>NW_027667990.1:600000-1055000 GCF_963924665.1 Micromys minutus | reverse complement strand
AAGACTCACAGACAAATTCCAGAGAATAAGTGACTGTTGAGTTTCCGGTTACAAATTGGACATTTATATTACAGTTCCCTAAGGTGAGCATCATGGAAGTGTGGGTGTAAAGATTTTAAGACTAGTTATGCTATGAAGATATTTCTGGATATGAACACACAGGAGCTGTAACTGCCTCCTCGAGACATACACAACATCAAGACAATACCATTACTTAATGGGTGGGGGAAGGTAACCATAAGGACCACACCTGGAAGAGAACTGTTGGCAGTTGATGATTGCTAAGGGAGTGTGGCCCATGGTTGGTTGTCCATGCTCCAGTGACTGCCCCTATATCCATGTGTGTATGGAGAGCTTTAATTAGACACAATGGTTTATAAGTGGGTTTTTTTGTATGAAGAAAATATGAGGTTGAATGGGGCATGTGATGTGTATTGAGGGTCTAATAGAAGTTAAAGGAGGTCAATATGATCAAAACACGTTGTGTACATGTGGCTTTCTATTTTAAATTTTATTTTCTCATTTTTAATTATTAGCATTTGAGTAACCTATGACACAGATTGCCCTGGAGCTGTAGTTGCAGGTGATTGTAACTCGACTGAAATGGGCATCTATTCACCTCCATGTATGACATTTTTTTGTGTGTGGTGGGTACAGCAGAACATTATTGATGTTATTCAAGAGAGTAGGGAGGGTTCTCTAGGCCTGTCCTATTATTATGAAGGTCTGGGATAGAAGTTGTGAGGGAGATGCTCAGTATTGACACCGAGTCAGAATAGGACTTCTCAGGAACTGAGGGCCTCTCTCTTGCTCTCAGTGTCCTTGCTGGGGGAAGGGTGGTACAGAATTTATTACTCTTAGAGGCCATGTAGGCCATGAGGTCCACAACCCTATTGCTGTAGTCATACCAGGAAATGATCTTCACAAAGAAGTCATTGAGAGCAATGCCAACTCCAGCATCAAAGGTAGAAGAGTGGGATTTGCTGTTGAAGTCACAGGAAACAGCCTGGTCTTCAGTGTAGCCAAGGATGCACTTTAGTGGACCCTCAGCTGCCTGCTTCACCATCTTCTTGATGTCATCATACTTGGCAGGCTTCTCCAGGCAGCAACAGATACCTTAGGGCAGGAACACGGAAGGCCATGACAGTGAGCTCTCCATTCAGCTCTGAAATGACCTTGCCCACAGATTTGGCAGTCCCAGTGAGTGCAGGGGCATGATGGTGTGGGCTGCCCCATGGCCATCACACCACAGCTTTCCAGAGGGGCCATCTACAGTTTTCTGTGTGGCAGTTATATCATAAACTGTTGTCATGAACACTTCCACGATGCCAAAATGGTTATGAATGATCTTAGCCTGTAGGGACTAAGCAGATGGTGGTACAAGATGCATTGCTGAGCTGAATATCTTGATGGAGCTGTCATATTTCTCATAGTTCACACCCATCACAAACAAGGGGGCATTGGCTGAAGTGTCAGAGATGATGAACCTTTTGGCCCGACCCTATGTTGGTGAAGACGCCAGTATACTCCACAACATACTCAGCATCAGCATCACCCAATTTGATGTAAGCAGGATCTAGCTCCTGGAAGATGGTGAAGGGCTTCCCATTGATGACAAGCTTCCCATTCTCAGCCTTGACTGTGCCATTGAATTTGCCATGGTATAGTTATACTCAAACGTGTCGATCATGTAGATGAGGTCAATAAAACAGTCGTTGGTGGCAACAATCTCCACTTTGCCACATCCTGAGCAGAAGGCAACACTGGTAACCAGGTGCCCAATACGGCCAAATCCATTCACAACAAAATTCACCATCTTGTCTAAGGGACAGAGCTGGCATGCACAAGAAGATGCGGTTACCTCTGGAACAGGAAAGAGAAGAGAGCCAATATATGACATTCTTAAAGAATAGACTAATACAGATACACTTTTAAAAAGTCGATTTGAAATCCAACCACAGTACCTCAGAATGTAATCTTACTTAGAGAGGGAACCTTCAAGGAGGTCATCAAACAGAAACAAAGCAATCAGAGTGAGAATGTAGCTATATGTTTGATTTCCTCATACAAAAAAGAGCTTTGGATATAGGACAAACAATGAGAAGATGAGAAGAGAGTCAAGCAGAAAAATGGTACTCTTCAAGCCAAGAAAGGGGTCTAGAGTAGGCTCAACCCTGTCTAGTATTCAAAAGAATCCAACCATCCCATCACTTTGATTTTGCACTTTCAGGCCAGAAATATAAATTAAGCTACTGCTCTTGATGCCGCCCATCAGTGCATCCTGATTACAGCACCCTAGGGATTTGATGTAAGTAGTTGTAAGAACATGTCTATCTTGAAGAGGCATGCAGTGTGACCAGAGATACATGCTATCTCAATCTCTGATGGAAAATGATACAGTGTCACTAGTGCCTTAAGCCAGTTATAAAACACCAATGTGCACACCTAAGTCCAACGACATCAAGAGTGCTCTCCATCTCTATCTCATTCTCTCCTTCTTCTCTTCTTCTTTCTCCTCTTCATTCTGGTTTTCCATTCTTCCCTAATTCATCTACCAATAAATATTATCCAAGTAGAATCCAGACTTGTGCATTAAAGATATAAACCAGCTACAGGCTGGGGGTGAATCTCAGTGTTAGACTGTTTGCTTAGCATGCACAAGTCATGGATTCCAGTATTAACACTGAATAAGACTACATTCATTATATAAAACCCTATACCAAGAAACAAACCAGAGAACATAAGGGTACAACTCTACAAACAAGCAGCATGTCTATCATTTCAGCACCTGGCAGCAGATGCCTGCTAATCAACTGTGCCCAGAGTGCTGCTTCAGTCTAGCTATATGTGTGGGGAGAGGAAGGATCCATTAATAAGAAAGCATTATTAGGAGATAACTTGGTGACTCTTACCAATGCTATATAAAGAGATGCATGAGGCTGATGAACTGCACAGCGCAAGGCTGACAGCTCTAGGAAAATTAGCCTGTTAACAATTATAACCTTCTAGGAGAGCTATGATCATGACACTGGGTACTTGAATCAGAGACATGCAGTAAATATTAAAAGAATGGCTTAACCTTTTATTGGTCCCCCGCGTTCTTACTCCGCAAACACCAGTCTAGGGTGGATCAGAGAGAGCAGACTCTGCCACTTAGTCCACAAGCCACCCCCTTCAGGCAGTTCCCTTTCCAGAGAGTTCACTCCACCCACCCTGTTGCTTCTGTCCCAGGTGGATCAAACCACCCCTGTGTGTTTCATTCCTCCACCACCCAGCACAGACATGACTGCAAAGCCTGGTAGCTTGTCAAGCAGGTTTATATATTAAATTCTCAATCCACAAACCCTCTACACAATAAGCTTACATCCAGTGGACAAGATACAAACTGCCCTTCTATATAAGATTAAAAGGCCTATAAAATGATTAAATAAATTTATAACTACTTATTGCCAATTAAGACCTTCTGAATCTAGATTATTCTTCTTTATTTCCATCTTGATTCATCCTCAAATCCCTGTTCTTCCCTCCTCTTTTATTTTCCTAGCTTATTTTCCTAGCGTATTTACTGCCTATCTCTCCACTGTCTAATTATGTATCACCCACATGAGACTCATAGGTTTCAATAAAATGTGCTCATCGTATGATTCTGAGAATGTCACCCACCTCTCTGTACCTCAGCTTCATTTTGAAAACAGAGATAAATATTCCATTTCTAAGTTTGATATGAGGACTGATTATGCACTGGATAATACAGAAGCATACAGTAAACACAAATGTACTACACTGCTGGTGTCTGATACCTTCTGTTTGGTTTTGCTTTCTTCTCCAGGCTGAGTTCTCTGAGCTGAATCTGACTGCTTATGTTACTGTAGGCTACATGGTGGACATGCAGGTTGTGAAGAATGGCACCAAAACTGTGAGGTAAGAAGACATAAGTTACAAAAGCCATCTTAATATTGTATGTGAGAAGCCTCAAAGAGATACCTACACATCAGCCAGCTTGGTGCCTGTGGACACTTTCAGGGGGCATGTGTGTATCGCTGTGCCAAATGATTTCCACAGAGCCCTAGGTGCTCCTGTAATAGAAATAATTAATGACATGAGTACACAGGAAGCAACTGTGATGTCCAGAAATAAGGCTTGGGATGAAAGTCGTGGGTTCTCATTATGGAGCTGTGACCCTATTCTGTCTATATTTGGTTCCTTTTGCTCTCTGTCTTTTAGAGGCAAGGTAGATGTAGCAACACTGCAGCCAGGGCCTGCCAAAGTTTCCATAAACTCATGCATGTGAGAGTAGCCTAACCATAGAGTAAAGTAGAGCAGAAAGACCAGAACCCTTCCTAGTGACACAGCAGACGAAGCATCAGAAAATCCCCTCGATGGAAGGTGTTGGAGAAGGAAAAATATGACCAAAACATACAATAAATATTTAAATGAACAATGTTAAAAATTAGAACTTCTAGAAATGGAAAACTATAATAGGCCAGTGATCGAATGTGTTGTTTTTAACAGTATATTAGACACAGTTGGAAAAGCACTCAGGAAATTAAACAAATTGTCTTGAAGGAGGCAGAGAGGATGGATAGTGTTCGAAATGCATTAGGAGTGGGTATGTATCAGGACGCACTAGCGTGTTCACTTAATCACAGGTTCTGAAGAAAGCTGGAAGAATAAAAGAATGACCCACAGGCAGGTGTTCAAAGAATGATTCCTCCAGCACAGTATATCAACCAGAAGCTCAATATGGTTTAAACAAGATTAGAAAAAAATAATTCTACACCCAGAGGTGACCATGTAACTATGGAAAGAGAAAGAAAATATGGAGAATAGCCAGTTACAAAGGTAATTTCAATAATGGCTTTCATAGAACCATGGTGAGTACACATTGAGAGAAGTGAAGAACTTAGTTCCCAATTCTTCTGTGTCTGGGGAAATAACTTACATGAATGATGGATAAATAAGAACACTGAGAAGATCCTTGCTAAGGGAAAGTCTCGGATATTCAGGATAAAAATAATAATCCCAGAAAAAGCAAAGCTGCATGGAGGAGTGTAAAGTAAAAAGGAGGTGTATGTGGATAAATGTTGCTCTCTTGCTTGCTTGCTTGATTGCTTGTTTGCACTCAGCTAGATTTGCCAACTCATATAGTTATTTAAGGATCCCCTACCAAAAATGATGCTACTCATGAGATCTATGTTTTCCCACATGAATTAACTTAATTAAGACAGTCCATTATAAGGATAACTGCAGACTAACCGACTCTACCTAATCCATTCTTGAAACTCTCTTTCTAGGGAATGTTAGGGTGTGTCAAGGTGACAAACCTAAAACCACAACAAGCAGCCAGAAGCACTTTTTTTTCCTGTTGTACTGAGTGATTTGAAAAGTGGAGGAGTCTACCAAGTGGGCTACGTGAAGGCAGAAAACAATTTGTGAAAATAAACATCATCAAGTCTCCATCTAGGTCTGCAGTCTTCCTTCAGAATTTACAAAATTGTTTAAAACAGAGAATGTGTGGAAATGTCCTAGGTGTTTATTAATTCTCTTGTCTCTTGGCGTTTATGAATGGCAGGCTTTTAATGCATTTTTACTGAATTGGGTTTCCTCAAAAACACTGTATTAAAGTCCTCACCACTCATACCAGAAAATATGTATTTATTTGGAAGCAAAATACTTCCAGACATGATTACTTATACTGGGTTATACTTTAAATGTGTGGATTCACAATCCAATATTACTGGTACTTTTTAAAAATAATAAAAGAAGTTTTGGGAAAACATGCTATGCCTAGCCTATAATCCCAGTAACTAGAGGCTGAAGCAGGGGGATCCAGTGTTCAATATGCCCCTGGGGTGCATAGCAATTTCTAGGTCAACCTTAATTACATTAGACTCTGTATCCAAAGTGGGGACATAGAGATACAAGGAAAATGTATAATTATAAAGGCCAAAGCTGGAGTGATACATCAACAAGTCAAAAAATGCCAAGATACTCCTGAAATGATGGGGAGCTAAGAGATAGATATTCTTCCTCAGAATGAACCAGAGATGCTGACATTTTTATTTTGTGCATTTGGCCCTTACAACCATGACAGGATAGATTTCTGTCTTGTAAAGCTACCACATTATGTTAACTTTCCTATAGATTTATCAACCATAGAGCCTCTCAAATTGTAGTCCATGTACCAATCATCCTACCATCTTGTTAACACAAATTCCCAACAACTAGGTCTTGGGGAAGGGCCAAGTTATCTAATCCCCTATGTGTTGCTGGTTCTATAAACTAAAACCGGACAACAATGATTTGGGTAATCTCGGAGATGATGAGGATGGTGATGGTGAAATAAAAAGAAGAAGAATGGGAGGATGGGAGAGGAGACTGAGCAGAAAGAGAAGGGGGATGAGGAAGACTAACCATAACTTGAAGAACCAAAGCTTTGAAGACATTGTCAATAAAACCAAAGACCTGGGTCCAGGGAACCCAAAAGGCTCTCACTTTGTTTCTATTACTTGATTTTCTTGTTGCTATGACAAAATACCTGATAAAAGTAGCTTGTGAAAGGACAGATTTGTTTTATTTCAAGGTTTAACAGGTACAGGAGCAAGTGTGTAGGAGGTTAGTGGCATCATGTCCACATTTGTAAATAGAAAAGGTAGGAAGTAAAGCTAAAAAATCTCAAGGCTGATACCTAGTGACCCACTTTCTTCATTGAGGTCCCACCTCCTAGTAGGCATGGCAAACCTTTTGATATCAGGATACAACTTTGCCATTTACAAAATTCACAGGAAAGAGCCATATCACTGAGCTATAAACAATGAGTAAACAAACCACGCATACAAATATTTCATAATGTTTGTTTTATTTGGGGTTTCTAATGATAGAATAAAATACCATGAACAGAAGCAACCTTGGGATGAAAGGATTTTTTTCACCTTATAGCTTGTAGTCAGTCTCTTATCCAGGGAACTCAAGGCAGTAATCTAGAAGTAGAATCTTAGCAGCAGCCATGCAACAATGATGCTTACTGGCTTGCTCCTTATGCCTTCCTCTGTTTCGTTATACTAATTAGGTGTCCGTGTTTATGAATGGCTGTGTGTTTTATGAAATACAATAGTACACTAGGGCGCGTGGGAACATCTGAGTGGGCCCATGCCAAGACATGTTCTCCTGAACAAACAAGCCATATGACAGACCTAATATAAAGAAGATTTATTGGCAGGAAGGGAAGGGGACATGAAGATTGAGGTAGAGAGGCAGAGAAGGACAAAATGAGAGAGGGGAATGGAGGAGAGAAAGAGGGGACAAGGCTGGCTGAGGACACATGGGAAGAGAGGATGTGGGGAGAGAGTAGATGCTGTGTTATGTGTGTAGAGGTAAGGAGAGGTTCCAGTGTCCTCCGTATACATCTGGCTCCTGGCTCATACGTGGTAAGGGTTGTGGGAGATGCAAGCTGCTTCTAAGTAACTGTGGGCAGAGCCTAGAGAAGTTGATAACATATGGCACAACCCACAGTGATATGGGTCCTCCCACATCAATTAGCTATTAGAAAAATGCCTATAAGGCTTGATATGGGGCAATCTTATGTGGGCATCTCCTCAGTAATGGTTCCTAAATGAAAATAGAGAATAAGAAAAGAAAGGACATTTTTGCTCCTATGTATGTTGGGGAAGATTTATTATAAATATGTGGGAGGGCACAGTCAGATACAGGGACATCTGGGAGAGTCCAGAGTGGCCATGACACTGAGACATATGAGGGGGTGGGAGGAGATAGAGAAGAGAGAAGAGAACAGGGTGCATGAGCAAGAAGGCCAAAAGGTACAAAAAGAATGGCTGACCACAATGGTTAGATTATATAGCAAAAATCTAGGCTGTAGTTTAGGGTAAGGGACAAGTATACCAGACAGGAGGGCCCTGGAAGAGGTCGGGACTAAGGAATTTTGGGAAACCTGGCAGACAGGTTTGATATGATAGGTAGGTACATCAGACTTTTGTTCCAGTTTGAAACCTAATAGTTTCAAATTTGCAGATAGCTCTCTAGCTTATATCAAGTTCACAAAATAAAAAAACCCAACAATAACACCCAGCCAGGCTGGTGCTATAAGTAGGTTTATAATTTTATATTGGACCACAACTATAGTTATCCATAGCGACATAAGGCCCACCAGTTGGACAGGATTGTAAGACTTAAAGTTTTCACAACCTTCCAAAAGAGCATTATTATCTGGGAATAGAGCATTCAAACACACAAACCTGTGCAACAAGAAAGGTCTCAGAGTCTCCTGGAGGCAGCATACTCTAGTAAGCTTGATAAAGTCTTCATATTCAGACTGTCTAGAAAGTATGCAGTCACCAGGAAGCCACAGCTTGATTTACAAAGTGACCTGCAGGTAGAAGGCACTGGTATCTTTATCCATGTGAGACCATGGCAAGCCCTCACTGTGCTCTCCCAAATTGGAAGGTTGAGCTGTTCTCTTGACCTGTGGTATCTCATACTTAGGTGTCATAATGGAAAATGCCAACAGGCATTTTGCACTGGGGCTATAGTTCATTGCACATGTGAGCAGAACCTATAGCCAGATGGGTTAAGCATCATCTCTGGGTGTGTCAGCAGGGATCTTGCCGGTAGACAGAGTATAGAAGATGGGATCTCACAAATATGGGCAGGCACTCTATCATCACAGAGTTCAATCTAAGAGCACATGAGGCATAGGTAAGGGTGTCTTCTGGACCGGAGGCATCCATGTTCTCCTGTATTCTTTCATTAAAGCCTCTCGTTGTCAAGGTTTCACATTCTAGGATTTATACCAATGGTTTCTCAATTCTTAGACTGACATTAAGAACACCATAGGCTCACCTGTTTCTCAGGACTCTACACTCACACTGAATCCCAATACTGGTTCTCCAGCTCAAACTTGGCATATTGTGGGAGTGCTCTGTGGTCATATGCATTAGTCTTTGAAAGACATTTCTGTTGCTTCTGTTTCCATGGAGATCTCATATTCCAAAAGTGCAGGATGGTAGCGAGTAAGCCACTGATGGTCATCATCATTCATCTGTTCTGAGGAACAGTACCTAAATGATTTCCCACCACAGTGACCCCCTCTCAACCTCACTGTCTAAGCAGTGTGTGCAGTTGACAATACATGACCAACCTTAGTCTATTGGACTATAAGCTTGAGATTAAAGGTCAGACAACAGGACTTTCTCCAGAGATTTTGGATAACAGACACAGTAACATGATTTCTGCAGGACTCACTGAACTGCAGAAATGTCCAGAGCTGCTGAGCTGGTAGGGTCAATGCCGATGGCTCTCTGTCTCCCTGAATGAATGACCTGTCAAAAATGGAGCCAAAGCACAGAAAATAACAGCCAATAGTGAATGACCTGGCGATGTTACTCAATACTGGGTCCACACTTTTCCCCAGACTTGGGCCAAGAAAATCCCTTATACTTTAAGCCAGCTTGAAAGGCACATAGAAAATTCATGAATTTTTATTTATTTAAAAAACACTTTGAGAGCATTTCCTATGGGCTAGGTGAGGTTCCAAGCATTTAACATATATTACCACATTTTTTCCCTTCAACAACCACAGAAGGTGTGTGCTATTTAATCCCAGTTTTATAGATTAGAAGGTTGAAAAAAACCATTGAGTTGTGTAATGGAATCAAGGTGTCCATCAGCTAGAGATGAAGCTTGGCCAGTCTGACTCCAGAGACTGTGTGGAGCATCTCTGCCCTTATTGCCCCCCTTTAACAAAAAAGAGAGTGCTCCATTATTAAAGAGGTGTTAAGTTCCCCAGTTTAAGTGGAATGTAAGAAGATAGTTCAACAACAATTTGAAACAAAACATAGGAAGAATCCAAGAATCTGACAGGGTACAGGGAAAAGGTCATTGCCACTGACTGCTGGATACCTTGGCCAAGCTCTTTCTATAAAATGTGATCTTATCTATTCCTACAACCCCATAAGATGGTCCAAAGAAATCAAGGGGGCAGTGGAGGTTTGCAGTTAGAACCCAGACTCTAAAACCGCCTGCCTGGGTAGATAGATCTCCCTCTTCAGCCAAAACAAAGGCAAGTGTGACCATGGGCAGCACATTCTCTGGAACACTCTATTCTAACAAATTATCACAGAGTCCAATGAGAAACACATGAGATGGCATGTGCTAATGCCTCAGCCATGTCTAGACCAAAGTAATCTTTAAATTAAATGCTGGTGATTATTGTCATAACCCATTTTACAGAGGGAGAAACTAAGTTGTGGAAACACAGACTCACTTGGTGGCATGGGATTGCCTGCCTCAACATCGGATTTCTAGAGTCTGGCAGTGCTTGAATCTGGCCCTGGGTTCTGAAGCAATGCCAGATGAAGCCCTGGGAATCTTTAACTCCTTACTGAAGGAACTAGGAATCCAAGATCTGGGTTAGTTGTTTCTGTCACTGTGACAAGATGACTGCGTTTAGTGCATTTAAAAGGAGGCAAGACTCATTTTTGGCTGGAGGTTCCAGATGTTTCAGTCTGTGATTGTTTGACCCAGAAGTGTTGGGCATGGTGGTATTAAGCATATCTTTGTGGACGGGTGACACAGAAGATACTGTCACCTCAGGGTTCTTGAGAAACCAAAGAGAGCAAGAGATGAGAAGGAACCAAAACCTTAATGCCCTTTTATGGCATGCCCCAGTGCCCTAAACTCTTTCCACTAGGTCACAACTTTTATGATTCCATCAGCTTCCAATAGCATGAAGCACCCTGAGCAAGCTACCAGTGTATGTGACCTTTAGGGTCAACTCAGAGCCAAACTCATGCATCTTTTCTGCAGAGGCTGAACAAGGACAGAGCTCATGTGAGTAGAGAGCTGTTGTCACCCAGAAGTCAGAGCTAACCATCTACCTCTGAGCCTCTGCTTCTTCCCTCACAAGGTACTAATGCAGCTTGTGTGGCTTCTGTAAGTGCCACATGAAATAGGATATGAGCAAAGCTTCTTTATTCCACCAATATTTGTGAAGGACTCACTATGCCCTGGGCACTGTTTCTGAAACTAGACATTACATCAGGAATTGTATGAGGCAAGGGACAGAATTCACCCCTTCTTGGCTTATTTAAAATAAAAGGGCTGTAATAAAAGCTTCGTTTGCAGAGGAATGTGTCGGACTGAAGGGACAAAGTAGGGAAGTACCATTCCAGCTATAGCTTCCCAATCTGAAAGCCCTAACCCTAAAGTTCAAAACTTTTAGAGTACTTTGATGATGCTACAGTTGAAAAATTCCACACAGTGAATATGTGTTTAATGTACAAAATTATGAAAAATATAGTACAGTAACCCAAGTCTATATCATGAGTATATAGAATGCAAATGGATTTTGTGTTTAAATTTGAGTCCCATTTCTGAGATCTGTAAATATGCAATACACATAAATATACTAAAATCCAAGAACATCTGAACTGTGAAATGGTCCAGAGCACTTGTCATGAAAGACACAAAGGTCTAGTCTATTAGATGAGTTAAGCAGGAGATGCTGTGCTGAGCTCATGGGTGCAGAGCCTCTTCTAAAATGCACCCTAGTAATGGAGGGCACTATTGTGATTATACAATGCCAGATATAAATAGACATGTTCATCTCTCAATATTATAATTTATTAACTTTCAACAAATGCACAGTAAGCAGTAGATTCATTGGCCACAGTTAGCAAACTAGGGTTGATTATGTTGATAGTCAGCTAAGTTAAACATGGGTCCTTACACTCCAATCTCTGTCTAATTTTTTTTTGTTAATCCTCTATCAAACTACTTTGCTGAAAGTGTTTATCAGTTGTAGTAGCAACCTGGTGAATCATTTGGGTTCACTAATATATACTACCTTATCATTCACAAATAATGATACTTTGACTTTTTACTTCCCAATTTGTACCCCCTTGATCTCCCTCAGTCTTCTTGCTCTGACTAAACACTGTCCCCAGTGAACCAAGGAAGATTACTGGAGCTTAAATAACCTATTTCAGGTAACAGGAATATCCCTGTCATTTTAATTGGTACATAAACCATTTAAATAATAGTTCTAGCTATAATTTATCTTTCTCAGATCTCTGACAATAGACTGACTGTAGCTTTAACAAAAGTCATGTTTTATTTCTTCTTTTTTCTTTTATTCATTCATTTGACAGGACTGAGTAGTATTGTCATAGTAACAAGCTCAAGATTTTAAATTTCCTAAGGTTGTCTTCTAAGTACAAACTTAAACATTTTTTCTCCCTGTGCTGAGAAACATTCATTTAATTGAACATTCACTCCCCTGTAAAGAGAGTTAATGCTTTTAACTCTAAATCAGTTTTGGTTTCCCAAGCTCTTTTCTGTGACTTTAAGTCATAACACCTCATCTACAATATAGATTTCAGTACAGATTACAAATGGTGGTAATACTAAAATATCTAAAACTTTTATCTCTCCCTTAAAGCTTAAAAAAGTAAAATCTGGTAAGCTTCAGGGAACTGACCTGGACCCACTGCTCACAGGACAAACTCCAGCCAATTATTTCTTAGCCCCAGTGCCTATTTAACATGTCAAAGCAAACACTAGTCACCAGGTTCTCCTTACACTCCGCCCTGTTCCTGTTCTTTCACTCCCAATTCTGAACTCTCAGCCCCCGTTGACTGTGATACTATTCCTTATATAATCCAACCATTTTGGTTACTCCTCTTTGTTTCTTTGGGCTCCTGACTGCTGCCAATGGCTTTTCTGCTGTCCCCTCCACTCTTCTCTCTCCTCACAGGACACAGCTCAGTTTGGTTATGTCCACTCTGGGCTCTCCCAGACGGCCATGCCTCTGTCTATGCTGTCTCACATGCCTATAATAATAATATAGTCTCACATGTGACTATAGTGGTTCTGCACTCCCTTGAGAGTATTGTGTGGCAGCCCCTTGATTGATGGATGACAAACACCCACATGACTCTTTACCAGAACCTGGTATGAATTGACAGGAAAGCTTTTGCCCCTCCAGCCATCCTAAACCTTGCCACTCTGCTACTGGAGACTGAAGATTCAGACCAGACACATCGATGTGAAGAGATCCTATCAGAAGAAATGGGTAAAAGAAGGGACCTGAAAGACCAGCCATGGCCAGAAGGTCCAAATTGGTACACAGATTCCAGCAGCTTCGTGGTTGAAGGTAAGGGGGTGGCAGGGGCAGTGGTAGTGGAGAGAACTAACATCATATGGGCCAGTCATCTGCCGGAAGGACTTCAGCACAAAAAGCTGAACTGATAGCTCTCATTCAAGCACTACAGATGGCCAAGGGCAAAGCTGTAAACATCTATGTGGACAGCAGGTATACATTTGCCACAGCACATTTCATGGGGTTATATACAGGCCTGGAAAGGACATTAAAAATGAAGAGGAGATACTCAGTTTGCTAGAAGCTGTCTACCTGCCGAAGAACATGGCTATTGTCCACTGCCCAGGTCACCAAAGAGACAAGACAGAATTGGAAAAGGCAATAGGATGGCAGATTCTGTAGCCAAGGAGGCAGCCCAAGGGGCTATGATTATGGCAGGAATCTCCCTGGACCACTTGGCAGCCCTGAAAGGAGACACTGAATATATGGAAGAAGATCATCAACACATGGACATACTAGAAATCCCTCCCTTCCCCCGTCAAAGGACAAGAGGAGATACAAGCCAGAAGGCAAACTGGCCCTTCCCCAGGAAAACAGGGGTGACCGTGAGGACCACCTACACTGTCTGACTCTTTTAGGAACTAAGCATCTTGGGAGTCTAATCAAAGCCTCAAATTATTATGTCCCCAAAATTTCAGAGACTGTTGATAGGGTTGTAAAAGCCTGTGTGCCCTGTGCTATGATTAATACTGGACATTCAAAATTCCCCTCTGCAAAAAGGCTCAAAGGGTGCCGGCCAGGTGACCATTGGGAAGGAGATTTCACTGAAGTCAAGCCTGCAAGATAAGGTTACAAATATCTCTTAGTTTTTGTACAAACCTTTTCAGGATTAGTAGAAGCCTATCCCAGCAAAGCAGAGACTGCCACTCTGGTAGCTAAGAAGATTCTCAAAGAAACTTTTCCAAGATTTGGGAAACCCAAGGTAATTGGGTCTGACATTGGACCCTCATTTATTTCCCAGGTATGTCAGGGACTGGCCACACTGCTGGAGATTGATTGGAAATTACATTGTGCATATAGACCCCAGTGTTCAGGACAGGTAGAGAGGATGAATAGAACTCTAAAAGAGACCTTGTGAAAATTGGGCTCAGAGACCCGTGGGAGAGACTGGACTATCCTCCTTCTCTCTGCCCTGTTCCATGTATGGAAAACCCCTGGCACATTTGGCTTAACAGCTTATGCGATTGTGTATGGGAGTTCTCCGCCCCTCCTCAAATTATGAGGGGCCCCCAATTTTGTGGTTCTTTTTAAAACCCTATTTGCTCTTTTAATGGCACTAGAAACAGCCCAATGTGAGGTCTGGTTCCGATTGAAGGGTGCCTATTAAACGGGAAGCTCAAAAATACCTCACCAGTCCCAGGTGGGAGATGTAGTCCTGATTCATTGGCACCGGACTGGGAATTTAGAACCTTGCTGGAATGGGCCTATCTGGTACTGTTGACCACCCCTACCCCTGTCAAGGTAGACAGGATTGCTGCTTGGGCCCATGCCTACCATATAAAGAAAGCTGCAGACATTATTAAAAATGAATGGAAGCTGGAAAAGACTGCTAATCCTCGTAAACTTCACCTTTGTTGCAATTACTCTTAATCCCCATGCACACAAGGAGCTGACGTGGCAGGTGATATTATAAACTGGAGATATCCTGTGGTAAGAAAAAATGGCCCAACCTTGGACTTGGTGGCCTTACCTCACCCCAGATGTATACCACCTGGTGGCAGGGTTAGATACTTGGGACATTCCTGAATATAGTGCAAAAAATGTACCGGTAATTGGAAAAATTGGGGGGGGCCCTAGGGTGTGCTAAGCCCCTCACCTGTTGTGCAATCAGGTCAGCAGACATATATGTATGCCCGAGAGATGGTAGGACATGCCCTGAAGAAGTTAAGTGTGGAGGGCCAAAATTCTATTTTTGTAAATCATGGGGATGTGAAACTACAAGAGAAGCTCATGGTGTCCCACCTCCTCCTGGGATCTCATCATAGTGAAAAAAAAAACCATACTGATAGACCTACCTTTGCCTCCCTAAATTCTAGAGTATAGAAGGTTAGAAGTGGTCCCTGCAGCAAAACCCCCTTTTGCAATCCTTTAAACATTACCTTTACTGAAAAGCACAAACAGGCCAGAAATAAGGTTAAGGGGTTGAGTTAGGGACTTATAGTTTATGTGTCAGGAACAGACCCAGGCCTAATCCTGTAGTTGAAACTCAAAATAGAGAACACTGGCAGTTTCTAGGTGGGGCCCAATAAAATTTTACCAGAAACAAACCCTAAACCTATCCCAGCACCACCCCAGCCTCAAGTCCCATCTAGAAATCCAAGTGCACCACTATAACGGCCCTGAGTGTCAAGACTGCCACCATAGTACTTCAACCAGAGACAACCAACAGAGACATCTCAATCTTGTACAGGGAGCTTTTCAGGTGTTGAATCAGACAAACCCCAATATTACTAAATCATGTTGATCTGTCTGGGGTCCAGGCCCCCCTATTATGAAAGGATAGCATCCAATAGAACTGTCACCTATAAAGAGTCACACCAGTTTTGTTCATTGGGATCAAGCCACAAGTTAAAACTCACAGAGCTATCTGGGGCTGGCCTATGTATAGGGAACATTCCTAGCACCTATACTTCCTTTGTAGCTCCACATTGATTGTCAATTCATATGTCAGCACTTATCTGGCCCCTCAAACTGATGCTCACTGGGCCTGTAGTACTGTACTAACTACTTGTGTCTCCACCTCAGTATTTGACCCCACCCAAGATTTTTGCTTTCAACTGGTACCCCCAGTTTATTATCACCCAGAGGGGGATGTAACCAATGCAGAAGACCTAAGACCGACGCCAGTTAAAAGAGATCCAGTTACTCTGACTTGAGCAGTACTGCTGCGTGTCAGGCTGGCATGAATTGGGACAGGCACTGCAGCAATGGTCACCTCTCAGCGCTACTTTTCAGACTTGAGAAATGCAATGACTAAGGACTTAGCAGGCTTAGAGCAATCTTTTAACAAGCAAGAAGAGTCACTTCTTTATCTGAAGTAATCTTACAAAATCACAGGGGACTGAAATATGTATGTCTTAAAGAGGGAGGGTTGTGTGCTGTTCTAAGAGAAGAGTGTTGTTTTTATTTTGATCACTCTGGTGTCATCAAGGACTCCATGTCTAAGCTGCGTGAGAGACTGGGTACCAGGAAGAGAGTTGGGGAAGCTAACCAAGGGTGGGTTGAAAGCTGGTTCTCTCACATATCTTGGCTCACCACTTTGATTTCTATGCTACCAGGGCCTATAATTTTTCTATTGCTACTCTTGACATTTGGACCCTGCATCATAAATAAGTTAGTAGCCTTTGTCAGAAAAAGCATTGGTGAGGTACAGGTCTGAATACTTCGATTGAAATATGGTGCATTGAAGGATCTCGAGGGAGCCTAGGAGCAGGGTACCAAGTTCTAAGATTAGAACCAGCCACTAGAAGAAGTGGGGAATAAAAGAGTTTAAATTTTAAGCTAAGCCCCACTGACCCTACCCTTAGAGGAGCCTAAGAGTAACATAAGATGTTTCAAGAAGGGGCCAGATGACAGATACCACTAAACATCTCGTGTTGAAAAGTCTGGCTTTGTAGTCTGGAGAAAAACTAGTAAGAAGGTAAGTGTGCCTGAAAACAGGGTGGTCTAGAGTTGAATCATATCCAAAAGCAGACATAGAATGCCAATTTGAATAAAACAATGAAATTGCTATGTGCTTGTTGTTATCTAACTATGTAATCCTATGTAATTTACCTATAAATATTGCCCCCTAATTTAATTTGGGATTGACTTCTCTATCTCCTGTGTGAGATAGGAGTCATCCTCAGATCTCTGATTTCCTAAATACACCTCTTGCCTGATTGCAGGAAGACTGGCTCTCTGTGTTTACTTGGGTTTGAGTTCTCTCGGTACTTGAGTGAGGGGCTTCCCCAATTCGGAGTTCTCTCAGATATTGGACAGGAAGGGACTACATATTACAGGGGTTGATCCAGAGCATAACTGACAGAGGGCATGATACTTAGGGGTGTAGATAATGTGCTGATGGGTCTGGTCATTTACTCACAAGTTGTGTCACCTTATACAATGTGTAAGTGTCTTCAGGCGTCTTGTTCTACAATCTGAGGCAGGGGAATAAGCACCACTCAGGGCAGCTGAGAAAATGTGAAGGTCACATGTCTATAGAGATGGTTAACATGTGCCTGGTGTGTAGAAATTTTCCATGTGATTTGAACAATGATTCTGTGTTCCTAGTGTGAGATGCTGCTAGGGAAACTTGATCATCAGGGAAACACAAGGTCCCTTCTTGATTTTATTGGGGTCCATGGTGTGCCTAAGATGCTCAAGGTGCCTAAATGTCAAATAGCAGAACAGAGATGCCATGAGGAAGTGATGGTTCCAGTGCTGCATTGACATTGCACCTCTGGTTCTCTCTGCAGATGAGGAGGAAATGCCCATTTTCACTCATGACAGATGTTCCTCTGGCAACTGAGCTAGGTTAGAAATAATAGATAACCCTATGGAGAGCATCCTACACAGACTCAAGTATATGTGTGTTTTAGGGTGGAAGGCAAAGACATATGGGCAAAATAGCCTGTTTGTTGGGTCCCTCTGCCAAAGAATCAGGGAATTTAAAAAGTGTAAAGGAAAAATTTGAATAGTTTCAACACAAAAAAGTACATCTAGGGATCAAACTCCAGATTAATTCTAATTAAAGCACACCTAATACAAAGAACCTGGATCTGCCCAAAACTTCATTTTTAAGAGAACAGTGAATTGGATGTCTGTCCTAGTGCCTTCTTTGTTGCTGTGCTAAGATACCTGGAGAATAGTCACATAAGAGATGAGGGGTTTGTTTCAACTAACAATTCTAGCTTGAAGTCTATCATTGTGGCAAAGTCTCAGTAGCAAGGCATTGACACATTTGGTGAGGCCTCATACACAACCATGAACAGATAAATGAATGTGTGTAGGCTCAGTGGCTTCTGTGATTGTTTGTGCTCAGTTCAACTTCTCCATTTACAGTTCATTACCCTGAGTGTAGAGAATGTTTTGACCCTCAGTGGGATGAATCTTCCTACACAATTGATTTAATTAAAACAATTCCCGTAAGTCAGGCTTACACGCAAAACCAATGTAGTCAGTCCCTTACTAATATGCTGCTTTTTTCTGGTGATTCTGGGTTGTGTCCAGGTGAGAAGGCTAATTACTCACCATGATGACATTATTTTGTAGGTAAATTTGCAAAGCATAGAGAAGTGATGAGTTTTAGGCCAAGACTGCAAGGGAGTCTGCATGCTATGAATCTAAACCCTCCTGATCAGGGATTATCAACATTGTTTCCATAATTCTGGTTGTGGTAGATGGAATGAAACTTGCTTCTGTAACCTCTCATGTTTGTATTCTCAATTACCTATCAGTGGGACTATATGGGAAGGATAAGGAAGTATGGCCTAGATTGAGGAAGGATTACTCCTGGACATGTTCTTTTTTGATTCTGAAAGAACATGCCATTCCTAGTTACCTCTGGCTGCCTCCAAATAGTGAATAAGATTTAACCCCTCAGCTACTGCTCCAGCACCATCTCTGCCTGATTTCCTGTTTTCATGCTCCCCACCATGAGGGCCCTGGACTCTAATCATCTGGAACTCTATCACCAATAACTCTACTTGTATATGTTTCCTTAGTTGTTACGTCTCCACAGCATCAGAAAACGGACTAAGATGCAATATCTACTTGCTGATATCCCGGCCACACACCTATCAGTTTATTTAATTGGATGGAAGAAATTGAGGAATCCATGAATCCTGATTAGAATGTTCAGCCAACAGTAGGATTGTGTCCCTGTTAAAGTGTTTTCATCTTCTGTCCCACAGGCTGGGGCCCTCCCCCATTTGCCTTGCTGGAGCTGCTTCTGGCTGAGACCTGGAGGAAAATTTATTAGACCTTGAGTGTGACATGATCTTCTGAAGCTTCCATACTCCATAGTGACAGAGCATGAACCACTGTCATCTACCTCCTCTGAGGAGACTGCAAGAACTAAGAAACTTATTTTCCTGGTTACATGGAAATTTTTTTGCAGGGTCAGCAGAAATTCTCCACAAAACACATAGGCTAGCAAAAAGGTCCCCCAAGGCTCCATCTCAGAATCTCCCTCAGCCCTAGACTGAAGCAAGGCATTGCAGTGCCTTGACTCAGTTACTTAACAAATGAAACATACACTCTGAGATTCTTTGCTATCATTCATTTTACGAGGGCTCAGAGGGAAAACAGATTGTAACCACCTGTCCAAGTGAAACAAGCATGGGGGTAGATGGAATTGAAAAGTATTTCCTCACTGTCCATATTTAATAGTCTCCAAAGCTCTGTGTTTCTTTATCTCTACAACTGCTAAAGAAGCACAAATTCCTCAGAATCCAGACTATGTGTGTTCTCAACAACACTGTTTTCCATGCTTAGCAATCTGACTCTTTTTAATTATGTGAAACTGTGTGAGCACACATTACTATGTGCATGTTATGGACGACACATGGAGTTCACAGGATAACTCAGATGCTGGTTCATCTTCTCCTTCTACCTTGTTTGACCCAGGTCTCTTTGTTTTCTTCTGGTGTGCAAAGGCTAGTTTCTTGATCTTTTCCTGTCTCTACCGCTCATCCTGCCTTTCAAGAGCGAGAGTTACTAGTGTAATGCCAAACTTGATTTTTTACATTAATTCTGAGAATGCTGATCTAAGATCTCATCCTGGTACCATTAATCTATCTCCTTATATTATAATTCATCTTTAATCATTTAGTTCTTTTAAAGAAATATCGAAAAATAAAATCTTCCAATCATCTAAAAATCTTCCTATATGTAGAAAACAGAATAGGTCTACCCTTGGAGACAAGCAAAGCCAGTAAAATTCTGAGCTGTTGGGAGATAGAAACCTGGCTCCATCCACAGCTTGGTCAGTTGCAGGCTATACATGTTAAATGTGAAATACTTGTAAGCTCTAAACCTTACAGTAAAAAGCTTTTTTCTAGAATAATTTGTTTTACAAAGAGCTAGTTCACTTTTTTTAGTCCTTCTAAGAACAGTATATCTGGGTTCTTTTCAAATATAAATATAATTTTCAAATGCTAATACTACCACCATCTTTGGGTGTCATATTTTTGGAGTGATGAAGGAATGTACCATGTGTAACAGATCCGTGTTCTGCACTGTTCACTTGCTGTTGTATGAGGCAATCTTTCTTCCTGAATCCATCAAGGTTTTGGTACAAACAACAGAAATGGTTGGGTGACTAATACAAGACAGTGGATGCAAGCAGACATGGGGATTCACAACAGAAAATGGTAGGGTGAGGTACAGGGGTAGCCAGAAGGATGAACCTTGAGAAAAGGGCAAAAACCATGGGAGCCATGGGTCTGACCCCCATGAGTCAGAACTACAGAGTCCAGTCTCTATAATGCAACAGCTGTCACTGTCACACAGAACAACCTCCTGGTCTCATTATCTTTCTTGTGTTACTTTTGCTAGCATTTTGTCCTGAGGACTAGAGGTAAATGGTAGATGGGGAAACTATGGAGAGTTCTGTCCTAGGGAAGTGCCAAGACTTTACTCATTGATATTTTACCATGAAGATGCTAAGGTACAGGGACTGGAGATAAGGTCCAGTGGTTAAGAGTGTGTCCTGCTCTTGCAGAGGCCTGAGCTCAGTTCCAACACCCAAGTGTGCGGCCTCACAATAGCTTGTAACCCAAGATTTAGGGAACTCCATTCCTCTGGTCTCTGCAGGAACTCAAGTTCATAAGCCTACACACACATAACTAAAAGAAAAATCTCTTTTTAAATATATGTGGAAGTAAAAATAATTGATATTTCAAGAAAGCTATCTTTTAGCTGGTCCTAACTTGGCTGCCATCAAAGGTACAGAATCAATACATTGGCATCTTGCAAGTCACAAGATCTTGTACAACTTACAGGACCAAAGCCAGTGATTTATGAAGTCTACCACAATTTCTCCACATTTAAACACCCTGTCAGATGAGAACAGGAGGAGAAAAGGGATTGCTTCTTCTTGGGGTGACGACTGTTGCAGACCCTTTCATTATGCAGATATGGTAGATGAAGATTAAAATGCTAGGTGGCACTGAGCTCCGTGCATTGCAAAATAATATCATAAATATCAACTCCTTGATGATATATACTGAACACTTACCACCATACACTGATGTTTTAGTCAAAACCACCACATCTCCTGAATTGAACCTCTACCTATTCTTATTTATCGTGCAATTAAACATGAATACTTGGGCAGTAATTTTCTTGGCTTATCACCTAAAGCTCTGTCCCACTCCTTCTTTCCTTAGAATTGTAAGGTTCATTAAGTCATTGCCTTAATAGCTGAGTAGTAATCCATTCTGTAAAGGTACCACAATTTCTGTACCCATTCCTCTGTTGAAGGACATCTGAGTTCTCTACAGCCTCAGGCTTTTATAAGTATAACTGCAATAAACATGGTGGTGAGGTGTCCTTTTTAAATATCAGAGCTATTTTTAGGTATGTTCCAAAGAGTGGTATAACTGGGTACTCAGATAGTAATATGTCCAATTTTCTGAGGAACCACCAAACTAATTTCCAGAGTGGCTTTCGCATCTTACAACACCACTAACAATGGAGGAGTGTTCCTCATTCTCCACATCCTTGCCATCCTCTGCCACCAGCCATCTGAGTTTTTGATGTTAGCCATTCTGACAGGTGTGAGGAAGAATCTCAGGGTTGTTTTGATTTGCATCTCCCTGATGACTAAGGATGTTGAGCAATTCTTTGGATGCTTCTAGGACACTTGGTATTCCTTCACAAAAATTTTTGGCAAATTAATGGAACTAGAGAATATTATTTGAGTGACGTAACCCAGTCACAAAAGAACACACAGGACATGCAGTCACTGATAATTGAATACTAGACCCAAAAAGCTCTGGGTACACAAAAACTATTCACAGACCTTATGAAGTTCAAAAAGAAGAAAGGCCAACATGTGGAAGCCTCATTCCTTCATAGAAGGGAGAAGAAAACACTCACAGGAGGAGGTAGAGGATCAAATGGACGACAAAAAAATGATTTTTCAGGGGCTGCCTCACTTGGGGATTCACCCCATGTGCCAACCAAATTCTTCACAGCTCCCATGAACTAGAGCACTAAACACTGATCATGCATTGAGAGGCCCACAGCTCCAGTTGCATATTTAGTGGAGAATATCAGTGTCAGGAATCAATGTGAGAGGAGGCCTTTGGTCCATGAAGAGCACATTTTCCAAATGTAGAAGAAAGCCAAGGCACTGCGTGGAGAGGATGATTAGAAGCTAGTGCACCTATGTGAAGACAGTTAGAGGGGGGAGAGGAACAGGCTGGGCAATTGGGGATTACATATCAGAAGTAAATACAGAGAGCATCTAAGAAAATGTTAATATTAGTTTATTTAGAATTACCTGTACTGGCAAGAATTCTGCTTCCTTTTATCCCAAACTTTTTTTTATTTATTTTGAATACCAGTAGTGTTTTTAAATAACTATATTTATAGGTCTAGATAATGAAGTTAGTTGTGGATATGGTGGCACATGCTTTTTACATCAGCACTCAACAGACACAAGCAATTGGATTCTTATGAATTTTACTACAGTCTGGTCTACATAAATAATTTAGGCCAGCCAGATCTACATAGAGAAACCCTCTTTCTTAAAAACAAACAAACAAACAAACAAACAACACTACAAGAAAGAGGAGCTTTGAGGGAGATCTGCCTTGACCTTCTGAGAATTCTATGGTCTAAGGCATAGAAATAAACAAGAGACAGGGACCTGCCAAGTGTCCTCCCTGTGTGTGCTGGTTAAGATTCTTCTTTGCCTTGTTCTCCAATCTGGATGTCCTTTAACCTTGCTGTCTTAATTCACATCGCACAAATCTCCTCTGTAGGGTCCCGGCATAGTCATGGCATCCCTTTTGTGGTCTTACTACAACCCCTCTCAGCTTACAGCCAGCTGATGTTATCTTTGGTATGTGTACTTGAATGTAATGAAGTCCTGCACCATCCCCACGCCAGGGTAAGAGCTTAGCTCCTTGTTTCTTCATGTGCTTGATGTACTGTGACATTTGCTGACAGCAGGCTCACTGGTTTCTCAGAAGCTCCTACTAAGGACCAGGGAAGTCAGGTGACTTTCTCTAAGCTGGCTTTCTAGGATACTGAACTGGATTACTGACACTCCCAGAGGTACATCTCACACCTCCTGGGATGGAAAAAGATCACCCTTTTGTCAACTTGAGGCCAGCAAGAGCAGAGCATGCTTCTTATAGCAACTTTCCCAGGCTAGAAATGGAAAGCCTACCCAGTGAGGAAGGAGGGGCTGGAGGAGCAGGTCTAGGTGTGGGCCCTTTTTGTCCCAGCTTAGGGAACCAGGTTGTCCAGAGGAGGCGCTCTCTCATTGTGCAGAGCAGCAACAGTGCTCTGAGGTTGCAGAGCTTCAGCAGATCCTGTAATTGGTGGAGCCAGTCTGAGGTTCATTCTGGCCACCAGAGATGGCATGGTCAGTAAGCAACAGCAAAGACAACTAGGTGGGTTTTCTGTCCATACGCAGCAATCACCATGAATCTGATCAGTTGGTGAGTACTCCCAAGGTGCCAATTCCCCATAAGCTTCCTCTCTTTTATTAGCAGAATTTTGATGCTGCATGGTTGTCGGATGCTGGTGCTCTGTGGGCCTGTTCCCAGGCTGTTCCTTGTCCCTGCAGAGCTCCGGAGTGTCGAGGCTTTCAAAGCTTTGACTTCTAAGTTGTTTAATTCAACATCCAGACTTATCCAGGGAAGTGCTTCCTCTGGGAAGCTGAGACCACAGCAGGTGCTGGTGCTCTGCACTGGATCACAGCACCTGCTTCATGCAGGACCCTTGGGACCTATTGTTGCCTTGGCTCTGGGGCTCAGATCTATTGTGTTGCCTTCTACTTCCAGCTATCCAGTGGTGAAGGAAGAAACCTTGAAGGGTTTGTATTCCTGGCCAAACTAGAAACAGAGCCTAACACTGATGAAGCGTCCTGGTTATTTATTCATGACTTAAGGGATGATCTTAGTGGCTTCAATTGAAGCTCCAGAGTACCTGGGGCCTAACAGGGATGATAGGATAGGAGGGATTGCAGTGTGGTGTAGAGCAAACTGAAGAAGTGGGTGGGTCATGATGCAGCCTGGAGGCTTGGGAGGTCTCTATTCAATGCAGACAGCAGAAACTGGAGAGTTTGCCAGCCTGAAAACTGGAGGCAGGGGCAACAGCAACAGATGAATTTCAGGTACATTTTCTTAAGTGCAGATAAAAGAAGTAAAGAAGCCAGAATCTCAGCTGATAAATAAACAGCAGATTATGCAGTAGGACCAGGGTTTTCAGTGGGACATAAACTGCAACGTGGAGAGGCTAGCGAAAATATGCACACGTCTAGAGATCCATGCAGCCTTACAGGTTTATCCTAGGATGAAGGAGGCTGGGAAAGAATTCTAGTTGGTCCCATGGCCACCCTACTAGATGGGAACTATATGTTGGTAAGCTGTGAAAAGCTGGTTTTCAGACAACATGGCTGCAATGACTCTGGCCACTTAAGGCTAACTTTCTGGTCAGGGCCCTGTAACCCTGGCTTCTGGACATGGATTCATGCAGGGAGATGCTACCATGTGATGCTTGCTTCTAAACATTGTGTCATTGTATTGGTAGCTGTGACCTCTATCTTGTCATCAGGAATAGCCTGAGGGGAGTGGCATAGAGCACCTGTTCTTGCTTTCTGATGCATGATTCCCATGTGAGACCTTCCTCCTTATCTGGTCTTATCATTCTGTACCAGTGGGTATGGTGGGGTTTGCCATATAGAGCCTGGTATAGCAGCAAAAACAAAGACTCGTGGGAAGTGAGACCAGAAAGTCATTTCATCTGTTTGCCTTATAGACTTTATCAGCCTTGTGATTTCTCTCTCTCTCTCTCTCTCTCTCTCTCTCTCTCTCTCTCTCTCTCTCTCTCTCTCTCTCTCTCTCTCTCTCTGTGTGTGTGTGTATTATGAGATTATTCTGCCTTGTCACAAGCAAGATTCCTCAGTTAAAAGGTCAAATATGCAGTTACTTTAAAATTGTTAATTTTCATCTACCTAGATTTACCTAGGAGTAACATCTCAGTGAGGAATCGATTGGAAGTATATCTGACAGACACTGCATTTATTTACAAGTAGATGAGTGGGAAGGCCTAGCTCACAGTGACATTGAGTCCTGGAGGGTGTATATGTATGAAGAAGTGAGCTGAAAAGTAGGAATTTTTCTTTCTCTGTCTTACTTGTGGCTGTGACTAGTTCCCACAAGTATATGACATCTGGATGCACCCCAAACTAAGGGCTGTAGCCTGAACCTGTGAACTGAAAGAAACACTTCCTTACCTAAGTTGCTTTGTGATAGTTTATCAGGGCGCTGGGATGAACACAGAAGTCTTGCTCTCATTTCTGTGTAGAAGTATCCTTGAGATGTTGCTTTACTGTTGAAGTTAGTACACAGTGGGTTGGTAGGACCAGGTGTAGGTTTACACGGGTCCATGATGGATGGTAAACAGGATTCAAGCATTCACTGAGGCTTTTGAAGGCCAGGCTGACAAGCCAATAAGTACAGAATGTTCCCAACAAGAGGTGCAATGAAAGGTGACCCTTCAACGAGTTTTAAAATGTGAACTATAGGCAGTCAATAATCCTGGCTGCTGGACATTAGAATATAACATGTTTCTGGGTCTTGTGGGTTGGACATAGATAGATGTGTTTCCAGAGAGCTTTGATTCTCTGTATCACTGGATGGCTTTGGGAAGAAAATGAGGATGGTTGGACTTCTTTCTTATAAAGTATCTCTGGCATTTTATTTCCTTTTCTGCATCTGTAACTAAAGGTTGGGCTTGAGTATTTATTAATGTGAGACACCTTTACTAATAACCCAGATGACAGGAGATTCTTACTAACTGCTTGCAGGGTATGTGTACATCTCCTAGATGCCCTACAATGTACAAAGTTGTTCTCAATTTTAATTAAATAAAACCATTTTATTCTCAATTTGTACTGAACTCAGTGTTTCTCAAACATAACTGAGACTCTATTAAAATAAGATTGACCTCGTATGTCACACCATGACCCTTGGTACACTTCAGGAAATGCTCTTATTGATGAGTCACTCATTAGTTCAACCAATTATGAGAATAGTCAGTTGTTTGGAAGGCTGTTCCAGGCAGGAAGATACAGGTCTGTCTACTAAGGGTGGGAAATGAGTGAACATTGAGTTCTGTAAAAGAATATACAGAAGGATAGACTGCTGCTTTCTATGGCACATAGAGAAGGAAAGTGTTTTTCCTGAGTCATTCTTTGTATCTTGCAATTCAGTGCAGCCTCCTTGGAAAGACTATCCTGCAGGAAGTGGACACCTTCCTTCCCTTTGCTACTCCATTTACAACATTTTTAAATTTCATTCTCTGCCCCTTATTTAAAGTCCTCACTACACCACATATGCCAGACCATCAAAGGCAGCTTTGTCCTTGGAGCTTAGCAGTGTTAAGCACATCCTCCTCATCTCATGCATATATGTGTAGATGGTTGGTATGGAGACTGATCTCAGAGATCCATCCATGCTACCACAGAGCCTGCCGCAAGCTATGCCCCTGTCTTAGCACATATATTTTAAGGAATGAAATAAATGTTGGACTTATTTCACAGGATTTTATTTATGATCACAAATTCATAGAGATCCACATGCTTATGTCTCTTGAGGGCTGATTAAAAAGCATGTGTCACTATATCCACCTCTAATGTTATTATCTAAACCTATGAATATAGTTACATTAAAAACTCTACTGCAGAAGATGTAGATGGAATGGATTGCAAGAGACAAATATTTCTAGATTGGCTGAATGCCACTGAATATAACTGTATGGGGATTCACTTTCCTGTCCTCTGTTCTCCTCAGGCTCTGGCATTTCTACCTCATTGATATTTTCTGGAATATTTCACATCATGCAAGACAAAGGCAAAATGCAAATCAAATGGCCTGGCTTAACTTTACCTTCATGCTGGACATAGAATTTAGGGCCTTTAGTCTGTGAGGTCACAGGTAGGTGGATGTGAATTCCCAGCCAGCCTGATCTTCATGGCAGGTTCTAGGACATCCAAGGCTGTAGAGTGATCCCTTAGTATTTTAAAAAGTGGGATCTGCACAGGGTATTAAGATAGGGTACAAGAGCCTGGCCCTCAGAGTGAGTCCTAGTTCTTGAGCAAATTCCTTATGTTCCCTTTCTGTCCAATGAAATTGACTAATCCCAGAACCTCGCTCAGGGTAGGCTGGTACTCTACCATGAAGCCCATCTGTAGCACTCTGTTTACTTCTTTTTTTGAGCCATGATCTTACTCTGTTCTTAAGGTCAGTCTTGAAATTAAGCTGCAGTTTAAGGCAGCCTTGAACATTCCATCCTCTGCCTCTTCCTTCTGAGTAGCTGCAAAGACAGAACTATGCAGAAGACCTGGCTAAACTTTATTTGTGAAAGAGGAGCCATAATGTCCACTGCTCAGTGTAGGACATGAATCAGAAGAGACACGAAGTTCTGAGTGTATTATATAAGCTCATAAAAGACAAGTCACTGTCGTCGTTAAGGAAAGATTCTGAATGAACTTGGGTGTTTGTTTTTTATACTATTAAAATAGATATCTACATACCCTCCAAAGATTGTAGGATGGAAAATATTAAGTGTATCACTATAAAGTACATGTTTTGGATGCTCTTTGGAGGAATTGGATAAAAATAAATAAAACGTTGAAGAAACACTGGTATAAACCAAATCCTGTTTAATTTGATACATATGAAAGGGTTAAGCATCTAGAAATAGAATTTTGTCTTTTAGGAATTATTAGCCAATGAGGGAGTTCACTGGTGATGTAATGCGTGGGGCAGGCACTCCATTGGTAAAATGTGTTGTTTCCCAGGATTCCCTGAGAAGCATTGTGGAAACAGAGGAGAATTAATCATTATCATTCTGTCTTCTCTCTCTCTCTCTCTCTCTCTCTCTCTCTCTCTCTCTCTCTCTCTCTCTCTCTCTCTCTCTGTCTCTCTCTCTCTGTGTCTCTCTCTCTCTATCTCTCTCTCTCTCTCTCTCTCTCTCTCTCTCTTCCTTACTTCTCTCTGTCTTTCCTTCTTTATTCTTACTCTCACTCTCCTCTCCTCTCCTTAGTGTGAAGAAACATTAGAGCTCATCATACTCTTGGCATTTGCTTTCCAATAAGAACCATACTCGCCTCCTGCCTCCCTCCCAAGTAGAGCACATGTTCCAGTAGTACTACAGAGGAGGACCTAGGAGGGGGCTGGGAAGGGTGGGAGGAGGAGGAAGAGGAGGAGTTGTTCTTTAAATGAAACAGAGGCCTTTTGCAGTGTTGTATTTATCCTCTCCATGTTACCTGGAATGGCACCGCTCCACATGCCCCTGATGAA
Source organism: Micromys minutus (assembly GCF_963924665.1). Taxonomy (NCBI): domain Eukaryota; kingdom Metazoa; phylum Chordata; class Mammalia; order Rodentia; family Muridae; genus Micromys; species Micromys minutus. The sequence continues at coordinate 1,026,299 of NW_027667990.1, read as the reverse complement.
TTGCTTAGCAGCCACCTGCTTCTGAGTGTTGTTCAACCTGGAGGGATCCTCAGAACTAGGAGGTGAGCCCAAGAATCTGGAAGAGCGAGTGGGTCTGGGAGGTGAAGGTGATGCTCCTAATACAGGGAAGCAAAAGTTCTAGACTGGGGATCAGGGACCAGCTCCAGCCAGTGCTGCCACTGTCCTGCAGTGTGATCTCAGGAAGGCAGGTCTCCCATTCTGGGTCCATTTTTAAAGTGCACATGGTTCTTGCAGGTTCTGGCAGGCACTGTATTCAGGAGGACCAGGGAAGGGACTTGTCCTTGGTATATCATTCTGTGAAATGTTCCCTGAAGGTAAAAGCTTTCCTTTGGAAATCAAGCATGGTGGGGGGGGGGCTGCTGGTGTCCAAGAATACAGTTATAAAGCTGGCCCTTCCCTGTATTGTCTGTGCTCCCTATTTAGTGCTCCACCCCAGCAGTAAAATTTCTCCAGAAATCATTGAATGCTCTGAGAGAGTTTACCTTGTTTGCCATGAGCCCTCAGGTCCCTGACACCTGAGTTATTGATGTGCCTGAAGGACTCTAGAGCATTCTCTAACTGTTCAGACAGGGCTGTCAGGGGATAAAGAATACCTCAATTCCTTTTATAAGGTAGATGGCACAGTTGTGATGCTGTTCTTGTTGTGTTTAATGAGGTATAGTTTATTTGTTTGTTGCTTAAAGCAAAAACCCCTCTCTACCTGTCTCTAAGGATTCCAGTGCATCTTTGTCAGCTTCAGTGGATAAACTAAGAATACCAAAGTTAGCCACACATGTCAGGGGCATCTAGGAACTGCTACTCGCTGAAAAGTCTGAATTTCACCTCATCAGATTTTCACAGTCTTATATCTCATACTCACATCTAATACACACTCTATGATGTGATGTCCCTGGAACACACATAACCACAAGACGAAGTAAAAACTTCAGCTACTGCTCAGAATTTGTCACATAGGATAAAAGTCCCAAATTTCTTTGTGTAGAGTGGGGTCTACAAAGGGTCCTCTCTGTGTCTTGTGTATCCCTTTGTGTCTGACACCAGTCTTCCAAGCTGGGCTTTGTTGATGAAGAACTGGCATGTCCTTGAGCTAATTCTCCATTTTTCTTCTCAGGATGAGTCCTTTTGTTTACCAATCCTAAAGGTTGACATGGGCAGAAAGAGTGGATTTTTACAGCCTTTCTAGCTACAGCTGCTTCTGCCTTCGAGAGGAATGAGTTTCAGAATGATTGGGTGGTTTCAAGTTGATCAGTACACAATTTTTAAATAAAGCAGCATGCCACCTGTGTTTTCTGTGTGGCAGGTTCTTCGCAGTGGTTAATCACTTTATGTTTTGATATTTCCTGTGATAGGTAGACTACATATCCAGTGCACAATTATGTAAAGTCAAGGTTGTCACACTGGAGTGTCTTGCAAAGGTCATCGGTTTAGTGAATGTTAAGGCTGACAACTAAACTCATCCTGGTAGACACACTGGGGTAGCAGCAGAAGCAAGGGTGGTAGTAGTGAACAGGGCTGGGGAACAGGCTTTTCTGTCTTTGTTTTCTTCCTTGATTTTTGTTCTAAAAACCATGCACCAATTTTTATATAAGTCAGCTCAGCCAGATTATTGTGGGTTGTTTCTTTTACCACCAGAGATACCTTCAGGAGATCGGGGTATCCTGAATCTGAAAGAAACCTCATATTCAACAGACAAGGCCTCACAACTTAGAAAAAATGCAGTACAGAGTAATTGGATTGTCTCATGTCTGCTAGATTTCCAAAGATGGGAAGAAATGGGGACCATGTCTTCCTGGGTTAGGTGCTGTGAGTTGTCTTTTTATTATTAGATGAGGTGTTTCTTTCAGCTGAGATGTTTGAGATGCACTTAATTTAATTTTTTCATGCTCCCAGTCCTCTTTGTAGTTTGAAGACTAGAAGAGACTCACATTATCTGTAATTGTCCTAGTGACAGGTGTCTGATTCACAGTGTGTAGTGAGCAGCTATAATGTGAAGCCATGCGGTGTCATTGTCCTGTAGTGGGTTTAGGACACTAGACCTATTCCTCATGTGTTTTGCCTTCGAAGTGAGCAATCTGTCCTCAGGAGTGAATTCAGATCCACTCCCTGCACATGTGGCTGGTATATATCCATGCAACTACACCACCTCCTGTTACATATGCCTTCTATTCTTTGTCTTTCCAACTAAGCTGATTATGTTGTGAGTATATCTAGAACAGAATTAGTTGCCAGTACAATAAAAGGAGGAAAAATGGCAATGCCTTGTATAAAATCTGAGATTTATAGCCAGACATAAAGCACATGATGTCAATTTTATAAAATGCTGACACATGACTCTGTCCAGTACAAGTTATTTTTAGAAAATATCATCCAAAGTGGATAAAGAATTGCACTGAAGTCTACAAACACCTGAGTGGAAAATATATCAGGTGAGACCTACCTGTGTGTGACATTGAGTTTGCTACTGATACTCTCTCTGTGTGTTTAGGTTTTTTTTTTTTCAGTTGTAGGGCTCACTGAGCTGACTTTGAGTGGATGCACTGAACCTGTAGGATGCCCAGGAACAGCTGCTAATCCTTCTTTGAGTGATACTCCAGGAACAACTCATTTTCTCATGGTTGTAGTATTTCTTGGTAGCTTTGTCTTGGTTAAGGTTCACATACATCTACCAAAAAAAAAAAAAAAAAATGAGTGTCTTGCCATGGTGTCTCATAAATCCTGTTCCTGTTCAATCAAGCTATGGAAATATGTTATAAAGTACTGAAAAGAGTTTTAAAGTACCAAGGGCAGAACTAATTATTTTTTAGATGATAATTGCTCTGTTTTGAAGACAAATAAAAAACATATCACAAGGTTCAAATCACTGTAAATTTCATGACCGAATGTTCGTCTCTTGGCTTTATTCATTGATCCATTCAAGAAATATTTCAGGTGTTCTTAACTGTGTGCCACAGCATTCTGTCTGTAGACTGGTTCATTTAAAGCTCAGTAGTAGGTGAAAATATCTGGGGAAAACTGGAACCAGTAAAGGAGTCTCAGAGCAGGTGGAGGATCCTGTGTGGGGGTGTTAGAGAAGATGCCATGAAAGACTCCCTGGAGATAGATTTATTAGATATTTGAGTACTGAGGAAGGGAGACTGGATTCCATCCCAAAAAGAAATTTTAATTGTGGAGGCAAGATGGATAAATCGACTGCTTTTTATTAATTTTCGTTAGGATCTCAGTGTATAGTCCATGACAGCATCAACCTCACAATTCTCCTCTCTCAGCCACAGAAACAAATTCCACCTCTAACAACAACAACAGAAAAAACAATCATTTGGCCCTAGTATTTCTCAACATGAATGGAAACAGTTCCCTAATAAAAAAGATACAGACTAACAAAATGGATATAGAAAGAGGACCCAGTGATTTGTTGTCTATGGCTAACACATCTCAGTGAAAAAGAAAGACACTACTTCAGACTTTAAGGCTGAAAAATACATTTTCAAGCAAATGGTGGCAAGATACAGGCTGGAGGAAACATTATAATATGGAATAAAATTGATTTTCAACCAAAAGTTATCAATTAAGATGAGAAAATTTGATTTTCATCAAAGAAAAAAATTCACCAAGATGAAATCTCAATTCTGACTATCAATTCTTCAAATGCAAAGGGAAACTGCCTTCATAAATCTTTCTAAAGCTCAAAGAACATATTGCATATCACACAATAATAGTGGAAGAGTTCAATATAGTAATCTCATAAATGGACCGATGGGGAAACAGAAACTAAAGAGAGACAAACTAACAGAAGTAATGAACCACTTGAATTATATATAAATAATTTTTCATCCCAAAACGAAAGCATATGCCTTCTTCTAAGCACCTCACCATTCCTTGTTCAAAACTGACCATTTAATCAGTCTCAAAACAGGCCTCAACAGAAAGAAGATTGAAATAATCCCATGAATCCTATCAGATCACCATGGACTAAGACTGGTCTTTAATAACAACAAAATAAACAAAAATCAAACATATACAGGGAAGCTGAACAATACTCTACTCAATAATCACATGGTCAAAGAAGAAATAAAGAAATTAAGGATTTTTTTTTAATTTAACAAATAGGAAGGCACAACATACCCAAACTTGTGAGATAAGATGAAAGCTGTACTAAGAAGACAACTCATAACTCTAAGTGACTCCAAAAAGAAACTGAGGAAAACGTAAACCAGCAGCTTGACAGTGCACCTAAAAGCTCTACAACAGAAAGAATCAAATACACCCAAGAGGAGTATAAAGAAGGAAAGAATCAGAATCAGGGCTCAAATCATCCAAGTAAAAATAAAAGAACTATGCAAATCATCATGCTAACCATGAGATAGCCATTTGAGAAAGTCAACGAGATAGATAAGCCATTACCCAGACTAACCAGAGAGCACAGAGAGAGTATTCAAATTAACAAAATCAGAAATGCAAAGGGAAACATAAGAGAAACTTATGGAAATTCAATAAACATGATATCCTACTACAAAAGGTTATATTCAAAAAATGGAAATCTGGATGAATTGGACAAGATTTGAGACAGTTACCAGGTACCAAAGTTAAATCAGAATCAGAAAAATCTCTTAATCACTTTCCATAACCCCTAAATAATTAGAAGCAATCCTCAAAAACTTCCCAAGCCAAAAAAATTAAAAGCCCGGGACTAGATGGGTTTAGTGCAGAATTCTATAATACCTTCATAGAAATACTAATAATAATACTCTCCAAAGTATTCCACAAAATAGAAACAGAAAAAACACTACTAAATTTCTTCTATGAAGCCCAAATTATGCTGATACATAAATCACAGCAAGAACCAACATAGAAAGAAAACTTCAGGCAATTTCCCTTAAGAACATCAATGCAAAAATACTCAATAAAATTCTTTTAAACTGAATGCAAGTACTTGCGTCAAAATGACCAAAAATCATGATCAAGTTGGCTTCATCACACAGATGTAAGGATGGTTCAATTTATGAAAATACATCAGTGTAATCCACTATATAAGCAAACTCAAAAAAAGTAAATAAATAACCCACATGATCATATCAGTAGATGCTGAGAAAATATTTGACAAAATTAAAAACACCCTCACATTTAAGCCTTGAAAAGATCCAAAATTCAAGGACTATGTTTAAATATAATAAAAGCTATATAGAACAAATAAGTAGCCAACATCAAAGTAAATGGAGAAAACCTGAAGAAATGCCATAAATCATGGACTAGAAATGGATTTCCACTCTTTCAGTACCTATTCAATATAGTACTGGATGTCCTAGCCAGAGTAATTAGACAACAAATCAAGATCAAATGGATACAGATTGGAAAGGAAGAAGTGAAAATGTCACTATTTGTAGATGATATGTTAGTATAGTTAAGTGACTCCAAAATTCCACCACAGAACCTTCTAAAGCTGATTAAAATACTTCAGGAAAGTGACTGGATGTAAAATTAACTCAAACAAATCAGTAGCCTTCCTCTACTCAAAGGATATACAAGCTGAGAAGTAATTATTGAAATGACACCCTTCAAAACAGTCACCAGTTATATGAAGTACCTTGGTGTGACTCTAACCAAACACATGATAGATTTGTATGACAAAAGTGTCAGGACTCTGAAGAGTAAAACGGCCATCTTGCCCAAAGTAATCTACAGATTCAATGCAATCCCCATCAGAGTTCCAACTCCATTCTTCATAGACTTAGAAAGAGTAATTTGCCAATTAAATTGAAATAAAACAAAACCAGGATCATGTAAAAAATTCTTAGTAATAACAAAACTTCTAAAGGAATCACCATCCCAGATCTCAAGCTGTGTAACATAGTAATAATGATAAAAATTGTATCATATTGGTCCAGAGACAGGAAGGCAGAACAATGGAATAGAATTGAAGACCCAGAAATGAACTCAAACAACTAAAATTATTCACTAGTAAACGATAGCATTTTCATTAAATGGTGCTGGTCCAACTGGTGGTCAGCATGTACAAGAATGCAAATTGATCCACTCTTATTGCCCTGTAAAAAGCTCAAGTCCAAGTATAACAAGGACTTCCACATTAAACAAGGTACACTCAAAGGAAGAGAAGAGAAATTTGGGAAGAGCTTCAAACACATGGGCACTGCAGAGAATTTTCTGATCAGAACACCAATCCCTTATCTTCTAAGATCAAAAATTGATAAAGTGGACTTCCTAAAATTGCAAAGCTCTGTTAAGTCCAAGAACACAGTCATTAAGACAAATCAAAAACCAACATAATGGGGAAATATCTTTTCCAATTCAATATTTAATGGAAGGATATTTTCTAATATATACAAAGAACTGAATAAGTTAGCCTCCATAGAAACAAATAACTTTTGAAAATGAAGAAGAGAGCAAAACAAAAAATTCTCAGCTGAGGAGTATGAAATGGCTGAGAAGCATGCAAAGAAATGTTCAATATCTGTAGTCAACATAGAAATGCAAGTCAAAACAACCCTGAGAGTCCACCTCACAGCAGTCAAAATGGCTAAGACCAACAACTTAGCTGACAGCAGATTCTAGAGAGGATGTGAAGAAAGAGGAACACTCCTCCTTTGTGGCAGAATTTCTAGCTGGTGTAAACACTCTGGAAATCAGTCTGACATTTCCTCAGAAAATTGGACATAATACTACCTGAGGACCCAGGTATACCTCTCCTGGTATACACCAAGAAGATTCTCCAACACATAACAATGAATCATTATCCATCTACCATGTTCATAGAAGCCTTATTTGTAATAGTCAGAAGTCTGAAAAAAACCCAGATGTCCTTCAACACAGAAATGGATACATAAAATGTGGTAGATTTCCACAATGGAGTATTACTTAGCTATTAAAAATAATGACTTCAAGGAATTCTTAGGCAATTGCATAGAACTAGAGAATATCCTGAGTGAGGTAAGCCACTTACATAACTAACCAAACCAAAATGACCAATCAAAAAGCATACATGTTGTACACTCTCTGATAAGTGCATATTAGGCCCAAAAGCTGGGTTTATCTAAGATACAATTCACAGAACACATGAAGATCAAGAAGAAGGAAGAACATGGTTCAGATGCTTCAGTTCTTCTTAGAAGGAGGAAGCAAAATATTGACAGGAGGATATACGGACACAAATTTTGAAGCAGAGACACCAAACAAAGACAAAATTGCTGATTCCAATAACTGTATGCTGACAGAAACCTGATATAGCTGTCACCTGAGAGGCTCTGCCAGATCATGACAAATACAGATGAGGCTTCTCAGAGCCAACCATTGAACTGAGAACATTTTCCCCATAGAGGATTTAGAGAAAGAATTGAAGTAGCTGAAGGGGATTGCAACCCCATAATAACAGCAATACTGACCAAAAAGAATGGTTTTAAACCGTTTGAGGAACCTTAACTGGGCATAGGAGGCAAAGAGCCCCCTCCAGTGCTTCTGCTCTGACCTGCCTCTGAACGGTCTCTGTCATGTGGATGTGCCTCCTTCTGCCCATCAAGTTTCCAGCTGCTGGATATCTGCTTTGCTGCCAGCTTGGGTTTTTTGTTTGTTAATTTTGAATAGAGGTGTTTTTCAAAATTCTTATATATATCACTTAGTGGGAATGTTTTGTTTCTCGAGGAAAAATCTTGCAAGAGAATGTGTCCTGTGCTACTTTCATAAATAACTGGGTATAAAATCATCCACGCTGGAGGCTGGAGAGATGGCTCTGCAGTTATGAGCTCTGGCAACTTTTGCAGAAGACCCAGACTTTCCCAGCTCCAGAACCAGGGAATCTAACACCCTTTCCTGGCCTTCAGAGAAAGCAGTCACATACACAGGTACTAGTGCACATGTGGCACATACATACATGAAGGCAAACACACACATGAAAGTACCTTTGAAAACCCATTAAGTTGTTTCTCATAGCAAACGTGCAACATTTCCCAGACTGTCATGGTGGAGACGAGTGCATTATTGTGCCCCATGATACATAGTTTGAATCATCCATCTCTGAAATCTGAAATCTCAGTGTAGCTTTACTGTTGCTCTCTCAGGCACAAGTGTTATCATTTTAAGTGCTGATTGGCTATGCTTTGACATGTCTTTTGCCTATTAATTCTTAACATTTTAAGGTTTTATTTATTTATTTCTTGCTACCCACAGTGGTGTTTTAACACAGTATTGTAAAAGATATGAATGGCATTCGACAGACACTAAATAAAAGAAACCATTTATTTCTTGTATACATATGTGTACATACTGTGTCTCTGTGTGTGTGATATGCATGAAGATATTCTTATATGCTCATTTGTGTGCTGGCAGTGATGCTTGTGGAAGCTAGGGGTCACTATCCTGTGTCTTCCAGGATTAATCCCTGTGGTCTTGTTTTTTGAGCCAGGGTCCCTCTGTGTAGTCGTGGCAGTGCTTGAATATGTTCTTTAGACCTCAAACTCACAGACATCCAACTGCCTCTGCCATCCAAGTGCTGGGGCTAAAGGTGTGAACCACCACAGCCTGGTTTCCATCTTTTTTTTTTCTGAGCCACTCTTTTTCTCTGAACCACCTACAACAGAGTGATTGTGCTAGAATGAGTGACCAATGAGCTCTAGGCATCTGCCAGTCTCCATCCCTGATTTGAGGAAACATACTGAATCATGCGGCTTTTCATTTCTAACTGACCTCGAAATTATATCATTAGCGGCTGATAAAGTGCCTGCCATGGAAGCACAGGGACCTGAGTTCAAATCTCTAACACCCATGTAAATCCAGGCATGGCTGTTTGCACCTCACTGAATCACTGAATCTTCAGTGTGCCTCAGCCTCCCCTCTTTCCAGTGGGTGTGATCAGTGCCTGACTCATATCCGATAAGCTTTAATGGTAATGTGCCTAGCACTCAGTGCTGCATACTGCTGCTATGTAAGTCATTAAAAAAAGGAGTCAGTTGTAAGTCACAGGTTTAAAGAGGAGGATGAAGCACATGAGAAACTAAATGACAAAGGTGCTGGAGCAGAAATGAGTCCTCAGGACTGGAGTCAGAAGGTATCTGGACTGGAAGCACAGCTTAGTTTGGAGGCTGATGACAACTTCTTCCCACCAACACTGAGGGTGAACGAAACCTGGATCTCTTACGTGGTACTAGCCCTGAGCATCCTCCAAGGACAAGTGCTGCGGTCCTCAGCTCTGCTGGACTTCACATCCCAAAACACACCCCACACCTCTATTTAAGACAACAGAGCCCTCCAGGATTTCACTGCAATCTAAGATCTGTGAGTGTCTGTGTCTGTCCAGCTGTCTCAGCGTGGAAGGTTGAGGACATACCCAAGCATGTGCCAGGGGAGGGTATAGGAATCTTGTAACTGCTGCCCATCATAGATGCTAAAATTAGTATACCCAACTTCTTGTCATTCCTCTTGACCCAACTCAAATTACTTCTTTGTGTCTCCGGCTCCAGGTTTGGCTTCTAAACACACCCGTAAAACATCTACAGCCTCCACAGGAGAGTAAGGCATGGGCTGTGTCCAATTAGTTTCTTAGGGTCATGTTCCCCTAAGTGAATAAAAATGCATTGGATCTCAACTTAGAAGATTATACCCAATAGTACATCAAAGTGTGTGTATGTAGAAAAAAAGGTATTTGGTCTGTCAAAAAAAAATCACAAACACACACATCAAAGACCAAACATATTCCACATCCATTTATGTTTTCCTCTATTCTTAACTTGTATACCCATATGTGTATGCACACCCTAAATCCCCCAGTACACCAGTGTATATATATCTAAATGAAGTAAAATTACATATTCATGTCATCTTGTGACCTTTTGTGCTTAGCCACTACCCCCAGGGATTGATGCAAGCCAAAACATCAGCAGAATTGGATATGGACCAGACCCTTTGGGAGAAAAGGGCTAGCTTAGAAGTCTAGGTGAAACCAGAGGCACAACCAGCCCTGGGAGCCCTGTTTTGTGACACAGGTGTTTGGGAGACAGGCAAATGTCTTTGGAGATTTGGGAGTTCATCCCTACCTGGGAACAAGAATCCTCACACATAATAACATGTTGCTTTAAAGGTTTACATTTATGATGAAACCAAAGAAGGAATTGGGGCATCTCTTCAATTTTTTTAAATTAAGATCCACTTAGCAGCTCATTACAAGAGACAAGAAACTCATATCTCATTTGCCTTAAGGAAGAGTTATACATATAGGTAGAAAGACCATTATCATATGCTTGTTAAAGATACTAGGCATTTGAGGGTTTTGAACTCAGAATTAGAAATTAATTATAATACAAAATAGTAAAAGATAATGTTTTAGAGTGTTCTCTGTAACTCTGCAAAAGAAGAACAAAGGCATAGACTTTTTCCAAGTTACATACAGCTTGGCCCTCCAACACTTACTGGTAGGGCTGGGTCCCATGTCACTGTTAAACTCACTGGGGTTGTCTCAAAGTCCACTCAAAACAAAATTAGAGGATACAGGCTTTAACTTCTTTCCTACAGTTTTGAAAGATGCAGGAAGTATTGATATATTGAGATATTTCAAGTCATGACTTCTCTAAATACATGGAGGAACCTGTACCCCACTGCCCCTCCAACTTCTCAGAGGGAGATTGTTTAGACTAACCCATTCTCTGAGTTGATAATCTGGGCCCTGCCGTCAAGATAACATGTCCCTTTCTCTTGGCTTGGCTTCTTGTGTTGAGGAGGTTGCATGGGGCTCATTCTGGACTCATCATGGGCCAACCCACCGGCCTGTTCATTAAGTTCCCAGGGTTCCTGGACCCAGGGGCCCTTTGAGACACAAGAATGTCAGTTGGTATGCTGCTGTCACTTGGAGGCCTTAGATTCCTGGGGCATCCCTCTCCAACTCTGGGGAGCCCACGATGACATGCACTTGAGTCACAGTACTCTCCTGTGGAGAGAGGCTTCTGCCGGGGATTCCCACATCCCTACAGCAGAGTCTCCATTATCAGCACTTCAGCATGAGGGCTCTCTGAAGGGCAAAGACTGTCATGATGCATTTTCTCAGCCTCTCCTACAGAAACGACAGTCATAGACTCTAGCAGGTCAATGAGTCTGGAGTTCAAAGGGGGGAAAGACTCAGGCTCTAGAGCCATGCAGCCAAAGCCTAGGCCTGACTTAGACACTTTCCAGATCTTGATCTCAGGCTGGGGACATTCAAGTTCAGTGACTCAGGTTTCCTTCAATAAACAAAGGTAACAGCAAGACAAGTCAGGCAGTGGGTAAGAGGGCTGAAGCAATGCACAAAAGACACAGACCATGTCATCAGCACACAATGAACTCTAACCCTAGTCATTATTTGTCCTTGGGGTTTGAGCAAGTCTTCAACTTTGCCTGAGCCTCAGTTTTCTCATATATTTAATGGGGAGAATGGCACAGTCCCAGGCTTACTGTTTCCTTCCTTTGAGCTGAACTCCCTCATACTGGTATTTATCCCTGCTACCTGTGTATCTGTCAGTGCAGCAGATGCCTGTGGCAGGAGCCCAGTCTCTATTTAGGAAGATGCTCAAGGCTTAAGAAAGTATCCGCAATACAGTATAGTAGGTGCTCAGAAAATATTCAGTGAACAAAAGAACAGCATTTTTTATTTTGTCAAGACCGAACCAAAGTGGGATAAGTAGATGTGGTGGATAACATTGGTTGTCAGTTTGACAGGTTCTAGAATTATCCACGAGACAAGCCTCTGTCCATGGCTGTGTGAGTTTCCAGATTAGAACTACAGGTGGTTAACTATAGCCATCCTATGAACTGAGGTCCAGGGTTTGGACAGAAAAGAGAAAAAAAGCTGAGCACTGACATTCATCCCTGTCTGCTTGCTGACTGTGTACACAATGCCACCAGCCTGCTCAAGTTCCTGCCTCCCCTGTCCCCACAAACTTTGTACCAAATAAACCTTTTCTTCTTCAGCTTGCTTTTGTCAGGTAGTTTGCTACAGTAGCTACTTTGTTAAAAGTAACTAATATGGTAGACTCTATTGATAGTCAGAATGATGCAATGTGTGTGGGGGGTATGTATGTGTGTATGTTTGTTTATATGTGTGTATGTGTGTGTATGTGTGTGTCTGTATGTGTGTCTGTATGTGTGTGTGTGTGTGTGTGTGTGTGTGTGTGTATGTATGTGTATGTGAAGAACAAAGGCATTTTTGTATAAGAAAAGAATCTACAGGAGCCAGGGATGTAGCTTGCTTGAGTTTGATTCTCAGTACTCAAAAAGGAAAAAACAAGATGTAGGGGGAGAGAGGGGATGGGAACCTGGGACACTGCTCAGACTTCATCCTCACCTTCTGTGTGAGCACATAGACAGCCACATTCTCTGAGTTCCTCTCCTGTGAAATAAAGAGTGACTTCTCCCCTCAGGAAGGCCAGATCACTCTTGGCCAGCATCTGGTGCTAATGCCTGGCTCACAGCAGGACCCTTCCCCCCATCCTTGATCTTGTGATCTCTAAGGACAGAACAAATAGACACTTGACACTGACTGAAGCCTTCTGTGTCCCAGGCTCCACACTGTGTGAGGCTATAGGGGTCTGAAGTCCTTTATGAGCAGAAGCAGGATCAAGACCAAAAGCCAAATTTACAAGGGACTATGCTAAGACTGAGAAAACTCTGTTATGGGAGCACGCATGTGCAGGAAGGTGATATGAAAACCCCCACAAGCACACTACATGGCTTCAACCGTATAATCATGTATTGGGAAAATGAATTTTTTCCCTTTCTGAGTGCCAATAGTTTCTGGAACCATCTCAGAGCCCATTTTTCAGTTGTTGGCATCTGCTGTGGGAGAGTAATCAGTTCTGTTAGTCAACAGCATGCGGGCATCATGACAGAGACCTCAGAGTAGTGGCCTGGATTAAAGAAGTGGAGGAGGAAATTAAAAAATGGAATTTGATGTGTAGAATAGCTAGTGATGGTCTTGCTTCCAAGAGCAGAAACAGGACAGGTCCTGGTTTTAATTATCACAGTCAGCCTCATAGTTTAAGCAAGAACCCCCCCCCCCCAATGCTGTAATTGTTCTCATTTCAGAGACACAATGACGGACCCTCTGTCCCTGTGTCTGTTGTCTGGGAAATATTTAGAAGTGTTGGGAACTATGGTGAGCTGTAGAAGCTGTCCCCGGATGAAGAAACATTCCTGTGTCACACATTGCGCTAGGCTAGTGAAGGTTTTGTGCTCCAATTTCATCTCTGTAAAACTGGAGTGATCATTTTATTTCTCTCACAGGGTTGTTAAGATAGTAGGCATGTAAATAGAACCTGCTACCAGTAAAGGGTGACCCGCATCCCAGTCTTCCAAAACACCTACCTATCTATATTAAGAACTGAGCATACCAAGAACCGAGGGTGGCTTTTTGTTTATTTCCATTTTAGATGTTAGGAAGTGCATCTAGGGTCTTGGGTGCACTCAGCGGTATTCCACCATTAAACTATGCTGCCAGGGTTATTTCTACCTTTTATTTTGAAATATGGGCTTTCTAATTTTCCCCAGCTGGCCTTGAACATTGAGTGGTCTTATTGCAGCTTCCTGAGAAGCTGGGTTTCCAGGGCTCAGGTTAGCAATCAACTTCCGGCAATGTTTCTGAGGCTCTTCCTTCTCCTTGAGAGTGATACTGCATCTTGGGCTATGGATGGCTTTGAGAAGACTGGAAACCTGCAGGAACAAGCCGCAGGCCCGTGCAGCAGTGCAGTCTGCGTGACTGCCTGATGTAGCCCTCAGTCTGCTCCTGGTTACGATCGGCCTCTAGGCTGCAAAGAATGTGCCTTACAATGGGCAGCCTTCCAGTGACCGGAGAAGGGAGCCTCATCCTTTAAGGACATCTCAACTACACATAAAAATCCTTCCTGTGTCCCATCTCACAGCTGGCAGGGGCCATTGCCAGTGACTGATGACTCTTGACCCTAGCGGTCAGCTGTCTGATCCAAAAGATTACTTTTGGCAAAAAAAGAGTCATTAATGCTGATGGAAATTTGTAGGTTTTTTTTCCCCTGAGAAGAGAGGGTTAGATATCTTAGCAAATGCAGATCACAAGAACTATCTAGCTGACACACCAGATCCATCTGACAAAGATTTCTCCAAGCTGCTACTTCTGACCTATAAGGTGCCTCTCTGTGAATTAATGGAACGAAGGGCCAAGTCAGATGGTTTATATTCCTCCCCATCTGGATGGCGGTAAATGTCTTTGCACACACAATAAACAACCTTTCACAACCATCTGTTTCTTCTGCCATCTATGATATCTGCTGGGACGTATGAGGAGAGGATAGATTTGACTCGGAGAGAAAAAAAAAGACAGTCTGGTTTCAAACAGGTACATTCTGGGATCTGGGTAAGGAAGGCAGAGGGAGCTGTGCAGACAGGAGGTAAATGTGATCCTACTGTTTGTTTGCTGGCTTTGTTTTTGTATCACACACACACAAACACACACATCGTCCTATGTAACCCATAATGGCTTCAGAAAGACAGTGACTTTATCTTGCTAGCTCTCTGCCAGTAGCAATGAAAGCTAGCCTTGTGGCTTTCTTGCTTTAGCAAGCTGGAGCAGAGCCTATGGGGAACAAACAGTATGATTCTCAAACTGCACTGAAATCACCGTACAGTGCTACAATACTGACAAGCTCTTATTGACCTCCTGACCCAAGGACAGGGCAGTCAACAGCTCATCTACCTGTAGTGCCACAGCCATCAGGAAGTAGAGGCAGGAGGATCAAGTTCAAACCCAGCCTGGCCTACTTAGGGAGTCACAGGGCAGCCAAAGCTATACATTAAAATCTTCTCTGAAAATTTAAAAAGCAAATTAAAAAAGCAATAAAAGAAAAAAAGGCTTTTGTTGGTGAGAGAACAGAGAAAGCATTTACTAGAGTGGGAGTCCCCAAGTTCAGTGTCTGAATGCTTTGGGGGAAATTTAGTCATGGGAGCAGCTAATGCTTCTTTCTAGAGAGCTCATTAGTTACCAGGCAGCATGCTGAGGGTTTAATCTGTGGAATCCATGTCATTCTTTCATCCATTCCTCAGACTAGATCCTGATGTAATTTTGAATTTGTATATTGGGAAGCTGAGGCTTGGAATGATTCACCAGTTTGCCCAGTGTCAGTGCGAACATAGCTCAGATGAGAATCAGGAAGTGGAG
Organism: Micromys minutus; assembly: GCF_963924665.1. Taxonomy (NCBI): domain Eukaryota; kingdom Metazoa; phylum Chordata; class Mammalia; order Rodentia; family Muridae; genus Micromys; species Micromys minutus. Next base: position 1,011,124 of record NW_027667990.1, on the reverse strand, counting down.
ACCATGAGTTAACTGAGGAACTGAACTGAGCATGTGTGAATGAACCATGTAAGACTGGATTAAGCAAATAGATCTGGGACAAGGCAGACCTGGTACAAGTCTTGGCTCACATGCTCTTTCTGGAACCTCTGTAGTCTGAGAAGAGTGACAGGAGAGACACTTATCATCTGAAATCCCCAAAAGGGGTTTGCAGATTCAGTGGGAAGATGAATGTAGATCTCTGGCACACTTGGTTACAGAGCAAACAGTAAGAACTCAACTTTAAGACTGGAATAAGACTCAGTTGGCAGAGAGCAAAGCTTAGCATGCAGAGTCCTGAGATCAATACCCTAATAACTTATAAAACAGCATGGTGGCACACAGCTGTAATTCCAGCAGTCACGTGGCTTTGGCAGGAGAATCAGGAGTTCAAGGTTGGCCTTAGCTACATAGCAAGCTTGAAATCATTCTGAATTACATAGGACCCTATATCAAAAACAAATAAAGAAATAAACAGACCTCTATATTGGGATAAAGAAGGCTATTAGGGATTTTTTAAGAGTAAACTTAGGACTTAGGTGTGATACTTCAGTTAGCAAGAGCTGTCTAATAAGCATGAGGATCTGAGTTTAATCCCAACAACCCACATTAAACATCAACAAAACAGCGATGATGTGCATGCCTGTAACCCCAGTGCTAGGAGGTGTAGACAGGTAGATCTCTGAGGTCAGCAAGTCTAGCTGGTCTCTGAGAGATCTTGTCTCAACAAGTTGACCAGCACACATGGAACCAGAGCTGAGGCTGTGCTCTGATATTGTACTGGTTAGTTTTTTATTGTCAATTTGACACAACATCAAGTTCCCACACCCATAGTGACACAGTTGCTCCAAATCGTGCCACTCCATGGCCCAAGCATGTACAAACCATCACCCTATTAATACATTACCATTGATAAAATTAACCCGGCTCCATTTGCTCTCTGGTTTTAGATGCAATGTGGCTGGTTGTCATATGCTCTCAAATCCACAGTTTATTCACTGTGATGGACTGAATCTCCCTTCCTTTCCATTGTTCTGGCCAGGTATTTTGAAATAGTCACAGAAAAATTAACAAACTACAACACTAAGATTGTGTGTGGATGTGGCAGGCTCTTGGCAGAATCACTAGGAGAGTGTGTGGGTGTGTCAGGCTCTGGGCAGAATCACTAGGAGAGTGTGTGGGTGTGGCAGGCTCTGGGCAGAATCACTAGGAAAGTGTGTGGATGTGGCAGGCTCTGGGAAGAATCACTAGGAAAGTGTGGGTGTGGCAGGCTCTGGGCAGAATCACTAGGAAAGTGAGTGGGTGTGGCAGGCTCTGGGCAGAATCACTAGGAAAGTGTGTGGGTGTGGCAGGCTCTCGGAAGTATCACTAGGAAAGTGTGGGTGTGGCATGCTCTAGGCAGAATCACTAGGAAAGTGTGTGGATGTGGCAGGCTCTGGGAAGAATCACTAGGAAAGGGAGTGGCTGTGGCAGGCTCTGGGCAGAATCACTAGGAAAGTGTGGGTGTGGCAGGCTCTGGGCAGAATCACTAGGAAAGTGAGTGGGTGTGACATGCTCTGGGCAGAAGATCTCCTGTTCTTTCCCTTCCGTTCTGTGATGTTGGAATCAGAAGCCACACTGTACTGCCTCGTGCGGCTGGCTGCTGTTTTCCTCTGTCAGGAGGGCTGGTAGACTTTGTAGCTGCTATCTGGAAACGTGGGGTGCAGGCCTGCCTGCCATTTCTTTCTAATTTCACATTGTCTTTTCCTTGCACCACTTCCCCCAGAACAGTCAAGGCTGTGAGTGAAGGGGCCTTCTTCCCCCTGAGACTTCTACACTGAACCTTATAAGGAGTAGGTTTGCCACCCTCTGAACCATAAGTCCTCCCAAGGTCAGAGGTCAAGTGTGGTGTCTTATCATGCCCCCCTCACACGCATACACCTGGTGCCAACTTCAGTCATGTTTTCTCAGTAGTGAGCCATTTACTTTACAGAATTTTGAGACTGTCATTGATGGGAATTTCCAGCTGGTTGTAGGTTGACATCAGCTAAGGTAGGCAACTGTGCCTGGTATTGGGGCTACAGTTCAGAGAAAGTGTCTCTAACTGGGTGGTCAGGAACAGCTCAACCCCATAAAGATGTAGAAAGCAGGTGGCAACTGTGCCCAGGAATCTGTCACAGACAAGACAAGCACTAGGCAGAGCACCTGGCTGTGGGGGGGAGGGTGCTGGTATATTAGTCAGGTGATAGATGGGGAAAAATGAGGATGTGATCTGTCTACCTGATCTCATGCTCTAGAAAATGGTGCAAGAAACTAAATTCCACTCAAGTATTTCTTATGCGTATCTACAGCACATCTTATAATAGGCTTATGTCTGCATATTTTTTGTTATCTTAACCCAGGAATGTCTATCCATTAGTCATCTCATGCACAGAGATGCAGCCCTGAAGAAATCAAAGTGTCATTGAGTCTAGAGAACAGTTGGCCAGTTTTCACCAAGAAGGGAATGGGAGATAGGGAGGAGAACAAGGGTGTGAGGGGACTCAGGTTAAGAAGTGTTTAGAGAAGCATGCTAGCATGCGGAGGGACTGTGCCCTAGACGGTTGATTATACTTCAGTTGATAGAGTGCAGGTGTTGAATGCATGGTGCCCTGAACTCTGTCTACATATTGAAAAAAAAGGGTGGGGGCATTTGGAATCTACATAAAGTCATAAGAGAGGCTGAGACTCTTCTTCTGGAGCCACGGGGATCACTCTGGTCTCTCTGTTTTGCTTCATTCAGCTCTCAGGAGAAGCCTCTGTGCCTGTCCGCCTCAGACTCCAGATGGTCTCCTAGAACCTGCTGTTAGGATACACATCCACAACATAAACATCAGCATGAGGGCTGTTTGCTTCACGGCTATATCCTCTGTTTCTAGTAGCGAATGGATGGGAGACAGAGTAGCTTATGGGCTGTAGATATATGTAGAGGAGTCAGTGAGAATTCTTTCCAGCACACGTACAGATGCCTTATGGGGAACTGGGTTTTGTGCCATACTTGCCCAGTATTCAGTGTTCACTCAGTGAATGAATATCTGGAGTTTAAAATTCAACACTTAGGGTAAGTGTGTGTGTGACATAAGCAGGAGAGAGATACTGTCCATACAGAGTGTGTGCATGTGCGTGAGTGTGTGTGCCATGCAAGTTCACTCATCCATAGGCATAATCTCCATGCATCCACGTGGTGGTATAGCTAAGCAAGCAGGTGCTCTGGGATGAAATGTGTCCTTTACATTTGAGATCTCATAGCTCAGGCAAGTGAGAGACAGACAGAAAGAAAGAGATTCAGGGGAAAATTTATCCATATTCCCTTCTGTTCAAAGACATCTATCTGCCTTGTATCTTCTAGCTAGGTTCCAAGGGTGAAGCTCTCCCCAAGATTCTACAAGAGCAGGGTGGTGGTAACAATCTTTCTGTTTACCCTCCCTCCACCTTCCTCCTTCTCTACTCACAGAGGCTGGGTAGGAAGCTGCAAAGACACCAGCCCTCGAAGAAATCACGAAGAAGGGTCAGCATTTGAAAAATTCTTCAAGTCAAAGGGCTAGGGGCTTGGGTGTTACACAAGGCCTTCACTGTGTGTGCACATTGTCTCCCTGATAAAAGGGGCCGGGCCTGGGAAAACTGAGCTGTCTCCAGGCAACAGAACTGGTTGATGGGGAATGTCCAGGCCCCTCCCCTCTCCCTGGACACCAGGGCAGAGAGAAATGCAGGGAAGGAGGGCAGAGGTACAGGGCTAATGTCCAGCACTGAAGCCCTCCCCCAGGTGGGGTCAGGTGGGATGATTGAGTTAATAAATAAAGCAAATAGGAGGTGATACTTCTTTTATGAGACTCCCCCTCTGTTCATTTCACCAGAAGCACCTTACAGCTCTCCACATACAACAGTTGCGTTATGCAATGGAGGGCCTTACAGTGGCAGTGGTCATGAGTTGTTCCCCAGAGCTGGGGGTCGACAGCAGAGTTATGCATCTAAGCTTTAAGCTTCTCCATTTACACTCAGGCCAGCTGATTGACTTGGAGCTCTCTCTGTAACTCAGAGTGACTGCCAGTCTGCCAGGACCTAGACAACCCTCCTCCAGCGCTCCTGGAAGCTCGCCCTCCAGCACAGCCAGCTGAACTGAGAAGCATGCCAAACAGCGTCCTTCCCCCTGGCTCCCAGGGCTAGTATATTCATAAGCAATTAGTAACTGCAATTAATTGATAATCACAATTACCATCCCAGGGTCTATTATGTCAGGCTGAGCCATGTACCAAGCTTGCCGAGGCCACTGTCATTGTCCTTCTGCAAAGTTAGTCTGTAGTCATGCCTTACAGAGGAGGGCTGTGAGGCTGGAAGGTTAGGCTTGACTAAGGTCTCATAATTGAAAGGGGGAGTAGGCATCTACTGTCTGGCTGAGGACTGTGCTCTGGGCTTATTATCTCCCTCCCCGCTGGTGAAATCAGAGAAAGCTGGGCTCTGAGGATGGGACCAATCAGGAGACCTGATCTGACTCCCCCAACATAAAGCAAGGCATCTCAGAGGCTGGTCTCTTGCTGTTTCACATATTACCTTCTTCCCTGAGGATGGGGGTGGGGGAAGGAATACTAGACACTCAATGAAATTCCGATCTCAAGTGAATAGTAAACGAATGTTTAGTATATGTCCATCTCATGCCTCACTGTATATCCTTAGGCTCCTTCACTAGGTACTCACTTGATAACCCGTGTTTTTATTTGGTCACTGTGACAATCCCACTTTGATGGTAATCTTTATGGCCAGTTTGATGGCCTATAGAATCACCATAGGAACAAACCTCTGGGTGGCACCATCCCATGGGCTGGATTCTCAGATGGTCTACAATGGAGAAAGCCAGTGTGCACCAGCACCCATCTCATCCTGCTTCTAGATGCTGACACAATGCACCTGCCTTCCACAACTCCTGCCATACTTTCTCCACCAAGAAAGGAACTTTAAAGTCTGAGTCTGTAACTTGCTTCTGATCAGGTATCTGGTCATACAAATAAGAAAAGTCACTAGCATGCCTTCCCATGGGTCACTGCTGGTGATGCCAACTCTGAGATCACACCCTTTCCCCACCCCTACCTGCTGGTGATGGAAGCAGAATATACTGGTTACCATGGGACCAATTAGGCCCACTGCAAGTCCTCAGGGAGACACTCTGAAGTGTCTTCCTGTTCAAACAGTCAGAAGCAGTCTGACCCCTCAGTAGAAGACTTAGGGAAGTCTTCTACTTTCTGTTACCACCTAGGAGGCAGCAAGGAGCTTTGGGAATACCAAGAAAGTCTCAGGGAATATTCCTAAACTCCAGAGCACCCAAGTGTCTTCTGAGAGAGCCTCCCAAAGGCACCTTCAGGTCTGACCCTTCCTACAGAAGAAACAGAGACTCTTTGGTGTCTGACTCTTCACTAATGAAATAGCCATCTCGTTCATTGGTCTTAGGGTGTGCTAGGCACCGTCCTCAAAACACTAGTTGTTAAACTGGAGAAACAGCCACAAGGTGGAGCTAATGTTGGGCACACAAGACTCAGATGTGCTAAAGAATTCATGTGAAAGAGACGAGAAAGGAACTTCTCATAATTAAACCCAAGTTTAATGAGGAGGGACAGAGATAGCACATTCACCCGCTTTACAAGCTCACAAGCAACCTGACAAAGACACAGAGATGGTGAAAGTAAAATGTGGGCCTTAATTCTGGGCTGCCACCTACCACACTGGAATTCTCTAGAACTTAATCTTCTCTATTTCATTCTCATAGAAGTCCACATCTGGCATATGTTCCTGGAAGTGACGACTGTAATATCAAATCAGCTAGAAAGAATGGAAAAGTCTCTGTCTCAGCTTCCTTGGTGCTTTAAAAAGAGGAAAAATATTCTCTGTGTGTCCAAGAACAACTCTTACCAAACGCTCACTTTGCCAGTCTGAGGTCACGAGTGTCTGGATGCCTTCGAGGACTCCCTTTCTTTACAGTCTGGTGGAGTGAGGATGCCTGGGTGGGGTAGGGCATTACCCTCCAGGGTGAGGTCTTCTGTGCTTGGCCAATAGGGTGTAAATGGAGTTTTGCAACCATTCTCTCAGGTGTCAGATGCTGGATATGTGTGTATGTGTGTATGTGTGTGTTTGGTGGCTATGCCAGAGCCTACTCACATGCATCACAGGAGGTCCTGAGCTTCAGTTGCAGAGGAGGGAGTAGCAAGAACATAGTGCCACCCAGGCTTGTCCTCGAATGCCCTTGTTGAATCCCAGGATGCCAGGAACATCTGCTTTGGTTTAGGTCACAAAGCTTTCTTCTTTATAAAGTAAGAATAATATTGGTACCCACACAGTAATTAAGAGCCCTAAATTATAGAATGTGTTGGAACCACTTAGCACACTGCCTGGCAATGGGAACTGCTTGAGATTGTTAGAGTTCATTGTCACCTGGGACATGTGCCTCTAGTCATGCCTGTGGGGGTTACCTTAATTATATGAATTGATATGAAAAGACCAGTCTTCATTGTGGGAGAGACTGGTCCCTGGGTAGGAACCCTGGTCTGTTTTAAATGGAGAATAAGCTGGGTGGCAATACACATGCTCTTTCTATGGGTTCCATGTATGTAACCACATACCCTAAGTTCCAGCCCCCATCAGTCCCCCAGAGTAACAGGTGACAAAGTGGAGCTGTTGGCCATAAAAAATTATCTCTCCTTAGGTTGCTATTGTCAGAGTTCTTCATCCCAGCAACAGGAAAAGACATGAAGCCCATTTATAAATCTATTCATGTAATAATGCAGACATGGTCAGTCCTTGGAGTTTGCTGACTCTTGTATGTCTCTGCTTTACTGCTCCATCCAAACTGCCCAGCATCTCCTTCATGCCCAGCATGGGAGGCTTGGGTAGGAAGGTGGCTCTTGTTCCCCTGCCCCAGCTCAGCCACTGTGTCTTCCTTGAGCAGGTACGAGGATCTTCTGCTGCTTCCTTACCTGGAAAACAGCCCCTGCTCAGTCTGCTGGGAAGTGAGCAATGCTGAGCACTGATGGTTCCTGTGACTTCTGTGTGACTGTCACCAGAGCCGATATGATTTTTCTGTTAGGGTGAATGTGAGGGTGAGAGGAAGTGGGATTTAAGCATGCCCCCTCATTGTCACACTCACGCCTTTGCCATTGCCCATAATTTTCCAGATCATCACACATTTCCCTGTCTCTGTTGTCTGTGCTGCTCTATTCCCAGAGGCTCAATGGAACTATTTAGGAGTGGGAGGACCACAGGTGTGTGTGGGGGGGCACAGGTGCCCATCTCAGTCTTTGTCAGTCTAGATGTGCAACAGGCACTCAGCCAGGGTTACTATTAACTGTGCCTTGCCAGGCAAATGAGGTATGAATGCCTCTAGGCTTCATGCATGGTGGCTAGGGGACACTTCAGATGAAGCACACACTTTCTGCTTGTCAAATAAGCAAGGTGGGGGTAAGCAGACATAAGACAGGCCATTGTTAGATGGAACTGCATTCAATTTGAGAACAAGTTAGCTGAGAGGAGAGAGGACCACCAGGACAAAGGCTTGTGTGAACCCTCATGCCCCAGTGACCCTCTCATGCCAGAGAACCTGCAAGCAGGGTGGGTCCCCTACTCCACCTGGTTATGGTCTTTGCAATTGCTAATGAACAGAATGTTTATTATTATTATTTTGAAATTCAAAACTGGAGCTCCAGTTGGTGTGTCCACACATCTCCCTGCTTACTTTTGCATGTGTACATGTGCAAGGGGTTATTCATGTGTATGTATGGGATGTGTGCATCTCTGGATGCAGAGGTAAACCTCTGTGACATTCCTCAGTTCCTGCTCATATTATTGTTGAGACAAGATCTCTCACCGAGCCTGGAACTTGCCAAGTCAGCTAGAATGGGGATAGCCATTAAGTCCCGGGATCTCATGGTCTACAACTCCACACTGCTAGACTGCAAGTGTGTGCCACCACATACAGATTTTTATGTGGTTTCTGTGGATTGATCTTAGGACCTTCTCAGCCTTTCCTTTCTCTTTTAAAAACAATCCTAACCATTCACTTTTCAGGAACTCTAGCATATTGATAAGGAGCTAAAGTCTCACAGTATGGGGATCAGGACTGTGACCCCTTCGACTGTGTGTATAGCAAACCGACTACTAAGGTCAGGTAACGTCTAAGTTCATAATGCCATTCTGATTACACAGGGATATGGACAATGACATACACAGACTGTGCACTGAGTGTGTCCTGAACTCTACACAATACAAGACATGAGTGAGCAACTTGAGGAAAAGTGAGTTACCATCTGCTCTGAGATGAGCCACAAGGCTGTGGTGAACAACGTGCGACTGTACCAGGGAGGTAGCAACCAGCACCGGAAACAAGATGTCCTCAGAAGTGGTTCCCCAGAAGTGGCAACATCTTTAACTAGTCAAGTTTGTAAGAATGCACAGAGATTGGCCAGATAAACAGAGTAGGGAAGGGTCTTTGGGGGAACAGGGAACAGAAGTTGCTAAGATGAGGTTACAATTAGGAACCACTTGTTTGCAAAGCAGGATGTTGTGCTGAAAACACACACAGAGCCGGGGGACTCTAGGCTCATGACTTTTGGGCTGGTGATACATCATCAAAGGGTGGAAGCTGATTTGTTTCCAGAGAGGATAAGATGATGCTAGGGTGGAAGGTAGCCAGACACAAGGCAACAAACCCACTGGAAGCTGGAAGCCAGGGAAACTGCTATAGGCAAGGGAACCATTTCCTGCCGGGGCAGCAAGCTGAAGAAAACTGAGCTTGGAAACCTACTCACCTGTTTACCCCTTTCTCTGGTGGTTCCCAAGACTGACTGCTTCATCCCATCCCAGAGGACAGACCTGCTACCTCGCCAGACCTCCAGTAGGGTGGCAAGAGGCTCTCTAGAGACTGGTGGCATGGCTAAGTTTACCCGCACAAGCCACGTCTCAAAGTGTTCAGCCATGAACGCCTGCAGCAAAGGTGGCCTGGGATCTCAGTTCACTCTCAGAAAATGCAAACACCGCAAACCTGATCAAAATCAAAAGCATGTGGCTGAAAAAGGCACAAGAGGAGAACACCCCAGTATTGTTTCTCCCAAAGACTGGCTGTCAAACTGCCTCCTAAATATTTATGTTTGCACTCATGGGCTGTTCTCAGCCTGGCACAGTTTTTATCCCCTCTCCTCAGAGGATGTTGGTTAACAGAAAGATTAATGTCTGGTCCAAGAGCTGAGAATAAATGATTGAGAAACATAAATCAGGAAATGGGACATCTTATTATTCCTCATGTCAAGGCACACAGGTTTTAAGAGTGTCAGGGCAGGGAAGGTTGTCATGAAGTGATATGACATTGTAACTGTAACCATGAGCACATAGACCTGTCCACACTGTGTCAGAGAGCGAAGAGGTGTTGCCCACAAGATCCCACCCTTTCCTAAGGAGACTGGTTGCTGTGAGGGGGTGTGTCATTTTCTCCAAGGGTGGAGCCACTTGGGACTAGTTGGGATGAAAATTAAGGGAAAAAATAAGGTCCCTTTCCTAGAGGTCTGGCCAGTACTCAGGTAGAATTGGTTGGACCCACAGGTTTGAATGCCCACCAGCTGGACTCTGAGAAGAGACGCGTGTTACCAACACACTGTTTGCAAGAAAACCTTGTGGGATAGATTGGTCCTCGACCAATAAACAAAGACAGTAGTTCTCAGGGCTGAGTCTGAGATGGGTCAGGAAGCAGAGAGCATTGTGCCCCTGGGGCTGGGAAGTAAAGTCACTCTTAGCCCAGACACTCTAAACCCCTTCATTATCATCTCAAAGGGGGAAGGAAAAGGCTATGGGAGCAGCCTTCTTCTCTTTTCACATCTTCCTCTCAAGAACTTCTCACAAGGGAGGAGGAGCTGGGAAGAAGCAGGACCTGGGGACAGCTGGCTTTGCCAGGATGCACTGGACCACGGGGCTCGCCTGCCACCTGCTGGCTAAGTTCAGTAGTTGTGGCCAGGCATATTTGGAGGCTTGGAGAGGTAGGACTGAGAATCTTCTGGTGTCTGGAAGCTGTTTGTTCTGGAAACAGTCTTCCTATGTAGCAAAGGCTGGCTTTGAACTTACAGTCCTCTCAAACTCAGCCTCCTAAATGCAAGGATTATAGCTGTACCCCACCACAACCAGCAAGATCAATTCTAAGGCACCCAGGGAACATTAATTTGGAGACAGCTGGAAATGTCACTGAGCTGAGAGGTTAGAGAGGTCATAAAGATTTAAGAACAGAGTTCAAAGGAGAAGCCAATGAACCTGGGGAAGGAAGTCTCTCAGTCACAAACATTCAGTGAATATGGAGCCAACTCTCAGGTAAGAACATGAGCCTCAGTTTCTTTTTCCACACCAAAGGGCAGAAAGAATACCAGAAACCAAACACTTGTTCTTAAAACCCAATTAAAGTGTGAGCAAGTGATAGATGTTTCAACACACTGAGAGCCTGACTGCTCAAGTCAAAATTATCTCCCCTCCCAAACCCTCACAAGGGAGCAGCACCTAAGATTTATACAGATTTAATTAAAATACTTATATAAGATTTATAGGGATTTAATTAAAGTACTTGTATGGACTATGAAGCTTGATGGCCAAAGTAAAAAATGTAGATGCTACTTCACTGGGGCCACTAGCTGGATCTCAGCCCTGTTCACTGTGCCTTGTCATGGTACCACAGGCACTGTGGGCAGACACAGAGCTGTAAGATCAGCTTAGCAGGGGCTAAGCAGAAGGAATGGCAACAGGAATCCGGAAACAATGGGACGAACCCCGCCCTTTCTGCACAGTCCTGGGGATGAAGACTCAAGTCAAGAATGCCTGGAAGGTTCTGCTGTCATTATGATTATGTTGTGTCATCAGTGACACAGAGAAACGTCCACAGTTCTCTGCCACAGTATGAGTGCAGGCGTCAATGCCCCTTTGTAGCTTCTCCATGACTTTCATAGTGACTATGTAACTGAGATTGAATTCAAACTCATGGCATAAAGCAATGGACAATAAAGAGATCACTTCTCATAAGGCCTGCCACCAAAATCAGCTGAACACATGTTAACATTGTTAGGGGAAGGATGAAGAGAGTGGAAGGCATATGGCCCATGGAGGTGCGGCAAGGCCTGGGGGAAAAGGGGATGCCTCTGAGGGGCCCATGTTAGGAATCTCTTCTCCCTGAGGGACCAGCCACGTGAGGGTATGGTACAGAATAGAGTTTATTCAAGTCATAGAAGAGTTAAGAGGGTAGTAGAGGCAGAGAGAGGGGGAGAAGAGGAGTAGAGAAGTAGAAGAGTAGAGGCGGCCATGAGCACCTGGAGAGAGGAGGGGGAAGGAAAGGGGAAGAGGAGGGGTAGGGGTGGGAGAGCAAGAGGGGCAAGAGAGCCAAGAGCAAGAGAGAGAGGAGGGGTCAAGCAGCCCCTTTTATAGTGTCAGGTCACTGGGGCAGAGCATACCTGGCTACTGGCAGGTAATTGAGGGTTAGGGTATATCTGGCTGTTGCTAGGTAACTGAGGGGTGGGGTTTACAGAATCCCAACAAGCATTGCAACCATTAGGAATGCAGTTTGAATAAATGAGCAGCTTTGACTTCAAAGCAAAGGCTTGCGCCCCCCCCCCCCCCGGCCAACCTGTCTAATTTCCCAGGGATAAAGTAGGTGCTGACATGTGCCAGTTATTGGAGTTCTGGAGATACTTACACACGAGTCTGCCTCCCAACATAAAACAACTCTGTTTTGCACAGGTTCAGCTCCTCTCTGGTCATAGCGATTCAGTGTCTCCATATTTGCATCCAATGTCCTTAACTCAGTTATTCTTTTGAGACTTATAGTATTTGTCACCTCTCAGGATCACAACCTTGGGGTATAGACTTATTCCCCAGAGGCAGACACACTTGAGCATCTCACCTGCTCTGGCCTAGCAGCTTGTACTTGACCTGGTCCCCTGTGATTATTCACTTGCTGAATAACTACTGTTGCAGGCCTCTGGTTTCAGAACTTACTGTCTGGAGGAGGCCAGAAAACTGCTCAACCCCTCCCAATGGGCTATCAGAGGTCAAGCTCAATGGAGAAGTGTGAGGTAATTGTGGGTAATCTGTTCTCATGAGTTAGGGTAAGAATGGGCAGTATCCGATGACTGGTGTATCTTGGGATACATAAGGGTACACACACACACACACACACACACACACACACACACACACACACACACACAGAGGGTAACTTGGGAAACACTGTGAAATGTATTTCATGCTGAAGAACTCTGCTTGTTCAGAAAGGTTGTATGATTTCTCTGCTGTCTCCAGAACACTCACAGAGAGCAAGTGCTTTTGTATCAAAAACTTTAAGACATTTATAACATATTCATGGAACTTTCCAGACTTGGGACCTCTGTTTATTCCAAGAACTGCCAGACTTGGAATTTGCAGATGTCTCTGCCAATATAAGGCCCCTAGAATACAAGACACACAGCTTGTCTTTGATGAACTCCTCCTGCTCCCAGCTAGCCTCAGAAAATACATAAGCCCCTTTTAACATTTGCTTTTTATTCTTTCCTCTCTGAGGGAAGACAACCCCACCCAGATTCTATCCCTGAAGCTGCTTACCAGTCTGTGTGCGCATCATCGATGACCAACAAGATCCTGGGTCTCTGAACCACGAGTGTGAAAGGAGTTGGTGGTTCCATCAGCCCCGAAGGAGCCTGTGGGGTCTGTATCATGGCACTGGAGAAGGAGCTGAACAGGCTGGATCCTGGAGAAGAGAAGGAGGCAGCAAGGGGCTGGGGGTGTCGCCTCTCTGTGGCCTGGGATGCTGGGGAGCTACTGGAGCTCTCTGGGCTTTGTAGGTCCGGCATGTAGCCATTGGGCAGGTCGGCCACAAAGCTGCTGTCAGACAGTCACCTCCTGAGGAAGTTCATGGTTGCGATGGAGGGGAAGACTCCATCCACACAAAATCAAGCAGATGAGGTTTGAAGTGCAGGTCGCCAGCTTAAGGGAGCTGGAAAGTTGGGGTCAGAGAATCCCAGGGCTTCTGCACTGTCAGAAGCGGGCTTCACAGCACTCTGTTTACCTGTCGAAAAGAAGCCAGCAAGCACATTAGTGGAACCAACTGCCTCCCATTTAAAAGCAAATACATAAAACACACTTCCAGCCCATTGCTCGTGGCTGTGCAAACTGGAGCACTTTTAGAGAGTAATTTGGCAATATGCTTTAAAAGCATACAACTTCCATTTTCAGGAATTCTATACTAAAAAAAAAAATCCAAGCAACAGGTAAATACTTCATGTCTAAATAGATTTAACACAATCCAATATTCAGTCACAGGATGACGCAGTCACCTGGAGAATTGTTGCTGTCCATTCAAACAGAGTTCAGATGAAGCATGTTGAGTAGCGAAGCCTCATGCTGTAATATTAGGTAAATCAAGACTGGGCTTGCTGGCACATGCTAACAACCCCAGCTCCACTGAAGGCATAAACCTGTAACAGTTGAAGGTCTAACAGGACTCTAGTGAACCCAAGGCCACCTTGAATAACTTAGCAGAAGGCTAGAGATGCTCTCCAAATTAGGTGGATAAATGCCTAAATTTAAATTTAAATGACTGGGGCAGAAAGCTCCGCATAGAGGGGCCCATTATGCAGAAAGCTCTGATCTGGATCCCTAGCACTGAATAAAGAAAAATAATCATAATATAAAATGATATGTATGACATAAGTACAGCCATATACAAGTTACACAAAAGGAATTATAAGTAAATCACAGTAGTGAATGCATTCTGGCAACACTTATTTATTTGTTTATTTGTAATTTCCAAATTTTCTTGAATGTATAATGCTGAAGGTTGAGAAGTCCGACACCCCTCTTAAGTTCAGGTGTAATGTGACCCCAGTGAGAAGAAATTTAGAGACAAGGCCTATGGGAGGTAGCTGGAGATGGGTCAGTATTGATGGAACCCTGGGATGGAGTACAGCTCTTTTAGGACAGACATTATCTGTACCTTGTAAGGACACAAGCAAAAGGTGACCATCTGCAAGCTAGGAGGTGGGCTTAGCCAGACCCCCAGGCAATACTCTGCTGCCAGCTTCTAGACTGCATCAAAATAAATTCCTTCTGTTTAAGCCAAACATGCTGTGTCATTTTGTTATGATAACTAAAACACACACACACACAATTTATTTTCTAAGCAAAATAAACATTTTGTGCTTTTTAAATTGCATTTATTTATTGATAGAGTGTGTTCCAGTTATCATAATACACACACACATTCACACACACTCACGTACACAAACACTCACACACACACACACTCCCATACACACACACACTTACACACAATCACCTACACTCACACACACACAAACACACACACTCACAAACCCACTCACATACACTCACACACACACATTCACACACACACACACACACACACACACACACACACGTACCAGTTCCCTCATTCCACTCTGTGGGGTGGAGACTGAACTCATGTTTCCAGGCATGGTGTCAGATGCCTTTAGTGGCTGAGCCTAAGCCATCTTATCAACCCAAGAATAATTTTTAAAACCTTATTATCTATTTGAGATCCAGAACAATGTCTACTTAAGTCATGGAACTGAAGTATATGTTCCACTCTATGTTTATATTTTATCCTTGTAAATTTACCTAGAGTAAAATTAAGAAAATCTTTACAATTCTTCGATTTTGCTCAATGACAAGGTGAGGTAGGTTTTTGTTGTTCTTATCACCTCTGAAAATTCTCCCATACCGCTTTCTGGTCAACCCACACCTTCCTGATATACTAGTGCACACTGCGGTGCCTGGGATTTTACCTGGGTGCCAGAGACACCAACTAAGTTCTTCATGTTCATACAGCAAGAACTTCATTGGCAAAGCCACCTGTGTAGCCCTGAGGCCAACTTCATGGTTTAATATGATCCAAATTGATGATGGTGTATTACACTTGACAAGAATACAGATGCTTAAAATTACTTTCTGTTGTTTGGAGTCTGGTTCCTCACTGTGCTGTTTCTCCCCATAGTGTCTTATGACAAGCTCCACCCTGATCAACAACTGTCAGCAAGAAGGAAAAACAGAACTGGTCTGAGCAAAGCCTTGGCTAATCCTCTTGAGAGAAACTTAAACATGTCTTGATGACCCTCCCCCCCACACCAGTTTATAAGCTGACTGGTTACAAATTAGACCATTACAACCAAAGCCCTCTGCATTAGTGCTGGAGTCTCTTGCTTTCTGTTTCACCAGGGTAGATGTGAAGTGACTCCCCTCCCTCATGGTGTGCTCTCCTCTGCTTTGTGTTTCTCTCTAGCAACATCATGTATTTGGATTTAAATGTTTGTCCAATATTCATGATCAGCATCTGCGAAGGGGCCTAATCCCAACAAGCTACTGGTCACTACTGAAATTGAAGTGCTCTTCTTGTACAATTTCTGGATGATAAAGTTTGTGAGATATTTGAGCTGAAGAGATTATACAGTTTATACAAGAATCTCCTTTTTTGAGAACTCTGGTCAACATCACACTGGTAAGAATTCAACTGTTATCATTAGACTTGTCTCCTAAAAATGTTTCTGTCTGTTGCAAAGCCCTTTTTACTTTTTATTTTGAGACAGAGTTTTACTGAGTAGCTCAGGGTGACCTAGAACTTGTGTTTCTAGAGGCATGC
Organism: Micromys minutus; assembly: GCF_963924665.1. Classification (NCBI taxonomy): domain Eukaryota; kingdom Metazoa; phylum Chordata; class Mammalia; order Rodentia; family Muridae; genus Micromys; species Micromys minutus. The sequence goes on along the minus strand of NW_027667990.1, from coordinate 995,415 downwards.
CTCCTAATAAACTTCTGGTCATCCCCAACAATGATCAGGGGTGTTCATGCAATCCCTACTACTATGGGCCCCAGTAAGACTTAGGTCTGGCAAGTCAGAGTTGGTAACAGATGAACTGGTAGCTATGACTTGAGGTATGTGCTGGTAAAAAAGTCTAGGTGGCTTGTCTCAGAGTAATGTGTCTTTAAATAGGACATCTGGGAAGTTCTTCCTGAGGATGAGACCTTTTTCATAACTAGGATTTTACCTGGAAGGTGATCTGAGACTTTTTAAACATATGTTTACACTGTGGGATGATTCAATTATGTAAATAAAACTGTGTTCTGTAGTTAGCATTTTCTACGTGGTACAAACATTTAAGATCCTCTTCGGCAATTTGATAATAGGAGATATGTTATTGTTTAATATTTAACACCTGAGGTCCTTACAGTGGACGACTGAAGCTCATTCTTCTCAGTTGCAACTTTGATCCTTGTCACCGGCCTTCGCTCCACACCTTCTCTGTACTTCTAGTAGCCAGAATTGGATGTTACACTTCCGTGCTTTCTACTCTTAGATGCCCCAACTGAGGTCATGTGTCCTTCTGTACCCTGCTTATCTGCCCTAACATAGCATTCTCCAGGTTTATTCCTATTACAAGCAACAGGATTTTCGTCTTTTTAACTGTCTAATATAATTTCATCATCACCAGTCCCACAGGATCTGACAATGAAGGCAGATTGATTTAACACCTTGGGTATTGTGAATCATGCCAAAATGATCATGGGAGAGCCACTCTCTCTAGCTCATTGTCCTGATGATTTCAATTTCTTTGGATGTGTGCACAGAAGTGAGACTGCTGGACCAAATGGTAATTCCATTTCCCTTTTTCCAAAGAATCCCATACTGTTTTCTGTAACAATTATATTAATTTATATTTATATATTTTATTTATACTCCCATCTAGCAGCCTTCAGATGAAGATGTAGAATTCTTAGATCCTCCTACACCATGTCTGCCTGGATGTTGCCATGCTTCTTTCTGCCTTGATGATGAAGGACTGAACCTTTGAACCTGTTAGCGAGCCCCAATCAGATGTCATCTCTATAAGACTTGCCTTGGTCATGGTGTCTGTTCACAGCAGTAAAACCCTAATTAAGACAGATATTCATGTGCTTTAACTTTTTCAGTGCTTTACATGGTGTGGTAAAATCTCACACTGTACTGACCCACCACATACTAGGCAATGACCACCCATTTGTCCAGGGTATGCACATTGTATATGCTACCTGCCCATCAGTCACTTATACCCCATCTTGGTCACAAGAATTCTAGTATCATAATATAACAGTTCTTGTGTTTAAGTGATGAGTATTTTCTTTAATGGCTGCCAAGTTAAAAAGCAGTGACACTGCCACATGCATGCCACCAGAGGGCAGGAATGGCCACAGCAGATTGGAAAATAAACCTTTTGGCTGGCAACCTTGCCACTCTGAGGTGGGAAGGAGGAGTGCTGAGAGGATGAAAACAGGTCAAGTTGGCAGTAGAGCCCAAAGAGGGACAATCATAGGGTCACAGATATTGCATCAACTTGGGAAGAGCTCTGTGGAGTGAAAAGAACCATCTCATGGTGGCATCAGCCCAGAGAAGAAGAGAGATAATATCTGCTCAGATGTCTCATTTCCTTGCTTAAGATCAGGTAGACTCACAGAACTGGGTTCCCATTCTGGGATCCATCTATAAACCGCATAGTTCGATTTCTTTTCCACGAAAGAGGATTCAAATTCCTGCTCACTTTATCTTGTCAATCGTCTTGCTTACTCTTCAGGGTGCAGCAAACAGACTCCAATGGTGGTTGTTGTTTAGAACAGGCCTCTCTCAACACACTGATTAAAGACCACACAGTGCCAACCCTCTGGTTTTGACACAGCCTGACACAACCAGTTAGCCTGAAGGTTGGTCTGATGGGCTCTGCTACATTCTGCTCACGTCTGGGCAAAACAATCTCATCTCACAATGCTTGGGTTTCTTTGCAGAATTCAGATGATAGACTAGCATCTACCTCATGGCGTTCTTATGAGTAACAAGTGACGAATTATTGTGTTGGAAACAGTGCCTGGCATTAACGAGCAATCTGTGTCCCACAAGTATAACTCCCTTTTTGACAGCAACCACTAGAAGGTCCAGCAGTGGTTCTGAAGGCACTGTGGTGGGGGCTGCAGTATTTGCATCAGAACAGCTCATCTTTAGCAATATCTAGAAACACCCAGACCTGTGGAGCTAAAGTAGATCAAAAGTAAATGGTATAAAAGCGATTTTGAAAATATTTGTCTTTTAAGTTAACAGGGAATAAAATGGACTTTCTGGCTATCTAGTTCTATGAGTGTTAATACATTCTCATAAACACTAAAACCCAGAATAGATCCATCATTCCCTACAAGATCTCTTTACCACACCCTTCTGAGGTTACTGGCACAGTGCTCTGCAAGCTGAGACCTGGGCCTCCTGCAGGGGTCATTTAGATGAGGAATAAGTGAAGCCTACCTCATTTCTTAACCAATAAGGAAAGACTGAATCACAGATTGAATCTTCCTGCTAGTGCTTGATGCACACTTGCTGTTCCCTGAACAGGGAGTTCCTCTAGATGCCTTCCCAGCTCAGTCTTTCTCTCCTTTAGTTATTATAAATGCCACCCTCTTCGGGGAATGACTCCCTTCTGGTGGCCACTGTGTGGCATTTGGGATTCCTCTAACACAACAGCATGTCTCACCTATATTCTGCCTACAATTTACTCCATGCAGTCTCTGCTTGTACCGACAAAAGCCAAGTGCCTCAAGATCAAATACCACTGTGTGTCCTGTCCCCTGGTGTCCCCTAAACACATAGGACAGTGTCTTCACGTAGTAGAGTAGCAATAATCATTGACCGAGTAAATCTACATAAAATCATCAGAGACAAAGTTTAACTACCTCCACTGTTTTCTGAGCTGACTAAATGCATTATACTGAAGAAAGCTCTCTAGGTGACAGAATCACGTCTCAGTTAACTAAACACCATACTTGGAGGAATAGCCATCTTCAGTTTTTAGTGGCCACTCCTCTGAGCAACACATTCAGATTCATATAGTGTCCCTCACTCCGTCCTCTGCTCCATGAGTGAAGACTAAAAGGAATTATTTTTCTCCCTGATTTTCCTTGGTTAGCTTGTTAAATGATTGGTAGAAATAGCATAGCTTGGGCTTCACCAATATATTGATGACTGTGAGTACAGAAAGTTTCTCAGGGGAGGTAGGTAACCCACAGTTTGTATTGGGTTGAAGCTAACAGACACTTAACTTTCTAGTGAAAAGGTCACGTGTCAAGGGAATGGCTTCACTGATTCTAACAAAGGTCCTGGGCCTTTGGAGTGTAAAGCCCACTTCCTAGACATATCATCATGAAAGTGTGTTCTGTTTTTGATGAGTTCAAATCCTAGAGGCTTTTCTCCTGTGAATGGGATGCCAGAGTGGTCAGCCCCACAGAAGAGAGAGAAATAGGGGGAGGGAAGAGGGAGGGAGGGAGAGGGAGAGCAAGAGGGAAAGAGGGAGGGAGGGAGGGATGGAGGGAGAGAGAGAGAGAGAGAGAGAGAGAGAGAGAGAGAGAGAGAGAGGAAGAGGTGTTGGTCTATTATGTGACAGGTGCCTGTTAAGAGCACTGCCATCTGGAAATTAAAACTCAGGGCCTCAGCATTTAAAGAATCACTGTAAACAAAACAAAACAGATGGCTCTTTCACAGGTTGACAACTACGACAGTTAACCTTGTAAACTTCATAGGCTTTAAAGTGTTCTGGAAACAAGCCTCTTCAAGAGACTATCTAGATTGAGTTAATTAAGGTGGGAAGAGTAGGTGGTACTCTCCTCTGGGCTGGGCTTCTGGGCTGAGTAAAAAGGAGAGAGCTGAGCACCAGCCTCCATCTCTTGCTGCTTCCTGACTGCGGATGGAATCTGACATTCTACTCCTGCTGCTATGTTTGCCATGATGTTTGCACACCCACACTCTGTGCCAATGCAAACACTTTGTTCCTTAAATTTCTTTTTGTCAGCAACAATAGAATGAGCAGGGGATGACTGTATAATGTGATCCAGATGTTGGTGGTGATAATCATAAAAGTGATTATGGCCACACTGGGAATGGGGTTGCCTCTTTACTGGGCTTAAAATCCTGGTTCTGCTAAGATAGACCAAAAGAGTCGACTTGATTTCCCAGCAACCTTGGGTAGGAAATGAGGTCACCTCCATTTTATTGATATAAAAGTCAAAGACCAGATACAACACAGTCCCTCAGCTTAATGGGCTCTGGCTCATAACTTAAATCACCAATCTTCTAGTTCTATATCTCATTTGTAGAGTTCTGGTGGCCTCTGATAGTCCTGACCATTTAGCAGTGCCTCTTCCTCATACCTCTAGTATCTGAGACCTGGTCGACCTGAGGCCATGTTCCGTGAGCATTCCCGAACACCATGGTGCCTTGTCCCATTGGAATCTGGCTTCTCAGGTGCTCACATTGAGTGTGGCCATTGGCACAGAGGCCCCATCCCTTTATTCTGTATGGTGGTTTCACCTCTGTTTTCCCTCCCTAGCTTGTCCTTCTCTGTGCTTCCCCCACTCTGATTGGGAATTTATTTTGTTTATGCTCTCTGGGATTATTTCCTCCTCTGGAAAGATTTTGGTGCTACTCAACAGTTAACAATGAGGTCTTAAGCTGATTGTTATGGTGTCCTATGAATACACTCATGGTTGTGGATTTGAGAAAAAGGTCCTAGGCTTGGCTCTGAGCACTAAGGTACCAAGACTGGTAGCACATGTGGAGTTGGAGAGAGCAGGCAGGGAATAGTCAATGAGATGCCTATACCATCACTATGTGGAAACCAGGTAGAACCTTCCAGCCTGCTGAATAAGAAAACAAGCATCATTCTTCTTAAAAACAAAGGGATCTGGCTTCCTTTAATGATCCTGAGAATGAAAAGAATGTAATGGTGAGAAATTCCAAGTCATCATGAAAATATGCATGATTCTTCTGCCAAAGGACAACACACATTTATAGTATGGGGCCCATGTAGATGTCTTTGTCTCTATGTTTGTCTGTCAACACTGACACACTCAACACTCACAGAGAAGATATATTTATGTATTTATATCTGCCTGTCCATCTCTCTGTCTCTCTATCTACCTGTCTATCTATTTATCTAATAGGTAGATATGGAGAGAGAGACAGAGATAGGTAGACACAAGAATGTAGACAGACTGAGCAAGTGACACACATAGAATGAGAAAAACAAAGACAAGTGAAAGACAGATGGAGGCACACTCACAGAGAACATACCTGATGAGCCAGACTGTGGCTACTTGGCCTTCAATCTTCCTATACCTTCTATTGCTGGCCAAAAGCCCCCTGCCTAGGGCAGGGCAAATGTCCAATTGGCAAAGCTCCTAAAAGCCAGGTGCTAGCCTAATGAGGAAGTTGGCAAGTACACTTGGGAAAGCAGACATGGCATGGGTAAAAAGCATCCCAATAAACAGTTCTAAATGCAGCTCCACATGTCCTGCCACGCCCCTCTGCCCACCTCCACCTCAGTAATGACCATATTGAATCACATGGGTTGGGGATCTGAAATTTTTCCTCTCCTTTCCCACACGAATCACCACAACCCTGAAACAGACTGATTTATTTGCTTCATTAAACCCCACAGTCATCATTTCTAGCAGATGCAATTTTTCGTTTGCTTCTGTGACTCCCAAACTGACAGTCTGTTAAGTCTCCCCATATCACTCACCTCACTTGACTTTTTCCATGCCCCACTGAGTGCACTTTGGAATTCAAGATCCTCTTGAACCACTGGAGATGACAAGACTAGGTCCATGACTAGTCACAGTCCACTCCCAATCCGCCTGTTTTTGTATTTCCAGTAAGTAAAACCCCGTTCCATACTGCTTGAAATGACGATTCTTCATAAGATTAAATGTTGCATGTTTGATCTCCAGATGATGACATGTTTTGAGGGGTTTTGGAGGACATGCCTATCTGATGGATTTCTACCATAAGGGGATAGATAAATCCTTGGGGACTGTGTCATGTCCCAGAATTCACTCTTTTGATCTGTTTCCTGACTACAATGATGTGAGCTACTGGGTTCCACCCTGACTTCTCTATGGCAATGGAATCAAAGCTCTGAAACCATGGGTCAATTCTTCCCTCTCTAGTTTCTGTGAGGCAATTGATCACAATGGCACAAATGTCCCAGTGCCATTAACACTTATCAGGAGAGTAGGTGTTTAACCTTACTATCACCTACCAGACATTTCACCTGAACCTCTTCCCTAGCTTCCTCCTTGCCACACATGTCCCACCTCTATTACTGAAGAGTAAAAGGTTGTCAAAGGACACTGATTCTTTGCCCTAGGGATTTCCTCTGCAAAAAATCACTCCCAGGAAATCCCACTTTCTTGAGATTTGAGTTCCTAAAATAACCGCAGAAGGTCCAGACGACCTCTGTGGAATGTTTCAACACCCTAGATGTGCCCCGGGTGCACTGATAAAAAAATGTATGATTCTTCCTCTTTGAATTTCCTCATTGCCAGCTTTGAACTTCATCATTGCCCCCTTTGAATTTCCTCATTCCCCAGTCCTCCCCCTCCTTTGTGATTTTTGCCTTTATAAGCCCATTACAAGTTTAGGCCGAGGTCAAACTACTCTACCCCTGAATGGTGTATGAGTCTCAACACCAGCATGCTGGCCTGAGATCTCACTCTGTTTTACATTCAATAAACTTCTTCATGCGATTGCAGCAAGTCTGGTCTCGGTGCCTCACTGGGTGCATGCCTCTCCAGAGATTTGAGTGAGGGTCTCCCTTCGGAGGTCTTTCATTTGAGGGCTCGTCCTGGATTTGTGCGACCACCCAGGGGCCCTAGACCTACTTGGAGGTAAGGATTTTCTTTCCTTTCTTTCCTTGTTGTCCTGTTGTGACTCTGTGTTTGTAGATCGTGATTCTGTGTTTGTGGATTGTCCAGATTGTGATTCTGTGTTTGTGGATTGTTCAGAGGTCTGGTGCGATCGCAATTCTTTATTCGAAAACGCTCTAACCGAGTCTGCTCTTCCAAGGGAGGAGCAGAGTGGATGGGGATAGACCTGTCCGGGAGTCCGCCATTTGCTCGCCCTGGGAGACGTCCCAGGAGGACAGGGGAAGGACCAGGGATGCCTGGTGGACCCCCGCGGGAAAAGTCAGGAGATCAGTTTTTCTCCTTGACGATCTGTGTCAGAGGGCCAATTCTGGGCCATCTGGTTCTTTTCAGGATTTCGGGTCGACTCTAGGTCAGCGACTGACTTTGTCTCTCTGTTTTGTAGTATCTGTGAGTGTTTTTTGTGTGTGTGTCAGAACTAGAAATGGGCCAGACTGTGACGACCCCACTAACACTGACTTTGGACCATTGGACGGAAGTTAAGACAAGGGCCCATAATCTTTCTGTTGAAGTTAGGAAAGGACTGTGGCAGACTTTCTGCTCCTTCGAATGGCCGAGTTTTGGCGTAGGATGGCCTTTCGGAGGGAATTTTAATCTATCTCTCATCTCCGCTGTTAAGCGAATTGTTTTTCAGGCTTCAGGGGGACACCCCGATCAGGTTCCATACATCATCGTGTGGGAGGACCTAGTCCAAAACCTGACATCCTGGGTGAGACCCTGGACAGCGGGGGCAGAAACGGCAACGGTGGCCGTGGCCACGAAACCAAAAGTACCTCTCCAAACAAGCCGGCACCTGCTCCACCGGCCCCCATGCAGATCTATCCTGAAATTGATGATGGTTTTCTTCTCCTCGACAACCCTCCACGCCCATACCTCAACCAGCTTCTCATGCAAGTCCCCCACAGGCGCCGACTCCCACTGACTCCCAGAGGACCTCTGAAACAGGACCAGCAGCCAGGACCCGAAGCTGCCTGGGTCGAAGCCCAGGGGGAGATGGCACGAGGCTTGTCTCTGCTATTGCCCTACCATTACGGGCTTATGGACCCGCCCCAGCTCCGGGAGAACTAGTCCTGCTACAGTATTGGCCGTTTTCATCAGCCGATATGTATAACTGGAAAAATAACCACCCCTATTTTTCAGAGAACCCCTCGGGCCTGACAGGACTCCTTGAGCCCCTGATGTTTTCTCATCAGCCCACTTGGGACAACTGCCAGCAGCTTTTGCAGGTCCTCTTTACTACGGAAGAGAGGGAGAGGATCCTCCTGGAAGCTAGAAAAAATGTTCCAGGACCAGATGGGACCCCCACCAATCTCCCTAATCTTATAGATGCAGCTTTTCCCTTGATCCGCCCTGTGTAGGATTACAACTCTGCAGAAGGTAAGGAGCGTCTCAAGGTCTAACGCCGGGCTCTAGTGGCAGGTCTCAAGGGAGCCGCAAGGCGACCCACAAATTTGGCTAACGTAAGAGAGGTTCTTCAGGGCCCTCTTAAACCACTGTCTGTGTTTCTTGACAGGGGTTATACCTTGACCCAACCTCTGAGGGTCAGCAGGCAGAGGTGGCTATGGCCTTTATACAGCAGTCAGCATCAGATATTAAGAGAAAGTTACAATGGCTAGAGGGGTTCCAAAACTATACCTTGCAGTATTTGGTGAAGGAATCAGAGAAAGTGTTTCATAAGGAAGAGACTGAGGAAGAGAAGCGAGAAAGAGAGAAGCAAAAGGCAGAGGAAAGAGAGGACCGGAGGGTAGTAGACAAAAAAGGAATTTGTGGGACTTTGGCCACAGTAGTGAAGGGCCAGGGAGTTAGGAATCAAGTCTGGCACTAGGAGGGAGCCTCTTGACAAAGATCAATGTGCTCACTATAAAGAAGAATGCCACTGAGACAAAAATTGCCCCAACAAGAAAAAAAGGGGACACCAGCAACAGAAGCCCCGGACATGTGGCTCCAAAGTTTTAAATATTTATGGACTACCCGAAGATCTGTGGATCTCGGAGTGGGCCGGGTATCCCACATATTCATTGTAATGCCAGACTGTCCCTGCACCCTGTTGGGGAGAGACCTCCTGACTAAGATGGGGCACAGATTCACTTCCACTCTGATGGACCACAGGTTAGAGGTCCAGAAGGGGAGCCTGTGCAGGTTCTAACCATCCAGTTGGAGGACAAGTACCAATTCTAAACAGCCTGCCTCAGATCAAAAGGACTGGTGGCTGCAGGCATATCCACAGGCCTGGGCGGAGACTGCAGGAATGAGGGAGGCTAAGAACCAGCCCCTGCCCATATGGAGCTGAAAGTCCAGGCTAATGGTGCATTAGTACCCCATATCGAAGAAGGCATGAGACGGGATCAAGACACTCATCATTCGGTTACACCAACAACTTCGTATGTGTCCATCTTCCTGAAGTTCGCCTCTCCTACTGGTGCGGAAACATGGAACCAACGACTGCTGGACAGTTCAAGATCTTTGAGAGGTAAACAAATTGGTGGCAGAACTCCACCTCACAGTACTTAACCCCTATAACCTGTTGAGCTCATTGCCCTATCCAGGACCTGGTGTACAGCACTGGACTTGGAGAAAGTGCATCAATGGACTCATCTAGAGGTAGACAAACTTGTAAAGACAGTCTTGAGGTCAAATTCTTTTGTGCCAGATTTGACTAGATAACTGTGTGCCATGTTAGAAAGCAAATGTATGTAGAAGGCCGGGAGGAGAGAAGATAGACCTGAGGTTTACTGAGAAGTGGATTTACAGAACTGAGCCAAGAAGATATAGATGTAAGAATCTATTAGTCTTTATAGATACATTTTCTGGGCGGGTAAAAGCCTCCCCACAAAGAGAGAAATGGCAGCAGCGGTCATAGCTAAGAAGATTCCAGAAGAGATCTTCCCTAGGTTTGGCACCCCTAAGGTAATTGGATCAGACAATGGGCCATCTGTGTTGCCCAGGTAAGTCAGATATTAGCTTGTTTATTGGGGACTAATTGGAAATTACATTGTGCTTACAGACCCCAGAGCTCAGGACAGGTAGAAAGAATGAATAGAACTGTAAAAGAGACTCTTACTAAATTAGCTATTGAGACCGGCGGTAAAGACTGGGTGACCCTCCTCCCCTTTGCGCTTCTTAGAGTCTGAAACTCGCCGGGGCGTTTCGGCCTTACCCCTTATGAAATCCTAAATGGGGGACCGCCCCCCTTAACGGAGTCGTGCTGGATATTGGATCCTGGCACTAACCCCCCTCCTCCTCTGCTCTATTTGCCCACTTAAAGGCCTTAGAAGTTATTCCTCCTCTGTTTTATTTACCCAATTAAAGGCCTTAGAAGTTATTAAAACACAGATCTGGAGTCGAATCAAAGAAGCCTACACTCCAGGAACCACCGCGGTGCCCCACGGGTTCCAGGTCGGAGACTCAGTCCTGGTCAGACGACATCGCGCTGGCACACTTGAGCCCTGGTGGAAGAGACCCTACCTGGTGCTGTTGCCTACCCCCTCGGCAGTCAAGGTCAACGGGATTGCTGCTTGGGTACAGTGGCAGCTGGTGACAATTCTCTTAAGCTGCGCCTTCGTCGTAGCCCCAACCTTCGGTAATAACCCCCATTCCTTTCAAAAATTAACCTGGGAAGTGTTTAATGAAGTGGGCAACGTTGTGTGGTCAACAACCGCAGTGCACCCCCCTTGGACTTGGTAACCTGATCTTGTACCCGATGTCTGTAAGTTAGCAGCCGGCTCTATGGCCTGGGATCTTTCCAGTTATACCAATTTAGAAAAGCCACCCCCAGAAGAACAGTGTGTCCCTCATGGCATAGGGATCACATTGGGGTGTTCAGGACAGTTTTTCCGAGCCAACCTTCAGGCAGCAGACTTCTATGTCTTCCCCGGACAGGGACACACCAGGGAAATGAAGAGAGGGGCCTCAGACTATTTTTGTAGTAAATGGGGATGTGAGACCATGGGAGAAGCCTACTCAACCCTTCCTTCGCTTGGGATCTAATTATAGTTAAAAAGGGTCGTAGGCCAGGGGAGCCAGAAAATGGGGAAAGAGATCCATCCAAATACCCGGCTTATAGGACTGGGTGTGCCTCTGAAAGCTCGGGTAGCCCTCAGGGACCGTGCAAAGACAGTTATTGTAACCCTCTAAATATCAGCTTCACCCCACAGGGAAATCAAGATCGTCAGTGGGTAAGAGGAAACCGTTGGGGATGGAGAGTCTATACTGGCAGAGGGGACCCTGGATTCGTTTTTGTTATTAAAATAAAGATAGTCTTTCCACACGACCCGTAGGCCCCAATTCGGTGCTTGATAACTCTGTACCTAGGCCTGAGAGACCTCCTCTTCTCACTCTGTCACCAAAGAATGACTCGTATCCCCTTTTGACCACACCCTCCTATCTCCCTATGAGAACTGAGGACTGCCTGTTCAATCTGCTCAATAGTGCATTTGTTGTTTTAAACCGCACTAACCCTGCCACTACTCAGTCCTGCAGGCTGTGTTCTGCTTCCAATCCCCCTTACTACAAAGGAATAGCTCAGCTACGAAGCTATAATGTTACTTCTGACCACTCACTCTGCCCCTGGGGAAGCCAATGAAAGCTGACCCTGTCTGCAGTATCAGGAACTGGGCTGTGCATAGGAAGAGTACCTACCAGACACCAGCCCCTCTGTAATGTAACTATCTCCAACCTGACAACAGGCCCAGATAAATACCTAATACCCCCTCCTGATACCTGGTGGGCTTGTGGCACCGGCCTGACCCCCTGCCTGCATACTTCACTATTTAACAGTACTAAAGACTTTTGCGTTTTAGTCCAACTGGTGCCCAGGGTCATTTATCATGATGATACCTCGTTTATAGATGAATTTGACCACCATACTCGATACAAGAGAGAACCTATAACTTTGACATAAGCTGTCTTGTTAGGACTCGGAGTGGCAGCAGGAATTGGAACAGGAGCAGCTGCCCTCATCCAACAACCTTACTACTATAATGAACTCAGAGCAGCTATGGACATGGACCTGGGAGCATTAGAACAGTCCATAACCAAACTAGAAGAGTCATTGACTTCATTATCAGAGGTAGTGCTACAGAACAGGAGGGGATTAGATCTGCTTTTTCTAAAGGAAGGAGGGCTCTGTGCTGCCGTAAAAGAAGAATGTTGCTTTTACATAGATCATTCTGGTGTCATAAGAGATTCTATGGCAAAGCTTAGAGAAAGACTAGAAAACAAAAAAAAAAAAGAAAGAGAAACATACCGAGGATGGTATGAAAATTGGTTTAACCGGTCACCCTGGTTCTCCACGCTAGTCTCCTCTTTGGTCAGGCCTTTACTCATTTTAATGCTAATCCTAACCTTTGGGCCATGCATCCTCAATAGACTGGTGACTTTTATAAAAGAAAGGGTGAGTGCTGGACAGGTAATGGTCCTAAGACAACAATACCAGATATTACAAGAAGCTGAGGGATCGCTCTAAGGTTAGAGCTTTTTTACAAAAAGAAAAATGGGGGAATGAAGATTAAAAGGTTGTCAAAGGACACTGATTCCTTGCCCTAGGGATTTCCTCTGCAGGAAATCGCTCCCTGGAAATCCCACTTTCTTGAGATTTTAGTTCCTAAAATAAACGCAAAAGGTCCGGACGACCATGGTGGAATGTTTCAACGCCCTAGATGTGCCCCGGGTGCACTAATAAAAAAATGTATGATGCTTCCCCTTTGAATTTCCTCATTGCCCCCTTTGAATTTCCTCATTGCCCCCTTTGAATATCCTCATTGCACCCTTTGAATATCCTCATTCTCCCTGTCATCCCCCTCCTTTGTGATTTTTGCGGTTATAAGCCTGTTACAACTTCAGGCTGGGGTCAAACTCCTCTACCCCTGCGTGGTGTATGAGTCTCGACCCCAGCATGCTGGCCTGAGATCTCACTCTGTTTCACTTTCAATAAACTTCCTCGTGTGATTGCAGCAAGTCTGGTCTCGGTGCCTCACTGGGTGCGCACCTCTCCTGAGATTTGAGTGAGGGTCTCCCATAGGAGGTCTTTCATTACCACTTTCTCAGAGACCTCTAACCACTCAGAACATTCTTGTATTTTGTCCCAGCACCCACTGTCCCCAATAACAATGTAACTGCGCCTTTTCTTCTTTTGCACTCACAGATCCCGCCCCCCCCCACCCAAATCTCTGTCTCACTGCCTGGCCCAGGATCTGGCATGCAGAGCAAGCCACACATACTGAACACAGGGTAGACGTCTGCTGGAGGACTCCAGGTCTGTGGGTGTTTGTAAGCTGTTTGTGCCCGACTGGAGAAGGGCAGAGGAGGAGATGTCTATGCAGTACAGAACCCCCACATTCTGGCCCTCCTCCTCCTGCTACTTTCCTGATGGGGTGTGCCACGGTTCAAGTATGGTCACTTTCCACCAAAACTTGTAATTCCTCACTGGGCAGTGTTGGTCAGTAGAGCCTAAGAGAACATGTTTATGTCACTGGGACAAAGTCCTTATGGATTAATGGTGGAGGAATGAATGGGTCCTCACTCATGCAGGACTGAATTATCTATCAAAAGAGCAGGGTGATATAGGTCAGCCCATGTGCTCACCTTGTGTTCAGGTGCTTAAACCCCATGCTCCTGAGTCCTTCTGATATGTGTTGGCATCCACCATGTTGTGATGTAACATGAGGTTCTCACCCCATGTAACAGTCTGATCCTGAATTTTTCCATCTCCTGTACAGTGAGCTAAATAAATTTCTCTTCTTTACAGAAGATCCAATCTGAGTATTTCTGCTACAACAGCAGAAAACCTGACTGAAGCAAGCAAACACGGCAGACTGGTTGGTTCACGATCATTTAGCATAGTAGAAGCACAGGTTAGCTTGGGCACAGGTCTTCTGAATCCTCAGCTAATGTGTTTATATGCCTCTGAGACTACCCCAGCTAATACACAAGGATATCCTGAATACCTGCTGGTTACTTGAAGTTCTTCCAACAGGGAGCATCATCTCTGAATCACCAAATAGCACCCACCACGCTGATTATGATCCAAAGACTCTCTCTAATCCTCACCCAACCCCTATGAACAAATGCAATCACTGACCTCATTTACTGATGAATAAACTGAGGCTCATGGGACTTAGAAAGTTGTGAAATATAATGTGCCAGGACATTTGTTGTTGTGCTGCTCTTCTCTATCTCAGCATGGAGACTTTCAATCACTGAAACACCCTGGTGGGCTGCTCTGCCCACCCATCTCTTCTGCTGTTGCAAAGATTTAACAGATTGCTCTTTGGTAACTGTCTAAGATGCAGCATTCTCCCAGCTCTGCTTTGTCCTTCACCTTGGAAAGCCCAAGTCTGGGAACTGGATTAAGAATAACCCAATCAGCTGCAACATCGGGGACCCACTCTCATCTTGCAGGCTGACTGCCTTTCTGAACTGAAAAAGAGGCACACACACACACACACACACACACACACACACAAACACACACACACACACACGTGTGTGTGTGTGTGTGTGTATGTGTGCGTGCATGCATGCATGCATGTGATGGAGTAGAACTGGGGTGGTTAGTGCCACAGGCTCCTCATTCTCATGAGAAGGACGATGACACTGACAATGTAAACAGGAGCAGCTTAGAGAGTGCGATGTCCTGTTCCAAGTCTCTTTTGTGTAACAAACTCATCAGTCCTAACAGTTGCAGGGGACTAGAATATGCAACTTAGGCTCAAATACTGTTTTGAGCTAAAGTTAAGAAAGATCAAACAATAACGCTGAGATTCCACCTCACACCAGTCAAAATGGACAAAAACAAAAATTCATGTGACAGCAGATGCTGGTGAGAATGTGGAGAAAGAGGAACACTTCTCCACTGTTGGTGGGGTTGTAAGCTGGTACAACCACTCTGGAAATCAGTCTGGCAGTTCCTCAGCAAATTGAACATAGTACTCCCTGAGGACCCAGTTGTACAACTCCTGGGCATATACCCAAAAGAAGCCCCAACATCTAACAAGGGCACATGCTCCACCATGTTCATAGCAGCCTTATTTATAATAGCCGAAACTGGAAAGAACCCAGATGTCCTTCAACAGAGGAATGGATACAGAAATTGTGGTACATTTACACAATGGATTACTACTCAGCTATTAGAAACAATGACTTTATGAAATTCCTAGGCAAATGGATGGAACTAGAAGCTATCATCCTGAGTGAGGTAACCCAGTCACAAAAGAACACTTATGGTACATAGTCACTGATAAGCAGATACTAGCCCAAAAAGCTCGAATAACCAAGATACAATTCACAGAACTTATAAAGCTCAAAGAGAAGAAAGGCCAGAAGGTTGATGCCTCAGTTCTTCCTAGAAGGGAGAACAAAACACTCATGGAAGAAAATAAAGGAACAAATAAAGGAGCAGGAATTTGAGAAAAGATCATCCAGAGACTTTCTTACCTGGAGATCCAACCCATATGCAGCCACTAAACCCATGCACTATTGCTGATGCCAAGTAGTTTTTACTAGCAGAAATCTGATATGGATGCCTCCTCAGAGGCTCTTCCAGATCCAAATAAATACAGAGGAAGATGCTTTCAGCTAACCATTGGACTGAACCCGAGGAATCCAATGAAGGAGCTGGAGAAAGGACTTAAGCAGCTGAACTGCGACTCCATGAGTAAAACAACATTATCAACTAACGAAACCCACCACAGCTCCCAGGGACTAAAACACCAACCAATGAGTATACATGGAGAGGCCCATGGCTCCAGATGCATATGTAGCAGAGGATGGCATTCTTTAGCATCAATGGGAGGAGAGGACTTTGGTCCAGTAAAGGTGCGATTTCCCCGTGTAGGGGAATGCCAAGGTGCTGAGGTGGAGAGGGTAGTTGGGAGAGGGAGCACCTTCATGCAGGCAATGGGAAGGGAGGGGGGATGTGACTGAGGGGAAAGGGGATAACATTTGAAATGTAAATACAGAGAATATCTAATAAAAAATTTAAAAAATAAAATAGACACAGTAAATTTAAAAAGAGATCAAAGGAAGACCCTTTTATCCGTTTTTTTTTTTTTTTTTTTTTTTTTTTTTGCCTAAAGCCAGGGCACCACTGTGCCATTCATTTCATTCTTCAGATTATATGCTCTGAGACAGGGGCATAGCTTGCGGCAGGTTCTGTGGTAGCATGTATAGATCTCAGAGATCAGTCTCCATACCAACCTTGCACACATACACGCATCAGATGAAGAAGGATGTGCTTAACACTGCTAGGCTCCAAGGACAAAGCAGCCTTTGATGGTCTGGAGCTTGTGGTGTAGTGAGGAAGATAAACAAAGGAAAGAGAATAAAATTTAAAAGTGCTGTAAATGGAGAAGCAAAGGGAAGGGATGTGTCCACTTCCCACAGCATAGTCTTTCCAAGGAGGCTGCACTGAACTGCAAGACACAAAGAATCACTGGGGCAAAACTCTTTTCCTCTCTATGTGCCATATAAAGCCACGGACCATTCTTCAGTGTCTTGTTTTACAGTACTCAATGCTCACCCAACTTCCTCCCTTGGCAGACAGACCTGTATTTTCCTGCCTGGAACAACCTTCCAAACAGACTGACTGTTCTCATAACTGGATGAACTAATGAGTGACTCATCAATAACAGCATCTCCTGAAGTGTACCAAGGGACAAGGTGAAACGTATGAGGTCAGTCTAATTTTAATAGGAACTCAGTTATGTTTGAGAAACACTGACATCACTACAAATTGAGAATAAAAGGCTTTTATTGAATGAAAATTGAGAACAACTTTGCATGTGGTAGGACAAATAGGAGAGGGTGCACATGCCCAGCAAGCAGTCAATTAGAGTCTCCAGTCATCTGGGGTATCAGTAAAGGTGTCTCACAATAATAAACACTCAAGCCAAACCTCTACTAACAGAGGGAGTGAAAGAATTAAAGTGCCAAAGATACTTTCTAAGAGAGAAGTCCAAGCATCCTCATTTTGTTCCCATAGTCATCCAGTGGTACAGAGAATCAAAGCTGTGGAAAAGCATTCATCATTGTCCAGAGCACACGACCCTCAAGCATGGTATATGCTAATGCCCAGCAGCCAGGAGTATTGACTGCTTGTAGCTCATGTTTGTGTCCTTATTTTAAAACTGTTTGATTGAAGGGTTACTCACTTGAATAGTAAAGCTACTTCTCAAGGATACTCCTAACAGAAATCTCAGAAACAGTTCTGTGTTCATCCCAGCACTCTAATAAACTATCACATAGCAATGTAGGTAAGAAAGGGTTTCTTTTAGTTCACAGGTTCAGGCTACAGCCCTTATTTTGGGGTGTATCCAGGTGCCATGTGTTTGTGGGAGCTAGTCACAGCCACAAGTAAGACAGAGAAAGAATATTCCCATGCCTACTGCTCAGCTCACTTCTTCATACATATACACCATCCAGGACTCAATGTCAGAGAAGAGCACTGCTCACTGTGAGCTAGGTTTTCCCATGCATCTACTTGTAAATAAATGCAATGTCTGTCAGATATACTTCCAATCGATTCCTCACTGAGATGTTACTCCTTGGTAATTCTGGGTTGATGAAAATTAACAATTTTAAAGTAACTACATCTCTGAATTTTTAACTGAGGAATCTTGCTTGTGACAAGGCAGAATAATTTCCTAATACATACATACATACACACACACACACACACACACACACACACACACACACAAGAGAGAGAGAGAGAGAGAGAGAGAGAGAGAGAGAGAGAGAGAGAGAGAGAGAGAGAGAGATCACAAGGCTGATAAAGTCTTTATGGCAAACAGATTAAATGACTTTCTGGTCTCACTTCCCATGAGTCTTTGTTATTGCTGCTATACCTGGCTCTATACGGCAACCCACACCATACTCACTGGGTCCTGGGAGATAGAAAGATAAGACCAGGTAAGGGAGAAGTTCTCACACGGGAATCAGGCATCAGAAAGCAAGCACAGGTGCTCTATGCCACTCCCCTTGGGCTATCCCTGATAAGATAGAGGTCACAGCTACCAATACAATTACACAAAGTTCAGAAGCAAGCATCACATGGTAGCATCTCCCTGCATGAATTCATGTCCAGAAGCCAGGTTTACAGGGCCCTGACCAGATAGTTTGCCTTAAGTGGCCAGAGTCATTGAAGCTATGTTGCCTGAAAACCAGCTTTTCACAGCTTACCAACTTGTAGTTCCCAACTAGTAGGGTGGCCATGGGACCAACCGGGATTCTTTCCTAGCCCTCTTCATTCTAGAATAAACTCGTGAGGCTGCATGGATCTCTAGACCTGTGCACATTTTGGCTAGCCCCTCCACCTTGCAGTTTATGTCCTACTGAAAGTCGTGGTCATACTTCGTAGTCTGCTGTTTAATTATGAACTGAGATTCTGGCTTCTTTACTTCTTTCATCTGCACTTAAAAAAATCTACCTGAAATTCTTCTGTCACCGATGGCCCTGCCTCCCCAGTTTTCAGGCTGGCAAACTCTCCAGTTTCTGCTGTCTGCATTGAATAGAGACCTCCCAGGCTTCCAGGCTGCATCATGAACCACCCACTGCAGTTTGCTCTACACCACACTGCAACCCCTCCTATCCTGTCATCCTTCTTGGGCCCCAGGAACTCCTGAGCTCCTCTTTAAGCCACTAGAGCTGAGCAGTGTCTGGCATCCAGCCCAGGAAGTAATGAATAAATAACCAGGGAGCTCCATCTGTGTTAGTCCCTGTTCCTTGTCTGGTCCGAGAAACAAACCCTTCAAGGTTTCTTCCTTCACCACTGGATAGCTGGAAATAGAAGACTACACAAGAGATCTGAGCCACAGACCAAGGGCAACAACAGGTCCGGAAGGTCCTGCATGAAGCAGGTGCTGGGATTCAGTGCAGAGCACAAGCACCTGCTGTGGTCTCAGCTTCCCAGAGGATGCTCTTCCCTGGACATGTCTGGATGTTGCATTAAATGACTCAGAAGTCAAAGCTTTGAAAGCCTAGGCCCTCCAGAGCTCTGCAGGGGCTTACAGCAGCCTGGGACCAGAGGGTGGCACTCCAGGCCCACAGAGCACCTGCATCCCACAGCCATGCAGCATCAACATTCTGCTAACAAAAGAGAAGGAGCTTATGAGGATGTGGGAGAACGAACCAGCCGCTCGGATTCGGGGTGAGTTTTACCTATGGCCAGAAAACCCACCTAGTCGACTTTGCTGTGGCTTACCGACCATCCAGGTATGGTGGCCCATGTGTAGCTCGGACTGGCACCTCCAATTACAGGATCTGAGGAAGTGCTGCAACCTCAGAGCCCTGTTGCTGCTCTGCACAGTGAGAGAGCACCTCCTCTGGGCAGCCTGGTTCCCCATGCGGGAAAGCCCATTGGCTGGGGCAAAAAGGGCCCCGCACCTAGACCCGCCCCTCCAGCCCCTCCTACCTCACTGGGTAGGCTTTCCCTCTCCAGCCAGGGAAAGATGCTATAGCAGGCATGCTTTGCTATTGCTGCCCTCAAGTGGCCAAAAGAGTGATCTTTCTCCATTCCAGGAGGGTGAGATGTCCCTCAGGGAGTGTCAATAATCAAGCTCAGTATCCTAGAAAGAAATAATCCGAAGAAACTCACCTGACTTCCCTGGTCCTTAGTAGGAGATTCTGAGAGACCAGTGAGCCTGCTGTCAGCAAATGTCACAGGACTACAAGCACAAGAAGCAACAAGGAGCTAAGCTCTTACCCTGGCGTGGGGATCGTGCAGGACTTGATTACATACAAGTACACATACAAAGATAATGTCAGCCTGCTGTAAGCTGAGAGGGCTGTGGAGTAAGACGACAAAAGGGATGCCCCGACTATGCCAGGACTCTCTACAGAAGAGATTTGTGAGATGTGAATTAAGACAGCAAGGTTAAAGGATATCCAGATTGGAGAACAAGGCAACCGAGAAGCTTAACCAGAACAGACAGGGGGGACACTTGGCAGGTCCTTGTCTCTTGTTATATTCTATGCCTCAGGGACATTCAGAAGGTCAAAGAAGATCTCCATCAAAGCTCTTCTGTCTTCTACGGTTGTTTGTTTGTTTTTTATGAGAGTGGGTTTCTCTATGTAGCTCTGCCTGGCCTAAATTTTTTATGTAGACCAGGCTGAACTCAAATTCATAGAGATCCTCCTGCTTCTGTCTTTTGAATGCTGATTTAAAAGGCATGTGCCACCATTCCACCTCTAACTTCAACATCTAAACCTATAAATATAGTTACTTTAAAAAACACTACTGGTGTTCAAAATAAATAAAAATGCTCGGGATAAAAGGAAGCAGAATTCTTGCCAGGACAGATAATTCTAAAGAACCTTAAATTAAAAAAATTTATCAGATACTCTCTGTATTTACTTTTGAAATGTTATCCCCTTTGCCCACCCTGCTCCCCTCCCCCCTCTACATGTCCTCACAAAGGCACACTAGCTCCCAAGCACCCTCTCCTCCTCAGTGCCTTGGCTTTCTTCTACATTTGGAAAATGTGCCCTTCATATGCAACTGGAGCCTTGGGCCTCTCAGCGCATGCTCAGTGGTTGGTGTTCTAGTCCATTTGGAGCTGTGAAGAATTTGGTTGGTCAACAATCTTGTTCTTCCCTTGAGGGCACAGCCCTCTCATTTATCCCCCCCCCCCAACAACCTCACTGGGGTCCCCGTGCTCAGTTTGATGGTTAGCTGTAAGCATACTCAGCTGCATGACTCTGGCAGAGACCCTGAGAATGCACCCCTATCTGGTTTCTGTCAGCAAGCATCGCCCAACATGAGCTACAGTGATTGGGCCTGGAGGCTGCACATGGGGTGCATCCCCAAGTAAGGCAGCCCCTGAAAGATCCTTTTTGCTCTTCCATTTAATCCTGTATCTCTTCCTGTGAGTGTTTTGTTCTCCTTTCTAAGAAGGACTGAGGCTTCCACATTTTGGCCTTCCTTCTTTTTGAGCTTCATAAGGTCTGTAAATTGTTTCTTGGATACTCAGAGCTTTCTGGGGCTAGTATTCAATTATCAGTCTGCATTTCATGTGTGTACTTTTGTGACTGGGTTAGCTCACTCACATGATAAATCACATTTGCCTAGGAATTTCGTGAAGTAATACCAAATGGCTGAGAAGCATCCAAAGAAATGCTCAACATCCCTAGTTATCAGGGAAACGCAAATTAAAACAATCCCGAGATTCTACCTCACACCAGTAAGAATGGCTAAGATCAAAAATTCAGATGAGAGCAGATGCTGGCGAGGATGTAGAGAAAGAGGAACACTCCTCCACTGTTGGGGGGTTGTAACCTGGTACAACCACTCTGGAAATCAGTTCGGTGGTTCCTCAGAAACCTGGACATAGTAATTTTTGACGACTCAGCTATACCACCCCTTGGCATATACCCAAAAGTAGCTCTAATATTTAACAAGGACACATGCTGCCCCATGTTTATAGCAGTGATATTTATAAAAGCCAGAACCTGGAAAGAACCCAGATGTCCTTCAACAGAGGAATGGACACAGAAAGTGTGGTATATTTACACAATGGATTACTACTCAGCTATTAAAGACAATGACTTTATGAACCTTACATTTATGACGAAAGAAGGAGTGGGACAGAGGTTTAGATGATAAGCCAAGCAAATTACGGCCCAAGTATTCATGTTTTATTGCACGATAAATAAGAAAAGGTAGAGGTTAGATGCAGGAGCTGTAGTGGTTTCCATGGAAACATCAGTGTATGGTGGCCAGTGTTCAGTATACATCATCAAAAAGTTTGCATTCATGATATTCATCTGCCATGCACGGAGCTCAGTGCCACCTAGCACTTTAATTCATCTATTAAATCTGAATAATAAAAGGGTCTGCAACAGTCACCACACCAAGTAAAACCAATCCTTTTTCTCCTACTGTTCTCACCTCAAAGGGTGTTTAAATATGGAGAAAATGTGGAAGACTTCATAAATCGCCGGCTTTGGTCCTGTAAGTTGTACAAGATCTTGTGAGGTGAACCATGCCAATTTATTGATTCTGAAACTTTGTCAGCAGTCAAATGAGGACCACGTAAAAAATAGCTTTCTAGAAATGTCAATTACTTTTCCTTCCACATATTTTTAAAAAGAGATTTCCTTATTTTTAGTTATGTGTGTGTAGGCTTGTGAACATGAGTTCCTGCAGAGACCAGAGGAAGAGAATTCCCTGGAGTTTGTTTACAGGCTGTTGTGAACCTGCATATTGGGTGCATGGAACTGAGCTCAGGCCTCTGTTATAGCAGGACAACACACCCAAGCCCTGGACCATATCTCCAGTCCCTGTACCTCAGCATCTTCTTGGGTGGTTATATTTGAATGAGTAACGTCTTGGCAACTCCCCAGGTAAGAACTCTCCATAGTTTCCCCCATCTACCATTTACCTTTAGTCTCAGGACAAAATGCTAGTCTAAGTAGCACAAGAAAGATAATTTCAACAGGAGGTTGCTCTGTGTGACAGTGACAGCTGTGGCATTATAAAAGACTGGACGGTGTACTTCTGACTCATGGGGGTCAGATCCATGACTCCCATGGTTTTTTCCAATATGTCAAGGCTCATTTTTCTGGCTACCCCTGTACCACCCTATCATTTTCCATTGTGAATCCCCATCTCTGCTTGCATCCACTGTCTTGTATTAGTCACCCAACCATTTCTGTTGCTTTGTACCAAGACCTTGATGGATTCAGGAAGAAAGATTGCCTCATACAACAGCAAGTGAACAGTGTAGAACACGGATCTGTTACACATAATAACAGATATGTGTACACTCCTTCATCATTCTAAAAATATGACACCCAGAGATGGTAGTAGTATTAGTATTTGAAAATTATACTTGTATTTGAAAAGAACCCAGATACACTGTTCTTAGCAGGACTAAAAAAAAAGTGAGCTAGCTCTTTGTATAACAAACTATTCTAGAGAAAAACCTCTTTACTGTAAAGTTTAGATATTGCAAGTATTTCACATTCGATATGTATAGTTTGCTACTGATCAAGCTGTGGATGAAGCCTGGTTTCTCTCTCCCAACAGGTCAGGAAATCCTGGGATATATCTCAACTTTGCTTGTCAGCAAGGGTAGAACTGTTATGTTTTCTACACATAGCAAGATTTTTTTAGATGATTGGAAGGCTTAATTTTTCGAAATTTCTTTAATAGCTCTACATGATTGAAGATGCACTATAACATGGCAAAATGGATTAATGGTACCAGGACGAGGTATTATATCTGCATCCTCAGAATTAATGTAAAAGTTCAGGTTTGGTATCACACCTGTAACTCTCGGGCTTGAGAGGCAGGATAAAAGGTAAATTCTGAAGAATATCCAGAAACTAGCCTTTGTGCACCAGAAGAAAACAAAGACCTGGGTCAAACAATGTAGAAGGAGAAGATGAACCAGCATCCGAGTTATCCTGTGAACTCCACATGTCCTCTATAACATGCTCATAATAATGTGTGCTCACACAGTTACACATAATTAAAAACAGTCAAATTGCTAAGCATGGAATACAATGCTGTTGAGAACACACATCATCCCCATTCTGAGGGATTAGTACTACTTTAGCAGTTGGAGAGGTAAAGAAACAAAGAGCTTTGGAGACTATTCAAAGATGGTCAGCGGGGAAATAATTTTCAGTCCATCTACTCCCATGCCTGTTCCACTTGGACAGGTGGTTGCAATCTATTTCCCCTCTGAACCCTAGTAAGGTGATTGATAGCAAAGAATCTCATAGTGTATGTTTTGTTTCTTGAATAACAGAGTAAAGGCTCTGCAATACTGTGCTTCAGTCTAGGGCTGAGGGAGATTCTGAGCTAGAGACTTGGGGGAGCTTTTTGCTAGCTTTGTGTATTGTGGAGCATTTCTGCTGACACTGCAAAAATTTTCCATGGCAACCAGTAAAATAAGTTTATGAGTTCTTGCATTCTTCCTCAGAGGAGGCAGATGACAGAGGGCGTTGCTCATCATTATGGTGCATGGAAGCTTCAGATGATCGTGTCACACTCAAGGCCTAATAAATTTTTCTCCAGGTCTCAGCCAGAATCAGCTCCAGCAAGGTAAATAGGGGAAGGCCCCATCCTGTGGGTCAGGAGATGAAAACACTTTGACAGGAACACAATCCCATGCTTGGATGTACATTCTAAGCACCTTCCCGATTAAAATTCAAGATGCATGGATTCCTCAATTCCGTTCAACCAACTAAATAAGCAGACAGGGGAGTAGCCAGGATGTCAGCAGCTAGATACTGCATCATAGTTAGTCACATTTCTGTTGCTGTGGAGACATCACAACCGATGAAACTTACAGAAGGAAGAGTTATTTGGGATCTAGTGAGATAGGATTATAGTCCAGGGCCCTCATGGTGGGAAGCATGAGATCAGGAAATCAGACAGTGATGGTGCTAGAGCAGGAGCTGAGGACTTAAACTATTGGGAGGCAGCCAATGGTCACTGGGAATGGCATGGTCTTTCTGAACCTAAAAAGACAATCCCCGGGAGTAATCCTGTCTCAATCGAGGCCACACCTCCTAATCCTTCCTATATAGTACCACTGACAGTTAATTAAGAATTCAAACATGTGAGGTAACAGAAGCCACTCTCATTCCATCTACCACAACCAGTATTATGGAAACAATGTTGATAATCCCTGAGCAAGAGGGTTTATATTCATAGCATGAGGGCTCCCTGTGCAGTCTTGGCCTAAAACCCATTATTTCTCCAGGCTTTGTATCCTTCACCTACAAAATAATGTCATCATGGTGAGTAATTAGCCTTGTCAATTGGACACAACCCAGAACCACCTAAAAAGAGCATCATATCAGTAAGGGACTGACTACATTGGTTGTGCCTGTAAGCATGACTAAAGGGGATTATTATAATTAAATTAATTCTGTAGGAAGATTCATCTCACTGATGGTAGCAACTTTCTATATACACAGGGTAATGAACTACGTAAGTGGAGAAGTTGAACTGAGCACAAACAATCACAGAAGCCACTGAGCCTACACACATTCATTTATCTGTTCATGGTTGTGGATGAGGCCTCACCAAATGTCTCAAGCCTTTGCTACCGAAACTTTGCCACAATGATAGACTTCAACCTAGAATTGTTAGTTAAAACAAACCCTTTGTCTCCCATGTGTCTTTTGCCAAGAGATCTTACCACAGCAATGGAGAAGTCAGTAGGACAGACATCCAACTTACTGTGAAGTGCCTGTCAGATTCAGGTTCTTTGTATTAGGTGTGTTTTAATTAGAACTAATCTTTAGTCAGGTCCCTAGATGTAATATTTTCTATTGAATCTATTTTAACTTTTCTCTTACACATTTTAGCTTCCCAGGTTCTTTGGCAGAAAGACCCAGCAAACAGGTTATCTTGCTCTTATGTCTGCCTTCCATCCTAAAACACACATATAATTGAGTCTGTGTAGGATGCTCTCCATAGGGTTATCTATTATTTCAACCTAGCTCAGTTGTCAGAGGAACATCTGTCATGAGTGAAAATGGGCATTTCTTCCTCATCTGCACTGAGCCCCAGAGGTGCAATATCATTGCAGCACTGAAACCATCCCATCTTCATGGCATCTCTGTTCTGCTATTTGACATTTAGGCAACTTGAGCAGCTTAGGCACACCATGGACAACAATAAAATCAAGAAGGGACCTTGTGTTTCCCTGATGATAACTTTCACTAGCAGCATCTCACACTAGCAACACGGAACCGTTGTTCAAATCACATCAAAATTTCTACACACAAGGCACATGTTAACCATCTCTATAGCCATGTGACCTTCACATTTTCTCAGCTGCCCTGAGTGGTGCTTATTCCCCTGCCTCAGATTGTAGAACAAGAGGCCTGAAGAGACTTACACATTGTATAAGGTGACACAACTTTTGAGTAAATGACCAGACCCATCAGCACATCATTCCACACCCTTAAGTATCATGCCGTCTGTCAGTTATGCTCTGGATCAACCCCTGTAATGTGTAGTCTCTCCCTAGCAAAGATCCACTGCCTATTTCTGGCCGTTTGGTGGTGAGTCTGTTTTTCACATCCTGTGATTCTTTCCTTCTCAGTGTAGACTAACATTTTCTCTCTGTGATCCTTTTCTTTCTGTGTTTCTCTTCTGAAGCTGAACATTTCCACCTCATAGAAATTTTCTGTATAGTTCTGGAACTTTTTATCAAAGCAGTGTTATGCTCATGGGAGCTCACACATACTGTTGTAGACTCTGGGCTTATGTTTTGGGTTAGGACTATGGGCAGCATGCAAATATTTTTCTTTGAACACAAGCTATGGCAGTTCTGTCATGATTTTCAATATCCATCTGTTTTTGGGCATGTGGCATCATTTAATAAAGAAAATATTTTCTCTGGTATCCAATTTGGTAAGGACACATTTGGCATGAGAACCTACCAAGAAATTTTTAAGCACCAAGTAAAATTTGAGCCCATGGCCTCCTGGGAAATGCTTGTATCTCATGATCCATCTATTTTTCTCTAGGAATCTCATTATCTGGCATGTTCCATGATGTCATAAAGAATGGGTGACTGAGGTGAAGGCTTCTCTTGTAGCACTGTTTTAAACCATGTCTGTTCATGACTGGTAGAATGGATGAGTAAGCAATGGCATCTCCATGCATGGGAAATATTATAAAAACTGAAAAGTATGTGGTTGATTCACATGTACTAATAAGAATTGGTTCATCTTGTACTGTATATGCTAAATTAAAAAATGTAAAAGAAAGTGCTACAAATTCCTATCTTCAAGTGAAACAAGGAGGAACTTTCTATTTGTGTATTTGCATAGGTGGGTTCAAAAGTAATTAGCTTTATTCTTTAGACTTGTGTTGTTATGAAATTATGTCAATTTTATTGATATAATTAAAGTATTATTCAAATAATCAAGACGCCATTCTCATGGATTTTCTTAATTAAACATGACAATGAAATATTTACTCTCAGGAACCTGAAAAAGTTTTAAATAGGTGCAATGCAGAAGAAACACTGCGTTAAGAAGCCTCTGTTACCTTGTTTAACTTCCTGGATTCTCCATGGCTTCTCAACAAAATGAGGGGTTTTCTGTCATATATACAACTCCTAGGAGTTCCTTGAGGTTGATCACCAGGCACTGTAGTGTGTGTGTGTGTGTGTGTGTGTGTGTGTGTGTGTGTCTGTGTATGTGTGAGTGTGCATGTGTGTGTGCATGTGTATGTGTGTGTGTTTGTGTGTGTGTATTGGTGGGAAGAAGAACCTGGGCAGGACAGGAATGGTTTGGGTTTTTGAACCTATGAAACCAACACAAGGTACATAGCTCTTCCTCAAGATGCACTTCCTTATTATTCTTTTTTGTATTTTTATTATTTTAATAAAAAATTTATTTTAAATCAGAGATAAATATACAGATTTTAAAAGCATTTTGACATAACTAATATGAATACTTTTTTGTCAGTATTTAATTCTTTTAGAAGTTTGATAGTATGCATTCAAATCTTATTAGTTACCATAAGCATTAAACACATGTAGAACAGAACAGAACATGGGAGCAGCAGAGTTTTCTAGCTGTATATAGATTAAACATAATGATTCTTAATACAAAAATTGTTACAAGGCTAAACTTTTAGCTCTTGAATTATTAATGTTTTAAGGTCCTGGTATACTGCATCTTAAAGGGTGCTTTACACCAATTTTTTTTCCTAAGAAGGAATGAGGATTTCAATTATGGCCTATGGTTGTTTTTTTTTTTTTTTTTTTTTTTCTTTTTTGTTTGTTTGTTGAGATTCATATGGTCTGTGACTTGTTTCTGGGGTATTCAGAACTTTCTGGGCTAGTATCTAATTATTAGTGACTGCATGTAATGTCTGTTCTTTTTTGAACTGGGTTACCTCAGGATAATATTCTCTAGATGAATCCATTTTCCTAGGAGTTTCGTGAAGACATTGTTTCTAATAGCTGAGTGGTACTCCATTGTGTAAATATACCACAACTTTTTATCCATTCATCTAGTGCAGGACATCTGGGTACTTTCTACCTTCTGGCTATTATAAACAGGCTGCTATGAACATGGTGGAGCATGTGTCCTGACTGTATGTTGGAGCGTCTCTGGGATATATGACCAGTAGTGGAATAACTGGGTCTTCAGGTAGGACTATGTCCAATTTTCTGAGGAACCAACAGACTGATTTCCAGACAGGTTGTTTCAGCTTACAACCCCCACCAACAGTCGAAGAGTGTTACTCTTTCACTATCATCCTTTCCAGTATCTACTGTCAGGGGTATGGCCCTACTGTGGGCTGCACGGCAAGTCCTTTGTGAGCTCTGCCCAGCCCTCTCAGCAACAAGGTCACTCACAGTGCAATATCGCCAGGCCTATATCCTCTCACTTCTAAATAGAGGCACAGAATATATAGTTGTCATACCAAATTCATAGGACATAGAAGGCCAATATGGTATGGCCTGTAGAAGTCTCACTTGAAATAGTCTGTGAATTTTTCTCATTCATATTTGGTGAATGATGGTGTTTCTGAATATCTTTTAGCAGGTGCCATCTCTGGGGCAGCTGTTAAAAGTCAGTACATGAGGGATTTTAGTTCATAAGAGATGGGACATTGAACTTTGTGGATCCCTGTGAGGATGTTGTCCTGCAGTTCACCTTGTGTGTTCCCTTGGATGTTTCAGTCCTGCATTGAGAGTAATAGGATTATCACAGGAGGTGAAGGGAGAGGAGGACCTTGGAAAGAGAGGAGGCAAAGGATATGAGGGGTTAGAATGAGGTCCTGGAGGAGATGGGAGAAAGGTGTAGAACATCAGAACATCAAATAATATGTAGCTAGGGAGGGGGAGTGTTGAGGAATTGGAAATAGCCACTGGAGGGCCTCAGACAACAGGAAAATGAGAGGCTCCTAGGACTCAGTGGGAAGGATTTTAGCCGAAATGTGCAGAGATGATGGAGATAGGACCTTTAGAGAACTCCTGCAGTAGATAGGCATGGCCCCCAATCAAGGGATGGGCCACCCATCTCAAATATTTTAACCCAGAAATATTCCTATCCAAAGGAAGAGTAGGACAAAAAATGGAGCAGAAACTATATAGGAAGGGCCATCCAGGGTCTTTCATACCTGTGAATCCATCCTGTCTGCAGACATTAACGTGATGCTGTTGCCTTTAACTAGAGGTGTTTTCTGACAGTGACTAGTTGGGCTGTTCATTGGAAGGTCTGGAAAGCAATTTAGATGTAGATGCTTGAAGCTAACCTTCAGACTGAAATCAGGGACACCGGTGGGGGAGCTATCAGTAGGACTAGAGCAGGAAAGGGGATTGCAATGGAAGGAAGAACAACATCAGCTGACCAGATGACCCAGTGCTCCCAGAGACTAAATAAACTTAACAGTATCATGGGAAATGAAGTCCCAAGCAAGCAGAGAAAATGGCGGACATATATTCAACATCTCTAAGCATCTGGTGGCCTTTTTATTCTCCCTGTTCTGTCCTCCAAGATTAAAAAATTGATTTCCTGGACATAAGCTTCAAGTGTATCCCCTCTTATCTTTCCATGCCTCAGTAAACTAGGAAATCTGCCAGTATAAAACTGGCCTGACTTGACTCTGCCTTATAGGGAAACTTTCACAAAAGCAGACAAAATGGCTCCAGACAAGGCAGGTGGGTCTATTCTCAGAAAAGGCACAAAGCTCCCTTTTGGTACAGCCTTTTGAAGCCAGACAGAAATTGGAACCCAAGCCAGACATGATTGTGAGAATCATGGGTATGAGTCATCCTCTTACTTCCTGAAAATACATCCCTACCCACTAAACCGTGTTCCATCGATCTAGAGGTTTTATGGCACTCTGGATATTGATATTGATGTACTACTTGGTAGAGTTGTTTGAGCTCCGAGATCCAACCATGCTAAGATCAGGAGAGTAAGCAATAATTTCCTATTTCTCTCTATACAGAGACATATCAAGAGAGATTTTAAATAATCCACCCAAACATTCCATATGGTTACTGACCTTATACCACGCATTAGATGCCAAACCCAGTTTCCCCAGGCCCAGCAGACAAGAGGATAGAAAACCTATAGTCCAGTTCATCATCAGAGAATGTGATCCTTTCACTCATTTTCTGTTCAAACACAGATTAGAGCCAAGACCCCTCTCAGATGTTTTTCTGAACAAGTGAAGCATTATTTGGGATAAACCACATAAAGAGTTCTGAGCCAAAACAGTGAGTCATACAACTGTTCACAAACTGACAGACACAGGTAATCTCAGGTTCCAGCCTCACATCCATTTCATACTTGAAATATCTTATCAGTACCTACTCTACGTGACTTCCTGTCTTGGGAGTTAGAATATCTGTGGTAAAAGTCTGGTATCCCAGTAAAAGAATTCTAATAACTAGGTTTTAAACCTCAGACATTTTTGGCAAAGCCTTAATATTAAGCATTATTTGGGAAGCTATAGAGAATCCCCTGGTCAGTGAGTGACATTTGGTAGATAGAGGACCTGTGAGAATTCTTTCCATGCCAAGTCAACAAGGGGAGGAACCATAGCGAAAGCTACCAGTAGCAGTGTCCACGTCAATATTCAGAGGCCCACAGAACTTCTCCTTGACAAACATGTCAGCCTGCCAGTCTTGTGCACATATACCTAGGAGAAGAAGCACTCCATCCTTCCAGGTCTCATGTTGCATGATGTTCAAATAATGGGGCTTGTCTTTTCCACCTGCAGCAGCTAAAGAGATATTCACTAAGAGGTCCCATGGCTCCACTACAAGCTGAAAACAAACTGCTATTCCCATCTGGATGAGCTGAGCTACAAGGTCGAGCAGCTAGAACTTAAGTGACATGCCCTGGGGAAGAAGGTAGAATGTATCTTTCCCCCAGGATGCTTCAGAGCTAGATAACTTGTCTGCACCAAGTGCAGCATCACAAAGACACTGCCTTATATCTCCCCATCTAGGCTGAGGGAATTTGATGGCCACAATTCCTCTGTCCTCACAAAGAGGCTCTGTCAAGTTAATGTCTGGCAGCAGGCTGGCTAGGCCAAAGTTAACAGTACTAGATATGCTGCTATTCCAAAAAAAGTGCCTGATTATTTGAGCATTGTAAATCCATCGCTGTTGCTACAGAGAAAGGCCCACTCAACAAGCAATTACACCCTCTGTAGTGTCAGTGTCATAGGACCAGTCATCCATCTGTCCTATTTATTGCCTGGTATCTATGGCTTCTTAATCTGAGGTCTATTTTATTATTTCTTTGCTTTTCTCTTTCACACTCATGGTTGTTTTAAACCTTTTGAACAATCTCCAGTTTTCAGGACCTACTTAGATGCTCAAACTGTTTAAACCTTTGAAGATTCATTCCCAAGATCTGAGGCCAACCTCACAATAAAAGCAACATTTTGAGCCCCCGAAAAATTTTATTTTGAGCTGGACAAACATTTTCCGGGGCCTCATAATCCTGGTAAGTGTTGGGCATAAAGCCAGGTTAAAGAAGCCTGGGGAATGGTGAAAATACACTCTTTTTTTGCGGCTTCACTCTCTGGTTTAAAACAAGACAAATACCAAAAAGTAATAGTTGGGAAGCAGAACTCACCATGCAGGAGGGAGGAATGTCAGTGTTACCAAGTGGGGCTAAAACCAGGTACAAGTTTTGTTTTTTCCTGAGCGACATGACTATCCAAAGTTAGTAAGATCCCTGAGAAGAAGGGCAAGTTTTAGTTAGCTGTGTTCTGGGCAAGTATGAGTGGTCTTGCACAAGAAAGCTACTCTTCAAAAGAGAAAAACTGGTTAGTATAGCTGGTTTAGCCTAGTCATAAGGTTCAAAATAATCAGTGGGGTATCTGACTGCAAAACAAGGACAATCTGTTTCAAACAAGGTCTGGAGATTTTCCTGCTAAAAAGAATCATCATATGCATGCTGTCCAGGAAAACGCCCCGTGGGGCTTGTCAGGTACTGCACAAGAGTGCCTTGTGGCATTCTTTATAGCCATCTGCAAGAGCTCCAATGATAAACCATATTCACAGTTGGGGAGAGTGTGTGCCCTCAGTCAGAGAAAGTGTGGGAGAGGTGGCGCTGCCACCTGTTGCCAATCCAGTGCTGTGGAAAAGAAATAGACTCCCTGCTCAGCCCTTGTACCTCACCACCTATGGCAAGGACAAGACTTGGTTCTGGTGTGACTAGAGCAAGAGAGCTGCTCCTGCCACTCACTTACTAGATCACTGGGGAGTTCAGGCCCCGGATCGTGCTCGGGAAGTTCATCAGAGCTAGCCCTGTACATAAAGATTGTGTATGAGCAGCCCCCAAGGGTCTTGCTTCTTGTATACTATGCAATAGTAAAGATGAGGGAAAGACCCCTCTCTGCTCATTCATCCACTGACATCTATGGCAGGCAGGAGAGATGGCCCTGTGGTCACTGTCAAGGAACATCCATGTCCTCCTTAACTGCAATACTTGAAACACTGGGACTGGCACCTCACCTAGGCAGTAGGGTAGAGCTCTCCCTCTTTGCAAGGAATAATGCATAGGCACTGCCATTGAAGGAGGCTAGAGCTCACAACATGACAAACTCAGATAATTCTCATGCACAGATCCAGGCATTTGAATTGTCCCACACCAATATCTAGATCATTGGTGAACTACTGTAGTACAAGAAGTGGCCAATTCTACACGTCCAGAACTCCAGGATTTATATAATATAGATAATCTCCATGACAACAAGATACCAGAGAAGAGTCCCATTGAAATTCCAGTGTTGACAGAGTAGCTGACATAGCATACAATGCCAAACAGGCATCATAATGAAAATGTGCAGGCAAAAATGTGTGGAGCAAATGGTGACATACTACAGCTTCCACAGAAAAATACTGAACCTGAGATTGGGGAACGTGGGCGAGGGTGAAAAATGAACCAGGGAAAAATGGAAGATAGGATGATTGTGCCATGTGGAGGGACATTTACTCACTCACTCACTCACACACTCACACACATGCAAACACACAAACACACACACACACACACACAAACACACACACACACAAAGAGAGAGAGACATACACCAAAATATTATAATGTCAACCAGGATAAAGCTCAGAGATCTTTGGGATGAGAGCTAGAAAGACTGTAAATGCCACAGTTGTAGTTAACATCAAGGACACCGACACCACCAAGTTGTTGGAAATAGAAACACACAGTGATGGTTACAGCATGCATGAGAGCTAAGCAAGCTCACCAGGAAGAATCTCATGAATAGGGAACTGAGGACTTGGACAAAAAATCCAATTACAAGGCGAGAAATGGCTCGCACTTGACAGGGGATAGGGAAGGGAAAGTCTTTTCTTTGATGCAATCCCTGAGAGGGCAATGATCCCCAACCCAGACTTCATGACTTAGGTTTATTGGGTAATAAAATATGGACCTGAGAGAAAGACAAGAAGAAACATGATGAGGAGGTAAGGAATGAGGAAAGGAGCATGAGGAGGAACTAACAGGAAGGTGAGGGAGAGGAAGAATATGAATATGAAGAGGAGAAGTATAGGAAAGGGTGCTGAAGAGGAAGACCAAACAACTTGTCAGAGTTGAGTGGTATCAGGTATGTGTCTTCTGTATACTTTGCCTGAGAGATTGAAACATTCTTTTCTGCAGTGAATTAACCTGGAAGGTTAATTCACGCCCACGTTCCCCAATCTCAGGTTCAGTGAATTAACCTGCAAAATAGCTCCAGGAAGTTCCTGAAACTGACCAGATTCTTTAGATCTCTTCTTTTCAGGATGTAATCAACCCAAAGCCCTCAGAGTCTCTCTCACACAAACCAAGGAACAAAGACAACTGAAACCAGACCACCTCTTGCCATGCTGCCTGGAAAAAGTTTAAACAAACTGCTACTTGTAACAGGTACTCATCTACCTATTAAGCTACTCTCAGACTGTGAAGTGTGCTCCAAGTTCCCAGCTTTAGTAAGCTTGTAACCCATTCTGGGACTAGCTTTGATGATGATTCTGTCTTTGATTCTCTCTTCCATTGAGTCACCTTCCACTCCATATCCCTGGGAATAATTGTCATTGCATCACAAAGCTAGGCTTTGTGGTATCTATACTATGTTCTTTGTTTCCTATATGCAGTGGGTAGATTTATGTTTTGCATATTCACAGGGAATGTTTTGAAGGGAACAATACACAGGAGGAATAGAGAATGCTCACTACAGGTACAGGATTAAACTGAGACCACAAATGCACACTTACACACACATGTTTTTCACTGTTGATTTAAAGTGGCTAATTTCTGACTCACTCAGGCACAGCAGCAAATAATCAATATCTCAGATTTTAAACAGGAAAAGGTTACAGTGGGTAGAATACACTGGATTGTTGTTACTGGGCATGGCAAATAGGTGAGTTAAAAGCGGATTCTGATTGCTGAAGTTCAATTCTATGATAACTGGACCTGGGTAGGAGCCTCAGAAAGAAGACAGAGTGAAATAAGCTAATGGAATTGGTTGCTAAACTAAAGAATGGAATGTAAGGATTTAACAAGAGAGGAGAAATTAGTAAAGGCACAGCCCACCAGAAACATATTTGTCATGCTGGGACTGGAATTCAAGAACCCCCTCCGGTTATGTCACAAAACAGAGGATGTTGGGTAGTAATGCCAATGCATTTTTGGTAACACTTGGAAGAAGGGGAGATGAATATGTTTGAGACAAGCCCTTTGAACTTTTAAATATTAAACAAATTATTGTTTACTAAGAAAACAGAAGAATGAATGCTGGTAATGTGGTAGACAACAGGGCCTTAGACACTGGTAATGGTAATGTGAGCTGGTCTAGTGACTGTGTGAATCAGGATGCAGGTTTCTCAGAACACACAGATTGTCAATATGACCTAGCTGTACTACTCTATGGTATATAATGGATGCCAACATAGCACAGAGGTAGGTATTGCACATCATTGCGCACTACACTAGGAAGTATGACACCAAACAATTGAAACCAGACACCCATCTCCAGAGCTGTGGACAAATGAAATATAGTACACATACAAGATGGGATTAGCAGAAGTCATTATCTGGACAATGGAAGCAGTCATGGAAAATCACATAAGTATATCAAACTAGCCACAGTCCTGAATTCTATATGAACATATTAAGTCATCATACATACATAAAGTTGATGTAATCTTGTGTAATATGGAGACAATGGAACCAATGTGATGGGAAGTGGGTGACAAAGGGAGGTGAGTGAGGTAAAAAAGAAATATACTCCACAATATTCATGTGCAAAACCTTTTCTGAACATTTGTGGGCAAAAGAAATGGTTAAGTTTTTAAGAGCTATCATTGTTCTTGCAAAATACCTGAGTTTATCTCCTAACCAAATGTTGACTAAAGATCCAAGTCATGCATCAGGCCATCCATGAACCCTACATTGTAAGAATTTAAGAGACACCTAAAGAGTGAAAAATACTGTCTGCTCATGCCAACGACCTGGGTTGCAGTATCAGCACACAAGTAGTGACTCACAATCATCAGTGACTCCCGTGTAAAAGAGGAAACTTCCTCAGAACAAGTAAAATGGGACTGCTGGTTGATACATCAATATGAAGCAGGGATACTCAGTCATATAGGCTCATTGCTGCACTGTTTACTATAGCTCAGAAAAGAAATAAGCTAGGAAGAGCTCCAACACATGAGTGGGAAGAGGAAATCAGAAACTTGCCCTGTACATTTGTCCCTATTAGTATAAAGTACCTTGTTGTGGCTCTAACCAAGCAAGGAAAGATCTGTATGACAAGAACTTCAAGTGTCTGAAGAAAAAAATTGACAAAGATCTCGGAAGATTAAAAGATCTTCCATGCTCATGGACTGAAAGGATCCACATAATAAAAAGTGCATGGTCTTGATACACAAACAGGCAAGAAGATCCGTGGAATAGTGTTGAAGTACCAGAAATGAATCCACATACATATAGTCAGTGGATTTTAGACAAAGGAGTTAAAATCATCCAAAGGAAAGCATTTTCAATAAATGGTGCTGTTTGAACTGAAGGTCAGCGTGTAGAAGAATGCAACTGTCCTCATCCAAATTTCAATTTCAAGTGGGTAGAAGACTTCCACATAAAGAAGATACACTAAAACTGATAAAAAGAAAGTGGGCAAGACCCTGAAACATATGAAAATGGGGGAGGATTCCATTAACTGAATACCAATGGCTTATCCTATAAAATCAAGAATTAAGAAATTGGACCTCATAAAATTGCATCACTTCTGTAAGGCAAAGAATGTCAATAAAACAAAACAGCAATCAACAGATTGGGAAAGGGTCTTTACCAATCCTTCACCCAATCAAGGCTAATATCTAATATATACAAAGAACTCAAGAAATTAGACTTCAGGGAACAAAATAATCCTAGTAGAAATGGGATGCAGAGGTAAACAAAAAATTCTCAACTGAGGAATATAAAATGGCTGAGAAGCACCTAAGGATGATTCAACATTCCTAGTCATCAGGGAAATGCAAATGAAAACAACACTGAGATTCCACTTCACTACAGTCAGAATAATTAAGATGAAAAAAAAATCAGGTGACAGTAGATGCTAGCAATGATGTGGAGAAAGATGAAAACTCCATAATTGCTGGTGAAATTTGAAGCTGCTACAAGCACCCTGGAAATCCCTCTGGTGGTTCCTCAGAAAATTGGCCATAGTACTACATGAGGATCCAACTATACCACTCCTAGAAATATACCCAAAAGATGCAGAAACGTTTAACAAGATTATGAGCTCCACTACATTCACAGAAGCCTTATTTATAATAACCAGAAGGTGGAAAGAACCCAGATGTTATTCAACAGGAATAAAGACAGAAGATATGGTGCATTTGCACAATGGAATACTACTCAGCTCTTAAAAACTATGACTACTTGAAATTATTAGGAAAATGGATGGAACTAGAAAACATCATCCTGAGTGAGGTACCCCATTCACAAATGAACATCCATGGTATATACTCACCAATAAATAAATATTAGTTCAAAAGCTTGGGATACCCAAGAAACAATTCCCATACCATATGAAGCTCGAGAAGAAGAAAGACCAAAATGTGGATCCATCAGTCCCTTTCAGAAGAGAGAAGAAATACTCACAGGAGGAGTGACATTGACCAAAAGGGGAGCAAGGCCTGAAGGAAAGGTCACACTGAGACTGCTACATCTCGAGATCTATCCCATATGCAGCCACCAAAATCAGTCACCATTGTTGAAGTCAAGACATGCTTGATGATAGAAGCCTGATAGGTATGTCTCCAGGGATAAGGATGATTGCAGTTAATCATTGAATTGTACAAGGAGACCCAATAGAGGAATTAGATAAAGGTTAGAGTAAGGACTGAAGTAGCTGAAGAGATTTACAGCCCCATAAAAAAAAAACAACAGTATCAACTAACTACACCCACCCCCAGAGCTCCCATGTACCAAACAACTAACCAATGAGTACACATGGAGGGATCCATGGATCAAGTGACATATTTAGCATAAGATGGCATTGACTGGCACCAATAGAAGAAGCACATGGTCCTGTCTGTGAAGGCACCTTTTCGCCAGTGTGGGAAAATTCCAGGTGGTTGAGGTGGGATTGTGTGATTGGGAGTGGGAGAACTTTTACAGAAGCATGCAAGGGGGTTAAAATGAGCCTCCAGGGGACAGAATAAGAGAACAGGGAAAGGGGATAACAGTTGTACTGTAAAGACATAAAATATTCAATAAAATTGTCTATGAAGAAAATCGGGACCAATGGTTTGAAAATGTGAAATTCTTAAGAAAATGGATGCATCTAGAGAACATCATCCTGAATGAGGTAACCCAGTCACAAAAGAAGTAACATAATAGGCAGTCACTGATAATTTGATACTAACCCCAGAAAGCTCTGAACACCCCAAAAATAACTCACAGACTATATGAAATTCAAGGAAAAAAAAGAAGAGGAAAAACCTTTATGCTTAATCTTTACACACCGAGAAAACTTTGACTATTTCCGGGTGACATCTGGTTTTACAGGTACTTTATGCTCATTGTAACTACTAAGATTGTAATGCATCCTATCAAATCTTTAAAAAGAATCAAGTACTGACAAAAATGTATTCTCATACTTTTATGCATAAATGCTTAAAATCTGTACATTTGTCTTTGATTTGTAAAATAAAGTTGTAAAAGAACAGAAAATATGTTCATAATAAAGAAGAGAGTCAGATACAGAAGGAATAAACTCACCATATATACATGTGCATATATTTTCAAAGAAAAAAAAAGAAAGAAAACAGGGTTGGGGAAATGACTATGTGGTTAAGACCTTTCATTGCTCTTGTGGAAGACCTATGATTGGCTCCTTTGAACATATTGTCTTAGTCAGGGTTTATCACCTGCACAAACATCATGACCAAGAAGCAAGTTGGGGAGGAAGGGGGTTTATTCAGCTTACACTTCCATATCACTGTTCATCACCAAAGGAAGTCAGGACTGGCACTAAAGCAGGTCTTGAGGTCAAGAGTTCTACAAGCACTAATTGATCTTTGTTAGATTTTTCTGTAGGTGAGAGGTAATGTGGACAAGAAGGGGAGTACCCAGGAAAAAGCCATAGGACTGACATGTCCTCCTCTTAACCTGTTTGCTTTCTAGTAGTCAATGTTTCTTTTATTCCTGCCCATTAAGGCAGGAACTTATGTTTTTTCTTTACTTTTTAATTTTTTTTTTTAATTTTCACTTGGCATCAATGAGTGTTTTCCTTGCCTACATGACGGCAGGCCATTCCAGCCCTTGGTATGTGAGGACAATAGAGGAATGTGTTCATCCACTGGACCTGGAGATTAAAGATGTTGTTAGCCACAATGTAGGGCCTGGAACCACCATGTGAGTCCTGTGAAAGAGCATCCTGTCTTTCAACTGCATTGTCTTGCTAGCACACACATATCATCTTATAGGAATAAATTGAAATTCAAGATTAACTTATCGGTTATCTTTGTCCATTTTGATTAAATATATTCTTCCTGCATGGACAAATGCTTGTTCAGTGGATGAAATGTAGCCCCTATGAAAGACCCCCGCTTAGCAACAATAACGCCATTTCTTCAAGGCTGTGCACACAGGGCGGGCCAGGTCATGGACCCAGGTGGCCAAACAAGATACTGATGGGCAGCCAGCTTGCAACAGACAGAGAACAGAAAGCCCCCAAATAAGCCCTATAAGGCAACTGCTCTCAGAGAAGCACAAAGCAGCTATTCTCAGAAAAACTGCAGCCCCAGCTGACACCAGGAGCAGTGTCTTTGGAACCGTGTCCTTAGACTCACTCCTTGACCACACTTAAACTAACCAATTAGAACCCTGTAACTATGCTTCTGCTTCTGTCCCTCACATCTGCCCCACAAGCCCTATGAAAAGAAAACTGTCCCTTTGTCCGGCGTGCCAGTCCTCCAAATAGGCTGTCACCCACGGACACCTGTGTGGGAGCAATAAACCCTTTTGTGACTTGCATCCAGTGGTCTCAGCTGGTTCTTGGGTCCTGGGGCCTCCTCAGGTAAAGGTCCTCTAGATGAGGGTCTTTCACCTAGTTTGCTCCATAGAATCTCATGGGACAGTGTGATTTCTCACCATGCCACACAGATTGGCATAAAATTAAAAATATATAAAGTGCTTATTTACAGAACTTTACACTAAATGTCTATTCCTTTGTTTCCAAAACATTATATTTAGTTCTCCCTCTCGTTCTCTTTCTGACTCTCTCTGGCTGTGTCTATGACTCTTTTTTAAGTTATTCATGAAAGTGCAGGCAAGAATGAAAACCAGTGGAGGGCAGTAGGTCATCCTAAAGCTGGAATGACCAGTGATGATTAATCCTGGGACAGGAGATCTGGAAACCAAAATAAGATCATCTCCACTAACAGAAATGATCTTTCCAGGAGCCCTTTCTCTAGATGGTCCTACCCTGCTTCAAGAGAATCTATTGATGAACAGCACTATACTGTGGAGAGAGTTGTGTCAGGAACTTCTTCACAAAAATAACTATTTAGGCTCTGACTACATACTTTGTACATCTTTAGCATGGGAGGCTGGAGAGAGACATTAAAAAAAAAGAGAGAAAAAAAGAAAGAAAAAAACACTCCCTGAACATTGATGCCCCAAAACAAAGTATTCCACACTCATAAAAGAAACTTTACTGAAGGTCAAAACACACATTGAATCTCACACAATAATACTGGGAGACTTAAATACCTCACTCTCATTAATGTCCAGGACTTTGATACAGAAATTAAACAGAGATACCATGAAACTAAGAGAGGTCATGAACCGAATAGATTTAACAAGTGTCTACAGAACATTTCAACCTAAAACCAAAAGAAATATCTCCCTCTTATCTGGCCATGGTTTCTGTTTAAAAATTGACCATATGATTGGTCACAAAACAAGCCTCAAACAATACAAGTTTATTGAAACAGTCCAGTGCATCCTATGAGATCACCACTGACAAATACTAGATATCAACAATAATGAAAATACCAGAAAAACCCACATATCTATGGAAACGGAACAACTCTCTACTCTGTGGTAAATTGGCCAGAGAAAAAATAATGAAAGAAATTATAGACTTACTGAAATTTAATGAAACTGATGACCCGGCATACCTACACTTATGGGACATAATGAAAACAGGGCTAAGAGGAAAATTAATAGAACTATGTACCTTGGTAAAGAAATCAGAGAGATCTTAAGCTAGCAATTTAACAGCACATCTGAAAACTCTTGAACAAAAGGAAGCTAACACACACAAGAGTAGTAGATGCCAGGAAATAGTCAAACACAGGGCCAGAACCAACCAAATAGCAACAAAGAGAATGAAACAAAGAATCAACAAAACCAAAATCTGTTTCTTTGAGAACAACAAGAGAGATAAATCCCTAGCCTAACTTAAGGACCCAAAGAAGGTATCCAAATTAACAAAATCAGAAATGAAAAGAGTAACACAAGAAACCCAGAAAATTCAAATACATCATCAGATCCTACAACAAAAGTCTCTACTAAACAAAATTGGAAAATCTAGATGAAATATATTATTTTCACGACTGCAAGTTCCAAAGTTAAACCAAGAGCAGATAAGCTATATAAACAGTCCCATATCCCCTAAGGAATAGAAGAAGGTATTAAAAACATCCCAACTCAAAAAGCCCAACAGAGATGGCTTTAGAGCAGAATTCTACCAGTCCTACAAGAAAGACCTAACATCAACACTCCATGTGTTCCATAAAAAAGAATTCCAGAAAATAGAATCATTCCTTAAAGTAGAATTAGAAGGAACAATACCTAATTCATTCTATGAAAGCATGATTACTCTGATACCTAAACCACACAAAGACCCAACAAAGGAAGAAAACTTCAGACCAATTCTGATTATGAATGTTGTTCCAATAATACACGTTACTATTCTTACAAACTCAATCCAAGAAAACATCTCAAGCACCATTTACCATAATCGATCAATTAGCCCTAATCCTAGGGATGTAAGAGTCATTCAATATATGAAAATATATTAAATTATCCCACTACATACATGAACCAAAGGAAAAAAATTACATGGTTCTCTCCCTAGATGCTGAAAATGCATTTGACAAAATACTGCAGGCATTCATGTTAAAAGTACTAGAAAGACCGAGAATTGAAAGCACAAACTGAAACATAATAAAAGCAACATAGAGCAAAGCAACAGGCAAGATCAAATAACATGGAGAGATACATGAAGCAATCCCAATAAGATGAATGAGAAGTCAACAAGACCCACTCTCCTGTATCTATCCAAAAAGGCCTCAATCTTCTACCTAGAGCAATAAGACAACAAAATGGAATCAAGGGGATACAACTTGTCAAATAAGTAGTCAGGGTATCACTATTTGCCAATGATATGATAGTATAGAAAAGCAACTTACAAAAAAAAAAAAACTTCTATTCCTGGACCTAGAAGAGAACTAGCAAATCAAATGACCAGAGACTACAGTGACATCAGCAAAAAGCTATCAGTAATTTGTTCTTCGGTTGGAACTACCTAAGGTGGTCATTTTGAAGGAGTGCATAGTGGGGGTGATTTCTGTTCGGAACCCCAGGTTGTGGTAATACTATTTGGATATGGGTTTTGCTAATCAAGTGGACGAAATTTTATGTGTGGCAAATAAGAAAGCTTTTGAAGACAACCCCCAAACACTGCCTTTTCTCTGAAACTTGACCTCATGGGATTTTAATGTTTTGAAGAAATACACAAAATGTGCACACAAACAGCTGGACCTGATAGGGATGAAGACTCAGGAAGCAGCCATAACTGTGGACACCTGGAGATTAAGTGTCACAGGACAGAGAGGGCAGTGGGGATTGGGGATGTGATCTGAGTGCACAGTGGTCATCTATGGCACACACCCATCTTCTCTGATAAAAAGGAGGAGGTCAAGGAGCTGTTGCCTAACACATTCATAAAGCACGATGTCCAGTCTGTACATGGCTACATTACAAAGAAGCCAAAGGAAATCACACTGAAGGGTGTTTCAATGGCAATTTTCGAGTCTTGGTGGCAACCACTGGTACTGCCTAAGGTAGACATGGTGGTTCAGAGCTGTTCATCAAAGAATGTGGAGTCTTGACGAGGACCAGCGGAGACCCAGAGATACAAGCCTGAGGAGAAGGGGTTCCGACTAGCCAGGGGTCAGAGAAATCTCTGCAGAGAGCACACAGAAAGTGCGCCCCTGCCCTGCCTGATCCAGGGACCAGGAACCCACCATTGGGAAGGAACTCTGGAAGACTATCTAGATGGCAGAGGTAAGCAGGATGGCAGCCATGGTGCTTTCAGGGGACAGCATTGTGGATGCAGGAACTATCAGAAACACAGGCAGGAACAGTGAAGAGGAGGAGGAACTTCAGACAAAGTTCAGAGGAAGAATGGGAGGTTGCAACAAAAGAAACAGATCCCAGAACAAAGGCAAGAAGAAGAGTTTTAGTAAAGTAGTAGAGGCAAGAAGAAACGGTTCCCACTGGGGAGCCCAGGGCCCTTCCTGCTCTGAGTCCCAGTGCTTCCTTCCTGTTTGATCATTGCACTTTGATTGGGCCTCCTTATTTGCAGAGGGAGGCTTCTGAACTGTCCAAGCACTCATCATAAACTGTCTTTATTTTGGAAAGTGATAGGAATAAATAAATTAATCAATAAATATCCTGAAGAGGACTAAACAAGGGCTCTCTTATTGGACCTTCAGTGCACCTCCCAGGTGCTGCTCCTCTAACTGGAGGCTCAAGAGCCTAAAAAGCTGGAGGGTGCAGAGCTGACCAAAGCTCTCTCTCTGGCTGCAGCTTTAAAACACTTCCCTGGTGCAGCAGATGCCCTCTGCAGCCTGTAACTTCTAAAGAAGTAAATATCTGTCTTTTGATCTGCTGAAGAAGGAGATAGAGGATAGTCTCATTTTCATGAAAGTGGAAATAACCCTGTGGCTCAGAGTGGAAACAGCCACACTGCAGGATAACCCTATCTCTATGGTGAAGTTCATGCTCTGACCTCACAAAGAACCACTGTGATAGAAGAATGAATGTCCTCAGTATAAGACTGTGGACTAGCCTGTGAGTTTTGTCCAGATAGAGCAGGAAGCTGATTTGGGTGACCTGTGGGACTCATTCAGAG
Source organism: Micromys minutus (assembly GCF_963924665.1). Taxonomy (NCBI): domain Eukaryota; kingdom Metazoa; phylum Chordata; class Mammalia; order Rodentia; family Muridae; genus Micromys; species Micromys minutus. The sequence goes on along the minus strand of NW_027667990.1, from coordinate 951,768 downwards.
TTGACTAGATATTTCATTTTCAGGTTGTATTATCTCACAACCTCTGTGCACCAGAGCACAGGGAACAGCCTAATGGACAGCAATTTAAAAACAGAGACTTTGAGAAGTCAGTATAATGTGGGTTTCTTACTTGGCCAGGGTTCATTTGGCACTGTGAAATTGGCCTGGCACCTGAAAACCAAGGCTCTGGTTGCCATCAAAACGGTACAGATTAGCGAGAAGAACATCAGGTGGATCCAGACAGAAAGAGCAATATTGGAGACACTACAACATCCTTACATCATTCGCCTTTTCCAAGTCTTAGAAACAGCAAGTAACATACATTTTATATTGGAATATGTCCCAGGAGGAAACTTATTTGAAATAGTAAGAGACCAAGGCCAACTGTCGGAGGAGGAGGCAAAAAAAACATTTGGACAGATAGTTTCGGGAATAAAATTCTGCCACCAACGAGATATTGTACACGGAGATATCAAGCCGGATAACATAGTAAGAGATGCCAAAGGTAATATCAAAATAATAGACTTTGGCCTAGCCAGGAGATGCAGACCTGGGAGATTAATGAAAGTGCCACGTGGAGCCAGAATATATTTTGCCCCAGAGCTTATATTAAGGGAGCCCTACGAGGGAAAGAAGGCGGATGTGTGGAGTTTGGGCGTGCTGCTCTTTTTTATTACAGCAGGGTTCTTCCCGTTTAGAGGAGAGACCATCAAAGAGATCAGTAAAAATATTTTAACAGGGACCTATGCTGTTCCACGTTTACTCTCTGGACAACTGGAGAACCTGATCCACCAAGTCCTCACGGTTCCCCCAGAGATGAGGCCTTCCATCGAAGAAATTGAAAACCATCCATGGGTGAGGAAGTGCGAAATAACCATCTCGACCAAGATAGACCCAGACTTCAAAATCATTGATATGCTGTGTGACATGGGATACAATGCCATCCAGATTTTGAATTCCCTGCACAAAAAGAAATACGATGCACCAATGGGTGCATATCTAACATTAAAAGCACATGTAGACCTAGGGCATAAGCATGGATCTCCCTCTTCAGCCAAGGCTGTGGATCCCTGTCCTACACCATCCGCATCCCCAACACATACTCTTCCCCTAAAGAGAAGGGCCAGTGAGCCAAACTTTGGCCTCCTCCACATCAGGCCCTCAGGAGAGCAGGGGCCTGTTCCACTGAAACCATCGGGACACAAGTTGGCCAGGAGTGTGTCCCTGCCTCCCATTGCTCTGCATTACCCCTGTAAGCAGAGCAGAGCTTCTAGCAGTGTCCCACATTCAAGAGCAGTGGCTGGCCCATGTGTGTGTAACAACGTATTAGAAATCGAAACACTCCCGACTACTTCACAAGACTCTGAAATTGAAATAACATCTCCCTGTCAGAAGATTGGGCGACTGAAGAAATTTCGTAGGTGGATACGGAATCGCTTCTCCAACATCTGCTGCTTTCCCTATGCACGAAGGAAAAAATGACAACATCCATTCTCCAAAAAAAATGGCTCCCCTGGAAGAGGTAGTGAGAAAAACCCGATGAGAAGGTAAGCATGTTTGCCAGGTGGGGATGCATCTCAGCTCTGAATTTTATTGTCTCTGTTTTATTCATGTCTTCTTATTGGAAAAAAATCAAAAAGATGTATTTTTTGGAGTCTGTCGGGATGACAAGATTTCTTTCTTTCTCTTTTTTATTTGCAATTGATTTTCAGGTCTTTTAAAAAATAAACAAACTTATTTTTTTAAAAAAAAGATAAATATACAGATTTTCAAAGCATTTGTGCATAAAACTATATGAAAATATTTTTTCAGTACTTAATTGATTTTTATAGGTTTGATAGTACTCTAAATTTACTAGTTATGATGAGCATAAAATACATATAAAATAAATGTAATATGGAAATGTTGAAGTTTTCTTGATATGTAAAGATTAAACATAATGATTTTTAAATACCAAGGATTGCCACAAGGCTGCATTCTTAGCTCTTGAATTATTAATGCTTTAGTGTCTAGAGGTTTACCACACTCTTAGAGGGTGTTATAAGCTTATTTTCAGAAATTATTTCTATCCCAGCTGGATTAAACCCTGATCCTTAACATCTGAGAAAAAACCTTTTTGGAGAATGCCTAGGTGGGATCTAAGGCAACTGAACTAGCAGTAACCATCAAGTGTCTGTGGGTACAGCCAGGGTGAAAGGGGGCATGTATACCTGTTGTCTGTGCGGAAAATATCCAGGAAGAGATTATGCTCGGAGTCCTAGTGCTTGAAATAGTGACAATGGTTGAGGTACAAGGTGGCCATATCAATGTCTTTCTATAATTCAATTGGACAAGCACAGTGTACTAAGCCCTGTGAATACTCACATTGCTGCTATGTTTCTTACATTGGGTATCAGATGTGGATTCCAAGTTCTTATGTGTATTACATTCCTCTGAGATGAAATGGTTACAATGTCACCTTATTCTCCGCTGTGGCATTCATAGCCTAGGCATACAGCAGCATTCTAGTCTTTCAAACCATCTTGAAACCAGGGCTGACGAGCTTCCAGAGGATCTTCACAGCCAACAGGCTCAAGGCAACAGAACTTCAAACTGACTCTCCCAGCACACTCACCTCTCACATTCTACACTGTCCTTTCCTCCCATCACTTGCCCTGATACCAACAAGAAGAAATGTGCTCCCCATGAGCACAACAAATGCCTGCTCCAGAACACAGAAATGTGAAGCCTCCCGACACAGCAGCATTGTTGCTGGCTTACCTAAGCATTCAGTAAATGTGCTGTCTCAGGCAGCTACGCTGCAGGCCACACCACACTCAAAGTGGCATCTATTCAGATTCCTACACATGTGCACACCTGGGATGCACCTTCATGGTTTCTCACAATAACCAGGTGCCTTAGGTATCACTCTAAAGGTGCAGCAACATTTGAACTAGCCATCCTCCTGAGAGTCAACCCCAGAAGGATTGGGACATTGTATGTAGCTGACAGCAGTGCCATTGGCAGACATAGAAAGTGGGCTTCAGGTGTGAAAAAAAGAAAGTCCAGGCTTCTGTCTGCCTGACAGTGTTAAGAGTCTCGTTGCTGGGCTCAAGAACCACACACTGAGGTTTAGAAAACACAGAAAGACAGAGTGTTCCATGAGGGAGATCACTCAGCCTCTGTGACCTGCTTTCCTGTGGGTTTGATGGGAGTAGTTACACAGCACATCTTTTGCACTTTGCCCAGAAAAGCTGTAAATCTTTTGAATGATCCAAAAAGGCTTCTATTCCTAAGAATCTTGAAGATTTGCATCCTAACCACTGCTATCTTTCTAACACTAAGTCTTCTTCCAGCAACAGCTGTGCTCCAGGTTCCTCCATCTCTGGCACCCCTGACTGCTCTAGCTGAGGCTTTCTGGGGACATAGGATCCTTGAGATTGAGATACCTCTGGAGGCCAGTCATACCTACAAAGGGGCATGATTATACTGATCTGGCTATTTTTTTCTCCTTCACCTGCTATCCCATATCTCTGTAGAACAATTCATCTGGGACTTTGTTTTGTTTTGTTTTGTTTTTTGAAGACCATACTTCATTGTCTGCTTTTATTTTTCTGTATAAAAACTATACCAGTATGATTCAGGAAGAGAAGAAAACAAATACACTTGACATTTAGTGTAGAAAAAAGGGAGGTACCGGGGGGTAAACCTATAAGGAGAAGTGAGGGATTGTCATTTAAGGCTGAAAATGATCTCTGTAAAAAGCTGGAGGACTCTGCACGGCCTCAGGAGTAGGCAGAGCCTGCCACTTCATCCAGGTCCTCCCACCGAGTGTCTGGAAACTGAGGCAGGCAGCCCCTCTTCTCACTCCAGTCGCTTTCCTCCTTGTGCAGGTCTTGGTGCTGCAGGGATGCCTCGGAAGGCACAGACTTGCTTCTGTGGGTTAAAGGTCAAATTTTCCAGCAGCAGCTGTCCTCCAGATTCCTCCAGGTCTGGCACCCCTGACTGTGCTGGACAAGCCTCTCTCGGGGCAAAGGCTCCTTGAGGAAAAGATACCTCTGGAGGCCAGTCTTCTTCTTGAGGATATCAAATAAGTTCAAAGACTTTGCCCAACTGGTCAGCTTCAATTTCCACAGAAGAGAGGCTTCTGTTGAAACATCTCTCTGATGATACATGCCTACAGGTGTTGCATAAGTAGACGGCAGAACTTCATGAGCCCAGCACCAGAGGGTAACATCCACAGACACGAGGGCCATCTGGAAGCTGAACATTCTGGCTAGGCCAAAGTCAGCCATCTTGACTGTCCCATTACTTATCACTAGAATGTTCTCTGGCTTCGGTTCCCAGTGAACAATGCAGTTTGCATGAATATAATGGAGGCTACTTAGAAACTGGTGCATCAGATCTAAAGGTCTCAAATGGCAAGCATAGTGGCGTTGCTTTGTGCAGGTATGTCCTCATGTCCTGGTATATATGTTCAAATGCTAGGATGAACTTGATGTCCCCATCAGTTCAGGAAGTAGCACAGATATCAATCAGCCATGCAACACTCGGATGTTCAAAGATCTTCATCATCTTTAACAAGGCTGCCTCATGAACGGTGCTGAGAGAAAGGACTTTCCCAGCTGCTGTTCCATTAGGAACTCTCAAATACTTGAAGGCCACACAGTGGCCACTGTGGGGATCTCAGGCTTAGTGTACCATCCCATAAGCACCAACACCAGACATGGGTACATATCAAATGGTCGCCATTCATGTAGAAGGGGATCTTAAGCTTGGCCAAGGGCAATGAAGGTGTGCTTTTATCTGGGCCTGGGAGCCAGTACCTGAGGCTTTGTACCCAGCTGAGATTTTTTTTTTTAATAATGTAGGAAGCTCCCATGAGACTTCTGTGATAAGACTGCCCTCATCTGGAGCTACAATTCAAAAGGTGTTTATCAAAGCCTTTCCCTCTACATTGCTGAAAGAAACAGAGAGAACAGTGGGGTGTGTTTGGCTGTGGGGAAAGGTTTTTAACTTAAAACTCATGCATACAACCATCCTGAGGGAAGTCAAGTATAGTAACTGAAGGTAGAAATTTAGTAACAGAAACAACAATAGAGGCCGTGAAGGGTGCTCTCTATTGGCTTCTTTATGATTTCTGTGTCCTGTTTCCTACTCCCAGCTAAGCTCCAATCCATACTTTCCTAAACACTTACATTCAGTAAATAATGAGGAAAATGTACATCAGGTGGAGTCGAAAAAATGAATAGGGCATAATTTAAAATAAACAATGTATGACTTAAATTTGACCAAATTGTCAGAAAAGTATCCAACCCAGAGGGACAGAGGCAGTCCCTTACTGGCATGCATGCAAGACACTTCAGGGTGTGAGCTCCTCCTCACTCTTGGAACAATGAAGAACTTGAACTTGTCTCCTTTCAAGTTTTAACTCATGCATCTATTAGGAGGCTCAGCCACTTTCCCTCCCCCAATCAATTCTATTCTCCATTTGTTTCAGTTCTAGGACTTGTTGCTGCTGTCTTTATCTGCACATGGTGGTCATTAGAGTCATCCTGAACCAAATTCAGACAGGGAATAGAGGGTCTGGACTCTCTATATCCCAGAGTCAGCATGAGACAAAGACCATTGGCACAACTGAACTCTCCTCTCTCCATCCTAAAGTCCCGGGTGTTCCTTTACGTTTCAGACACACAACATGCTGACATCCAGTAGTCAATGGACTTGACAATTTTTAGTAGTCACTGGCTGTCTCATGTGCAGTTTTTAGTCATTCTGGAAAAGGTAAAGGGTCCATTGCTTCTCTCATCTCTGAACTTGTCCCAGTTCCCTGTTCTCCTGAGCCCTTTGGCAGTTATCCTAGTTGTAATCTTCCAAGGAAAGTCACATTCAGTAGTATATTCTCAATAGGGATGATCCTGCCACTGTCCAATGTGTCCTGTGTTTAAGTCACCTCACATCCAATGCCTCTCTCTCCTTCAGTGTCTCCTCTGCAGATGATGGTGCTGTGCTACAGAAGCTTGTTCATGTGAGTCCAGGATGGTCATGGATTCCTGACTATGAGGGCTGTGGTTCATTGTTGCTAAGGATCACATCTCAAAATAACAACACTGAACTGGAAATACAAACTGAAATTCTGCTACCTGAGCAAGTTATGCAGAAAATAAGGAAGGATGTTTTACACAGGGACAAGTGTCCAAATGGAATCTATAGTGTTGATCTGGTGCCTGGAAGAGGAACAATGATCAAGTCTCTAATGGGCCACCTCAAAGTCTCCCTGCAGTTCAGAGGAACACCAAGGGCCCGAACTCTGTGGTTGTGATACCAGTGTGGAACATCTCCCAAGCCTTGACACCAGCATCTATAGATAAACAAAGGGCTCGATTTCTACACTTTTGTTCTGCATGCTAAAACAGTAAAACAACAGGTATATAAGAAATGACATACAAGAACAGGGCCTCTTTGATAGCTACCCAAACCATCTGATACACAGTCCTTCAATTTCTGTACCCCAAGAACAAGCAACTCTCATTCTCATAGAACACATAAGCTGGCCCTTGTTTCTCTTCCTTCCCCCATTTGTTCTTTCCATCAAGAGGAAGACATTTCCTTCCTGTGCTGACATGGTATTAGGATATGGTTCCCACAGACAACAGAAGCTCCTGAGAAATCTAATGCTTGTATGAGTGAACCTAGAGATGAAAGTGTGGATGGACATGTTCCCCTTCACTTCAAGCTGCAGTGATGTCACCATCTCACGCAGAATTCCATGTCTTAGTGGAGTACCCGCTGACAAGGTTTTTCTGCCATTGAAACTCAGGTAATGATTGCTTTGTATCCATAGAGGAGACTTGGCCGTACAATTAGCTCCTGGCACTGAGGAGGCAGAAAGGATGATATACCTGTGACAGTGGAAGGCTGTATGCAAAAATTAATGTGAGGCCAATCTGGAAGCTACATGGTGCATCTCCTGATCTTTTCTTCAGTTTTTCATTGCAAGCTGGTGTTTTCCTAGTGACAGGACTGTTATCTCCCTGACACTCACCCAGCCCTCCTTCTCAGTCTTTAAAATTTGGACAATAGAGAAGGACCTCTACAGATGAGTCAGTGGGTGAAACCCTGACATCTGTCACTGCATTTCCTAGCAATTCTTTCCTAAGTGTGAGATGTCTGCCAGAGCTAGGCTCTCAGTTCTTGCCTTGCAACCTGTTGAGTTACTTCCTGGACTGTGCCTACTCCAATCTTCCTCTAGCACCATGGAAGCCATTTTCATTTCACAGGTCTGACTTCATTCTTACCCACAAGGAGCAAGGGTGAAGACTGGCTCTGAGATGTGTTCCCAGCTTCTAGACTATTTGAAGTGGTGTGATCTCTTCTTTTGTCAGTTGCCATTCAATAACCAGAGTGAGGTGCAAGGATTTCACTACGTGCTAGATCCCAGGATCATCAGTGTGATACACATGCCTTGTCCGAGGGGCTGACAGACTGACAGAGCCCATTGCATTCAGGAAGATGAAGGTGGTGAGGTAAGTCCATATCAAAAGAGGTAAGAACAGTAATGAAAATGGAGTTAGCATCCTAGTCCTGGTGGTTGGGAAACAGTGTCCCTGAGAAGACAGCTCTGATTGGCTGAGCCTGCAGAGAAAGAAGGCATGAAACTGAGGACATTGAGAGCAACCATGTGGCACTCAGCCATCATGAACACGTGGAACTGAGGAGTGTTTGTGATACTGTGCACACCCTAAAGGGATTTACTGTATTTCATCTTTTGGTGAAATTGTGTTCTCTACACAGATCACAGGCCCTGGGAGAGTTGACTGTCACAACAAGCCAAAAGCATGAACTGTGCACTCCTCTTGTCCTGGTGATGGGAAAGTCAGAAGACGAGGAGGCCATCCTGACAGAGGGAAAATGTAAGGATGCTGTGTTCCTGCATGTGGTTCCGCCTTTTTCACATATTCATGTTGAGCTTCTAAGCAGGTAAGGGTGTAGATAAAAACTGTCACCAGAGGTAAACCTAGACCTTGGCTGTTCATCAGCCTTTGGTTTATTTATTTCCCATGCAGACTCTCAGTCCCCTTGAGCACAACAACTTACTCTCCCTGACTTTATTAACTATGGAAATAAGCGACTGTGTGGTACAGGTAGGTTGAGCTGCCTAAATCACGTATGCTTAGACCTTCTATCAATGCTGTCTTTTCAGACATCTCCAGATAAGATCCTGACATTCAGTACAGCATTCAAGGGTCAAGAGGATCCCTGACCAAAGCAACACAGGCTGGAGCCAAATTGCTGATACTCTGCACCAATGTCCTTCCCTGTTTGTTACTGCCAAGGACAGTCTGAACTGAAAGTCTGTACCTGCTCTCTCAGTGAAGTCACAACCACTTGAAATCTGAATTTGAACTGGCTTTATAGCTAATACTGTTGACCCCAAAATCTAGTTCAATGTCTGAAAATATGAGTTTCCCATTTTCCAACCTGTCTTCCTCAGGGAAGACAGTGTTTACACGTGAAAGGAGAGACCTGGTGAGGAAGGACAGGTGCCATGTGGCTTTCTCACCATGGCTTCATCTTAACCTACGTCCCAACATTTCTTCATTCCCGGCCCAAGTAAGTAGTATTTCTAGGATGACTAGAGCTCTGAAGTGCTGATAGGTCCTGAGGGATCACTGGGTGTCATGCACCATGAGGAGACTCTTCAGGATCTTCTGTGAAGGCCTACTTCTCTTCATTCTTCAAACAGCATGTGGGATGAATGCTTCTCTTGAACACTTGATGCTCACTTGTCAGTTTGCAGATCACTTACAAAAAGTTTTCTCACTGATTGTCTTCTAGATTCCACCTTACTTTTCCATAGATGGTGTTTAGTGTGGTCACACATGAAACTGACTAATGCAGTGCATTGACCAGCTAGACTTCTCTAATGCCTAGAGGCAGTGCATGATGGAGCCACAGGATAGAGTCATTTCTATTTCTCTCAGATTTTATTATCACTCATCTGCACAGAAAGAATATTCTGGGCTTCCATCCACAGTTTTCTAAATCTTTTCTGAATGGCATTAACCTAGAATTGACCTACATGTCTAGAAACATGGGAACATCCTATAATGTTCTTCCATATTCACAAACTCACTGCTGTCCTCTCCTTCTGAGAACTGAACCTCTGTGGTTATTGCTAGAGAACTTCCTTTGGTCTGCATATACTTCTTCTCTCCAGAGACTCAGTACAGTGGCAGGATGTCAGGAAGCAATGGGCAGAATCATTACTAAGGTACTGGGAACTCTGTCCTTCTCATCCCATTGTATTCCATCCTCTCGCTTCTCTTTTGCAGATCATGGGGCTTTCCCACAAGAAGTTGCCGAATGTGGCTACCTGGCAGGCCAACCAATAGCCCCTATCTGCCAGACCGGAAGCCACCATCAATGAGTCAAGAAACCTCATCTGCAACATCCCAAACATCTGTAGCATGAAAGTCTGGTAAATGCAGTATGGCCCTCTCCCTTATCTGGTTGCCACCATCAAGTATCAAGTAGCCATTTATTTCAATGTGTAAACCTTGAACTCCTCTACAGATTGGGGTTTGGAAAAGGGTTATGTGCAGATGTTATGGTGGTTCATGTCATTGGTTATTTCTTAAATGTGAGAAATCTGGGTATCCACCAGTTACTGAGTGCTTTCTTTCTTTGTTCTTCACCCATGTTTCACCAATTATGTTGCTCACTAATTTTATGTCAGTGAAATGGTGGCACAATGTTTGCCTCTCAATATGATTGGTATTTCCTGGCAGGACATTAGTGGATGGGGTTTAAGAGTCTCTGAAATCTACTCTTTGCTGTAATTCGACATACAGCACACACAGAAAGACGTTTTTCTGATGCTTGACAGAACTCTTTAAGGGAGAGTCTTAGATTATGAGTGGTAATCAAAAATTGGAGTGAGGCAATATGCACCTGGTCCCACTCCTCATGACTAGGGAGCCACATTTTTATAACTTTGACTGAAATGTGAACCACCAGATGCCTTACACTGTTGTCTGTGGATTGCTTTAGAATCATGGAGACTATCTGAAACAAAACCTTTTAGTGCAATTTCCAGGTGACTTGACATGTCCAGATTTTACTGCATTAACTCAGTGAAACCGAGGCATACATACAAAGGGGCTACCTATGTCATATCCACAGTAAACCTCGGAGAGAGATAAATGCATGCATGTAAACTTGCAGGCTTGTGCTCATCTAAAGCTCTCTGCATTTATGTGTTCTGTACACAAGCCTATGGAAGGCAATGGCAAAGTTGTTGTTTTCTTCCCATATCAATTAAGATAATCAAACAGATCCTCTATAGATATGCTCACAAGAGAACTTCATCTACAGGATTTCTCTGTGAAGATCCCCCCTCCAGGTCACTTCTCCTGCTCTATTGAGAGTTATATGAGCAAAATGTGATCCCAGTGGCAAGTACAGCTCCCAACACTGAGAACTATCAGACTCAACACTAAAGGAATCAGCTTCTGATTTTATCTAGACACAAAGACAACATCTTAAACTGTGAACTCCTTGGCTTGCTCAGTTTCTCCACACATTACACATATCTCTGTTTTCATTCAGCCAAAAGCTCATCACTGGGATGTCTCTACAATGACCTTGACTAATTCTTTCTATACATAGATTAAGATTTCATATCAAGCTTCTTTGCCTCAAGGTTGATCTTTTTGCTATTTTTTTTTCTGCTAGGTACTTTTCTAATTATGGAGTCCCTCCTTCCACAAAAGGTAACAAAGTGGTCAGCCTTTCATGCCATTTCCTATTAGTCTGTGCCTCTTTGAGTAGAACCAGTTCAGTATTGCTAGGTATGTATGATGCTTACAGAACTTACCCTAATCTGAACAGATTATATGGGCACTGAGAACATCTAACCTTGCTAAGAATTTTAATTGTTTACTTATTTTTCTCACTTAGTTTTCATTGTCTATTCTTTATACTGTGTCTATCTGTCTGTCTGTTTCTCTGTTTCTACATCTATCTGTTATTTCAGTTTGGTTTCTATCTCTACATTTGTTTCTAACTCTCTCTTTTTCTCTTCTGTCTCTTAGCTTTTTTTATTCCTTTTGTCTGTGTGTGTCTTTCTTTCTGTATCACTAACAATCTCCATTTCTATCTGTTTCTATTTCTTTCTGAATCTTTTCCTCTCTGTGTGTTTGTGTTTGGTGTGTGACTCTGTGTGTCTCTATGTCTGTGTGAATTGGGGGATAGCTTATTTATTTCCAGGGTGGCCTGTGAAGACAGACAATAACTCTACTGCGGTATTTCTCAAACCCTTTATAGGTCACAGGGATTGAACCTTATTGTGAATTCTTGGAAAAGTTTTTCTAAGGGAAGAAAATGAAGAATCTGTGACTGTGCCATTACATGCTGGGGAAATAATTGTGGGAGACTCGGCCTTCACCCACACCTGTGCTGTTCTTCCTTGGAATCCAGTCAGGACAATGGGGTCTATTATTTCCCACATAATTGTCTTGGTTGTTTATTTCGGAATCCCCACACTCTCAGCTTAGTTCTCTAACATTAAGTCTTACTGGATCTTAGCATTCTACTTTATTTTCCCTGTCCTTTCTGCCTATATTTATTTTATCAGAATTTTCTATGGGTAAAACAGTTCATCTGTAACACTTAAAAATGGGAAATCCAACACCAGGGACACAGAGCTCATACACAAGGTGCTCATATTTAACTACTAGAAATCCAAGCCAGTAAACTTAATCTTGACTCAGTGGTGAAAATGAACTTAAAACTTGAACAGCCCTACAATATTGTAGTTCCTGATGTCAGAGTTCCTAGCTTCACAGTTGAAACTTTTCTATTCCTTTCTAGTTAGTGTCAACAAAACTTCTGCAGAAGCTGGGGATCCAGAAACCTAGGGGAGGGCGTTTGTGCAGGATGTTGACCCATCATGGGTCATGGTTATGCCTTCCACCTCCTCCTTCAACATTAAATATACCTTATCTCCCCAAAGGCCACGCCTGCCTAAGTATCCTGAACTAAGTGAGGAAGATGAAGTGAACGTCAAATGAGTGAAGGTCAAGGTCTGGCTGTTATCACAGAATCTACATTATACTGTGGAAGCTCTGAAAAATGGCCCTGTTCTCCATGGGATCTTCATTGGCTGTTAATAAAGAACAACCTCTTAATGGAATAATGTGCCTCTGCCATGATGAAAACCATGTAGACAGTGAGTCTACAGAAGAAAATAGGACTGAAGTCTACCAATTAATAGTTCCAAATCTATCTTCTATGGATCACTAAAAAATAAGCACCATGCTACCTCCCTGAAGATGAGTCAAGATGTTGCAGTTAGCGTGGCTTATGACATGAGGTACTCAGAAGCTCACCACAGATCTCAAATACAAATTTAGATTACCCTTCATATGTGATACCCATGAATACAGAAGGGAAACTTATTACAGCCTTCATCTGGTAGATGCAGGTAAGAGGATTACCATAGATAACCTAGATTTCCATGCTCAGACATTGAGACTGCAAACAACTATGAGAGGTAAGGGCACAAAGTAGAGCTGAGTCCTGCATCTCATACCACACATAGCTGAAGTTCCGGGGTTCTGTTCTCAGAGGGCATCTTTGGAAAATGTCTATTTCTTGTAAAACTCTCAGGTCTCTGAACCTAGAACAGAAGCTTTGTTCATACCATATCCTAAAGCAAGTGAGGTTGGAAACATAGATGCACATGACAAGTCCTACCACTCTCACCGAAGCTGCTGTAAGGGATGTTTCTCATACATCTCTATCAAATGCCATCCAGGTATGATTTCTTGCTAGAATAACATCCCAATGATACAAAATTGGCAATATATGGAAGGACAGGATATTTATTGTGTCTTTGTATATGTACCCATCTCTGTACATGACTGAGATCATAAAACTATGTCATTGTGAGAAAAAAGAAAGCCAGGTAGAGTAAGGTCTCTCCTGAGGACAACTGCCTTGACAACACAGAATCTCATCAAGGCTCACAGGAAAGACACACATATGAAGACCTGTTTGTCATGAGACAGACTCAAGATCTATCCCCCCCCCCTGCTTTCTTTGTTAAACAACTCTCACACTCCAACAAACCTGGCTCAGTATTTCTCACAGACATCACCTTGGCACACCATCTGAATGTCATTCAATTGAAATCTCTAACTTTGTGTGACATGGAAAGGCCTTAGTCATGTCCAGTGTCATAACAATTCTTGAGTAATCCTGTTTTAATGCACATTTAGACCTGTCAGAGCAGGCTTTGCTCTTGTGTAACCTGGGCAGATGTTGGCCATGTCCACTGTTTCTGCAGCTCTATAATGAGGCAACATCACAATGAGGCCTGTCACAGCAGGCTTTAATGTGAGCCATGTGGGCATCTTTATCACCTCATGTCTCACCCCCAAACTACACAGAGAACTTAAACCATCTCTCAATTCTCTATGGTCTATGTGAAGAGCTGACATTTTCAAGAATTTCAGAGGTGAAGATCTTGCCTTGGTCATCTTCATAGAATTTTAGCTATTCAGACCCACATACAGGGAAACCACGACTGGAAGACTTGTGAGCACCATATCCTCTAGAAACATGAAGCAATGGCATTGGGATTCCTCTAAAGTTTCAGTGACCCATACTCTCATAGCAGAGTGTTGTGTTTTTTAAATCTTAGGGAAGAGATGGTCTCTTTTTCCCACAGATATGAGCTGGTTCACTCCTGCTCATACTGGGAGATGAGCATGATCAATCATAAGATATTCTACTTCTTCTTTCCCAACATGGAGCCGTAGATCACCTCTCTGATTCTTTCTGCTCTCTTGAAATCCTAGAATACTCTGAATTTAAGATAGATCATTGGTTTAGAGGCAGATGCTGTTTATGATGCAGAACTGCATCCACTTACTGCATATTCTTGCCAGACACCAAAAATGCTCTCTAGATTCACAAAATGCTATAGTGTTTCTAAGATTTCACAGTCTCTAGGGGGAAGTAAATCTGGCTTGTTATTAACAGTTCTTGTGGAGGATGTCACCTGAAGAGCCATGTGCTTTTATTATTGTCATTGTATGCTTTTACTATTTGTTTGATACATGTGAACAGCCATGAAGATCAACTTAAAACCCTACCGAAAACATGAATTTAGGAAAGTGTCATTGCTGTTTCCCCAAGGTATTATGACCCCAAACCCTGCTCTGCTGAGAAATTACCTTATCCCTAAAACTTGCTCTGATTTTTTTGTACTTGCTCACTTGCATCTTGTTCATCTTTCCTGGAGATGTTTCCTTTTGGTTTCTAACAATTTAATTGGTGCATTTATCTGACAGGCTGTCTAATTTTTCTCAGTTGCTTGTTGTGTAGACAATTTCCCTTGTCTTGTCTGATATACAGTTAACATCATGAGACAGCTTCAAATGTGTGATGCTGAAGATTTTTCTTGAAGTTTGAAGAACTCACTTGGTACTGGGAAGCCTAGACTTTTCTTAGCAAAAGACTATACTTGTGGCTAGACTTCCAGAGTCCAAAGAATTTCACTTCAGGATTTCAGTTTACAAATGACTAAAAGAAAATTCTAATAGCATCTACAATTCCCACAAATATGATAAAGCAGATGCTACTACAATATGTTATGAATAACAATTTTCTTCTAGCTAACTTATCATCCTTTAGGCATTTAGCTTCCTTTTCTGTCATGCATGTTTGCTGCCTCTTACTCTATACCTTGCTCTGTTCTTTGCAGAACCAGCCTTCCCCAACAATCTGGGACATTTCGATTGTATGATGTTGCGATGAGTGGTCTGCTGGCATATCCCCAAAATAGAAGCTGAGTAAGTTGTGGGGTTTTCCTTAGTTTAAGGTACCTGAGAAGAGTAAGGCAGAATATGTATACAGGATTTGTTAAAAGTGGTCATGCTTTATCCATACACTGCTCTACTATGGAAGACAGCAAAGAATAAGAACTTGACACTTAGCTTGCTTGCTCCTCATTGAACACTCACTCACATCTTTTCAACTAGCACCATATTGTTTTTTGCTGGTCAAAGGCATAATCTAGTGAATAAGTTTCTCTCTACTTCTTGGTACATAAGTTAGGAAGCTCAATATATACTGTTTTATCGACCCTGCTGTGTCTCCATTTTAAGCCCTGCTTTTGGTATAACCAGGTCATGTGATCTCTCCAGAGTTCATGCCAATATTTATCATCATAAATGAATATTCCATCAAGCCCTGACCATTCTGGGATTGCAGTGACAACTGTAGGCCCATGTAAGCCAGTTATGGTGGAGGGTAGAGATCTGTAAGTCTCTGGAGCAATGAGTATCTGCATGTCCATGATGAGTAGATTCCAGAAAACTTTCATCAAGTTGTAGTGAAATGTTCTCCACACTTGCACTATTAAGTAAGTGTTCTGAATGGTTCTTAGACATCCCATTTGCATAAAGGAGGTAAGAAATCTACTTGAAATCTTTTGGGGCATTTAGACCCTCCTTGTGTCTTTAACAACATAGCTGTCTGGAGGACAGGTCTGGAGGATGGCATATCTGCAATGTCTCACCATTTCTACATGATGCTTCCCTGACACTAGGAAATGGAAAAAAACACAGTCACATTAAAAGTAAGTATCTGTTGTATCAAGTTTTGTCTGTGCTCAGTACAATGGGAACTCATCAGAAGTAAAATTTGTATGTTTTTGCAGCAATGCAGGAAGAATCTTTGGACATCAACTACACCCCAGGATGTGTTATATTTGGGTTCCAGCCTGTTACCTTTTGATTCTCCAAAAAAAAAAAAAAAAAAAACAGTCTTTTTCTGGGTTTTCTGAAGTATCTACATGTGAGTCTCTTTGCTTGTGTTCAGTACACAGGTGATGTTTTATGTAACTGGGCATATTATCCCTGAAGCTATGCTTGTGTTTGTCTCTCTCCCTTGAAATAGTCAGGATGTTCACATTCTCTATGGTCCCTTACCCCATTCTTGAAGCTCTCCCACACCTGCTTCCCAGTCATTGTCTGACCACATTAGACTTTTGGTGTGTCCATGAGAACACACCCCTGTCTGGATGTTTCCAATCTTAGACCCATGGTATGGAGGAAAACAAAGGCCTGGAGATTTCATGCTCTTTCCCATTACAGGCTGTGAAGAACAAGAGCATGTAGACAACACCAGAACTTCTGTCACTTTCCGCAGGTCATCTGGGTTGCCTCCTGAGTAGCTTTATGGAAGAAGTCAACTTTTCCCAAAAAAATCCTGACTGACATAGGGAAGACATGACCCACAAGCTCCCATCTCAGTCTCCTTCAGTACTTGTGCATCTCCTTGTCTAACACTTCAGAGATATTCTAATTATTCTGAAATTACAACTAGCTCAGACATTAGCTTAGAGGGAGAAGTATAGATGTGAGTGAGGATTTTCTTATGCACTGGTACAGTTATAGAAAGTCTAGTGGTGCACAAACTTGTGGGAAAGAGCTGGAACATATCTTCTGGAAGAAAATCATTTTTTCCTCAATTTACAGGAGCTTCTTCATTTTGTTCAGCATATTCAGCCTCTTCATACTGAACCCAAAGTAATAGCTGATGTGGCCAAGCTTAGAAGATGAACTACAGCCAAGAAACCTGGTGACCATAAGAACAAAGCATATCTTTGGGAAATATTTTAAAAGCATTTATGCACAGGATAAAATTGCAGGGACAATAATCTCATCAGGCATGTAGTATAAAAAGGCTGACAGTTTCAGGTCTGAGGACACCTTCAATTCCTATAAGAGGGAGAATTCTCTTCTCCACAGAAGAAGCCTCTTGAGGATTCTGTAGAAACCAGGCCTCCAACTGTGAAACTTGTGTTTTTTGGATACTATGTTCAGGACTCTTGTGTGCAGGTATCCACACTCCTGCTCCTATACCTCATTTGATAGTACTTTTCCTGTTCTGACATTGGAAGTGTCTTGTGCTGATGGTATCAAACTTGACACATGAGACAGAAATTCTTTTACCCCTTTAAGGGCCTGGAAATGGGCTGTACACACAGTTGATATTAAAAATGCATTTTGTTCTTTGAGCTTGTTGACACTTTTCACACTTGTTTGACTGGGAACAAGGCTCAGAGTGTGATATTTTCAAGATTCACCACAATGAATTTCATAATCTCACACCTAAAATAGGGTAGATACCACACTGGAGTGAATCCAAGGACAAGTTGTCTGACAAGGGAATTTTACAGAATTAATTATAGGCCCTGGATTTAGAAATACTAAACTTACAGAGAATTGTTGGGAGATTCCAAATTTATAAATTAGAGGATACCATTAAAAATGAACCATGTCAGACTTATATAGGCACATTAATGCCTCTTTAACCCATAGTGCTGTGATTGTCATGCTCTCTGTCAACCAAATAAAGTCTCCATCTAGAGAATGACAGTGCATGACAGCAGAGCAGTACATTGAGGGTACTGCAGTGGGTCCAGGAGATACTGCATCACTCCATCCACCACATCTAGGATGAAATCAATAGGAAAATGGGAGGGATTGTGTGAGGGTGAGATCTGTGTGCCAAATGCAGCCTAGGTGTCATATCCCAAGTTTGGAAGAGCACTTCTGCCCCTGTATAGAGGTTCAGGTCCACAGTGTTACCAAGGACAGTACAGTCAATGGCTGCCCCATGAAGGACCTTTACCTGTCTTCTTAAATTATAACAGAACAAAGAATAGATAGCTTGCCGGCACAGGAAGTGGCACAGGGCTGGCACAGGGGGATCTCTGGAAGGGGCAGGACTGGTTAAGTGTACAGGAGAGCTGACAGGACAGGAGAAGTGTAGGGCACACATTGAGATCATGTGCCAGGGAGCATGAGCTATGTAGCTACACAGCTGAATAGATGGGCTTTTGCTCAGACTAAACAGAAATGTGGCATGGCAGACTGAGCCTCCATTGGTACCTATGGTTCCAGCTGCATCTCTCACTTGCAATTCACAAGCATTAGGCAGCACTGTGATTGGCTGCCAGCATCACGTTCTTCCCTTTGAAGCCAGGGCATGCAAGAATCTATTCTCCTACCTATGAGCTGGACATAGTGTGTCAGGGGAATATCTTAACCTTGGAGTTTCTGCTCTTGGAAGACAAACCTGTCAGTGCAGCAGTCCTATTAAGGATGATACTCTGGGAGTCAACAGCGCCATGCCTCTTACTCAACCATTCCTCCTGGCTATTACATGATTAGTCACTTTTCCTCTGGTGTTGGAGAGCAGCAGGTAGCTAAGCAAGGACCTCAAAGTCATACTAAGTCTACATCCTGATTTCATACCCTGAGAGGTACTAAGATTGACCTGAGACCACCTTGAGAACACACACTTTGGAGTGAGCATGGGGACACACATATAGGAATTAGAAAAAAGACTGAAGCAGCCAAAGGGTTTTGCAACCACATAGAAGAACAAAATCAACCAAAGACGCCCTCATAAGCTTTTAGAAACTCAAACACCAAACAATGAGCACATATGCAGGGACTTAAGACTTCAGCCACTTATGCAGCAGACGATGCCCTGTCTGGCAGCCATAGTAGTAGAAGCCCTTGGTCCTGTGTATGCTGATACCCCAGTGTAGGGGAATACTAGGGTGATGAGGTGTGAGTTTGTGGATGGGAATGGGAACATCTTATAGTGGCAGGAGGACTGGAGAAAAAGAAAGGAGAAATGAGGATAACATATGAAATGTAAATATATAAAATATCCAATAAAAAAATGTGGGCCCTAATGAGAAGAATTGGACAGACAGCAAATTCCTCTTGTGAAGGCCTGCTGTGGGCTTATGGTTGATGTGGGAATGTGGCAGCCTAGAGACTCATCTCTGGGGACTTGGCAGCCCTATTGCAGTTCAGGAAAGCTGCAGTAACATCTGCTTTTATCTCATAAAGTAGAGGAAGACTTAGCACAAGTGGAGCAGAAAGCTAGAATTAAATTTGGACACATAGGTGTTCCTTCTAAAACAGAAATCATAAATGTCTCTAGCAAAGATGCCATCAAGCTTTTGGATTCTGTGCCTATCACGGCCACTAGCCATTTCAAGCAGTCAGATTAGAAGCTCATTGAGGAGAAGGGAGCTGTGAGGCCCGGGAGCTGCTCAGGCCTACATATGAGGGACCACATCTATCAACCATGCTTCCTAATCAACTCATAAGGGTGCTATGTAACCCTGTTCCTGCAGTGCTCCATTGAGATGCCCCCTGTTAGTGATGCTTGGAAAGAAATTAAGGAGAAGCTAGGGAGAGCATTGATGATAAGGGTGATGCGCCTGAAAATAAACTGAGTCCCATTGGATGTCTGCACTGAAGCAGGTGCAGAAATACTGGAGACCTGGCATGATTCTAGATATTGTCAGCTCACTGTTGTGACTCAGCAGTCAGAGCTGGAAGGACACTCTGAAGGAGATCAAGGTGGCAGTGGTCAGGATGGCACCCATGGTGCTTTCATGGGAGAGCAGGCTAGAAGCAGGAACTTCCAGGAACAGGGTCAGGGACAGTGAGGTGGCTATAAGAACTTTAGGAAACAGCCACCAGGTGGTTGCACGAAAAGAACAAATTCCCAAACAATGGCCAGAAGCTGAGTTTTAGTAAACCCTTTGGTCAGTGGGTAGAGGAAAAAGGGAAATCTTCCCACAGTGGACTCCATGGCACTTCCTGATGTCAATTCCCACAGGACTTCCCTTCTTTTTGATAGTTTCTCTTCCCTGCTTCCTCACAGAGAGAGGCTTCTGAACTGTCCAACACACAATCATAAACCGTCTTCATTTTGGAAAGAAATAAGAAATCATTGTACCATTTTCCAACATACTTCTATATTTACGAGGAAAACCAACCATAAATCGGCCAAAACAAACAAACAAACAAACAAGCAAACACCAAGTAGAAGGCTATCGTTGCTCATCCACTGTTTTAAAGAACAAGGGCTCTTCTCAGTCTGCTTAGTGAAAAAGAAAATGACTCACATTGAGAGAAATCAAGACTAGTAGATGGTTTTTGTCAACTTGTCACAAAAGAAGAAAGGACAGAAAAAAACTCAACAAATAAATTACCTCTACTCTTTGTCCTTTGGTCATGTCTATGGGCTCTTTTCCTGACCGTTGATGAGGTAGGTCCTTATAGAACATTGTGGGTAGCAGCAACGTTAAGCAGTGGTTCTTGGTCATATAAGAAGTCAAGCTAAATGAAACCAGAGAGAAAATGCAGATGAGAAAATTTCTTACATGTTTCTTGCCTTCCTTTCTGCTTGACTTTTTACTCAGTGTAGGGTTTTGTGATGCTTTTAAAACTCAACCAACCATTTCTCCCCTAACATGGTTTTGGCCATGTCATTGATCACAGGCATAGTGTACAAACAAGGAAAACAAACAGCTGAATGGCACTCCCTCTGTCCATGAATTCTTGCAGGATATTTGATTAGACACTAAAATCAGAGGTTGTAATATTTCCTGGTAAAACATGTTCCTAGTACTGATATGATTAACCTCTAATACATATCTTTAACCATAAAGACAAAGGTAATGTTGTAGAAGGTAGCACTAAGCTTGAAAGTTATATATAGCTGAGTAGCAGGAAAAGTGATGATTCAGAGAAGCATTTGACAGAATAGGATATGACACATTCTCATAAGAATAAAGGGAGGACTACTTAATAGAGAGCAGTGAATAGCTAGAAAAGAAAAGGAATCAGTTTTACTGAAAGATTTAGAGAGATCAGAGAGAACCATGAAGGGGTGAGTTTATGACAAAGTAAGTCTCAGAGGTGAAAAATATTCTAGGCCTTGATAAGACCATATGAAGGGTACAACCTTCTCATACAATGTTTATGTTACCACAAGGAGGCAGTAAGCCTGAGAGACTACATTTACACTAAGAGAATAAGCAAGAGATTTGCAAGAGAGAAACAACTAAACACCCTAGTCCATTGCTTGATAGGTCCTGTCTCTGAAGAAGATTATGACCAGAACCAGGGTTGGGGAACAAGATAGAGTGTTTGTTCTATTTTGGTCCCTCAGTCTCCACCAGGGCTTATGAGCTGGTTTATGTTTGTCTCAAAGACAGAATGATACTGGTTCAGAATGAGATCTGTCCCACAAATGGAGGA
Source organism: Micromys minutus (assembly GCF_963924665.1). Lineage (NCBI taxonomy): Eukaryota > Metazoa > Chordata > Mammalia > Rodentia > Muridae > Micromys > Micromys minutus. Next base: position 930,637 of record NW_027667990.1, on the reverse strand, counting down.
GTGTCTCAGAAAGTAAGAGACAGAAATAACTGGAGAACCCCCAATGCAGGACAGAGGCTCAAGCAGTTCTCTAGGTGGTATCCTCATATTCCCTGAAAAACTGACTTAATGGCAATCATCTCACAAGTTTACACGGGAGTTCTAAAACTCCATTCTCCTATCAGAAAGGGGTCAACTCAGTGGTTTTGCAAAACGCCCTGTGGTGAAGATGCAGCACAGGAGACTGGAGGGGAGTCCAAGGACACCTCAGTGCTTCTCCAAAGATGAGTATGTTCATTCCAAAGATAATCTAGAAGACTCATTTCCTTTCTAGCTTTCAAATCCAATGAGGTCCTTTAATGCACATTAGAAGCAAGACTCTGGACCAGAACAAATAGTTACTGGTTCAGGTTAGAGAGGGCCAAGGTCTCCACATTCCATGGATTTTCTTACTCCAGATCACAGATTCAGAAGCCTGTGAATATAGCTTTGACAAAGCTTATTTGTAGACAGACCCTCCGCATACTCTGTACACACATCACCTGACAATATACAGCTTATGTTCTATTGGCTGAGGCAGGAAATTGAAGGGAGAAACACTAGCAAGTGAGATGAATGAATAAATCCTGGAAAAAAGGCAAGAACACTATTTTGACTCTGAAATCTAAGCAAGTCAAACTCATCAGACTGAGGACAGGTAACCAAAACTGTGTCAGATATTGACTAGAATAAAGAAGTTATATCAGTTATTAACTAGTCTGTGAATAAGCAAGTGATTATAGGATGAACATTTAAGTTATTAAGTCTAAGAGTTGTTATTCTGGAACAATGAGACTGGGTAAAAGCAGTAATCACCAATAGCACTGAATGTGAAGCTAGAATCCAGCCTTAGGGCTTGAGAACTCTTGGATAGAAGTCAGTTTCCTAGAAAAGATGCAGGGAACCAGAGACAGGCAAACAAAAAACAAACAAAAAAACATACTAATAAACTGAAGAGGACAAAATAAGGGTTCTTCTACTGGACCCTCAGTGCACCTCCCAAGAGCTGCTCCTCTAACTGGAGGCTCATGAGCCAAAAGAGCTGGAGGGTGCAGAGCTGACCAAAGCTCTCTCTCTGGCTACAGCTTTAATGCACTTCCCTGGTGCAGCAGAGGAGCTGAGCTGCCCGGGCCTGACAGAAACCAGCACTTGCCTGTGACAAGAGCCTGCCATGGCCCCTAGAAAAAACAACGCAGTGGCATTCTGAGAGCCAGGTCTACCTTCCCAGACTGAGCAGCAGATGCAGGGCAAAGAGAAGCTCTAGCCCAGAAAACTGCAAGGAAAGCCTGCTAGACGAAGCACAAAGTTGGAAGATAAATGCCATAGACATGTGCTGGCCCTGGAAGCCTGCAAAGACAGAAAGGAAAATTGAACACTGTCACTGAGATGTGGTGGCACTGATAAGCCCCAACCTGAAAACAATAAAATAGACGAACCTGCGTATAAAAAAATCTTAGAAATAAATAATATAATCATGTCTCCAAGGGAAAGAGAGTATAATGAAATTATTTTTGCATTAAGAAATGGAGAGATCGAGAAGTGCACAGATTACTATCACTGATGGAAGCAGCCTCACTACAGAAGTGGCCCAGCCACCTTTCTTAGCCTAGAGGCATCAGGGACACCCCTGCCCCAGGAGTCACCTCCTTCTGCTCCATTTAGCATCCCTGCCCTTACCACTGCCTTGTCAGGTTTTCCTGCCTCCTCTTCCCCAGTGACCCTGCCCCTTCCCGAAGGCAACCGCCCCCTTCTTCTACAGCCCAGCGCCCCAAAAAATCCTCCTGACGCAAAGGTGGTTGTAGTGCCTTCTACCTGGTGCCACCCACAGCCTCCGCCTCAGTGCTGGCCCTTCCCAGTGTCCGATGCCATCCAGTATCCATGGCCACAGCCAGCAGACCCTGTGCTGCCAGGAGCCTGTCCAGGGCCCAGGCGCCTGCGCCGCCCTATGAACGCTGGGATTGGGCCCTGCTGCGCCTGCGCTGTAGGCAGTGGCTGTAGGAAGTGTTCTGGAACCCTGTGGCCAGGCCGCCCCAAGACCCTGCACACACCCACGGGGCCCTGCTTGTGAGAAGTGCATTTGTGGTTGTGTGCTACTGTGCACCTGGTGTGGAGGCTACACATCCTGGGGCAGTCCATGTGCCAGGCTGAGGACAACGGAGATACCTGGGCCTCCCTGCACGCTCAGGTATCAACACTTTGAGTGGAGGAGCTACAGGAGCAGCTGCAGTCACTGGCCCAGGCCGCCCATGTGCGTGAGGTCAGATGGAGGCTGGAGAGGGTCGGTCACCACATTCTGCGACTTCATGAGAGGCCCAGGAACAAGCAACTGATCCAGTGTTACTGCTTATAAATGCTTGACCCTACTGAACATTCTTTCTTTCCTTCACACCACTCAGCGCTCTGCGTGCTCACCCTGCTGGCTTTCCAGATACTCAACCACAGCTGGAGAAGGAACTAAAGGCACACTACCCTGGCCACATTTCCAGAGGGCCCAGTGGTAGGAAGTGGTCATGTTTCACTTGGGATTGCAGGGCTGTCCTCTGTGCAGGTCAGATGCATTGGAGGGTAGATGAGGCACGGGTTGACAGTGGCTCTGAGCAGAGTCCAGTCTGTCTTCGATTTTAAGGGGAACAAAGCAAAGGGTGGCTTTATTTCCTTCTCAAAACCTTGGCAATGCTGGTGGACCTTGAAAATGAAAAAATAAAAAGAACGGTCATTTTCCTTCTCAAGCATATATGAATGAGATGTTTCTATCATCCTTTCTGATACATCTCTTCTTGTCTTCAGCCAGCTCCTTACACAGTGCCTTCACCCCAGAATCTCTTGACACTTGACTCCAGGATCACACCCCAGCTATGGCTTTTGCTGTCTCTCTCTCTAACTTCCCGGGGTCCCTAGTGTCCATCCTTGCCTTTTTCAGTTAATAATAATAATATATTTAATATAATATTTAATATTTTTATAGTTCATTCGTTATCCCCCTTGTTCTGTGCTCTGTCAGTTCCTCATCCTAATTTTCCTCTCCCATCTCCAAAGTGATATTCTCACCCCTTCCCACACATAGAACTCACCAAGCCTCTCCACTCCCTGGGGCCTAAAGTCTCTCACTGAGATCAGACAAGACAGTCCTCTGCTGTGTATATGTTACAGGCCTAGATTATGCTGCCTGGTTGGTGGCTCAGTGTCTGAGAGATCTCAGTGATCAGGTTTTGTTGAGAATCCTGGTATTCGTGTGAAGTCGCCCCCTCCTCAACTTCTTCCATCCTTTCCCTAATTCAACCACAGGGGTACCAACTTCAGGCTACTGGTTGTGTGTAAGTATCAGCTTCTGTACTAGTCAGCTGTTAGTTGTGCCTCTCAGAGGGCAGCCATGCTAAGCTCCTGTCTGTAAGCACACCATAGCGTCAGCACAGTGTCAGGCCTTGAAGCCTCCCCTTGAGATGGATCTTAATTTGGGTCAGTGTTTGGCCACCTTTCCCTCAGTCTCTACTCCATTTTTGTCACTGCAGTTTTCTGTTTGTTTGTTTCTTACCTGTGAGCTACTGTGTATTAATAGTGAGTAATGGAATATACTTTCCTGTCCTAGTCTTTAAACATCCAGAACATTGCTCAGCAGGAGAGCATCATGGAGACAAGTGGAGCCCTGCTTGACCCTGGAAAATGTATGTCAAGGAGTCATTAACAGGCAATGAGGTGGGGTAGCTGGTAGGGAATGGGAGAATCTTCATGGAAGCAAGGAGAGTGGGGAGGGGAATAGGAGAGAGGAAGGGGATAACATTTGAAATGTAAATAAATACATAGAATATCTAAGTAATTGATTTTAAAAAGAAAGAAAAAGAATAATCTCTACCTGATCAAACCCTGATTATGTCTTCTATCCAGAAATTTCTTTTTTTCTTTAAGCAGCAAGAAAACCTTGGGGTCTGAACCTCTTTCACTTTATAACTTTCCTTTACATATCTAGTGACCAGCTCTGTTATTTTGCAACTTCCTTTGATCGTCTTTCTCCACTACACATGCACTAGCTTTTTAAAATTCTTTGTGATGTTGTCAGTTAAGTATTCTGACCAATATGGAGCTGAATTTGGAAGACATCAGTCATAATAACTATATTTTTACCACAATTTACCAGTGTGACCTCATTAGCAACAACTTTTTCTTTTGAACTTGTCTCAACATAATGAGGTTATTAATTTAAAAAAGAGGTGTAAGTGTTCTTGCTTTCCCTTATTACCATCTGGAGAGAGGGTCGGTCCCTTTGTCACAGTTCCTGATAAATTGCTCTAGGGTGATACATTTAGATCTTTACAAAATGATATTTTCCTTCACTAAAAACTTGTTCTCTTTTAAATATTTTTAGGACCCAATATTGATAACTTTTATGCTGCTGTGCAAAAACACCACAACCAAAAGTGGCTCATAGAAGAAACAGTTCATTCTGACTCATCATTACAGAGGAATAAAAATCTGTTATGCAAGAAGTCCATGCAAGGGAGACTTGGCATTAGGCAGGCCTGATGGTCAGAGAAAGAAGCTAAAAGCTCAATGTTCCATTGAAAGCACGAATTAGAGAAAACTGGAGATCATGTGAGGCCTTGAACTCACAAAGACCACATGTGTTGACAGACTATGGTTAGCAAGGCCACACCTCCTAAGCCTCCCCAAACATTGCTAACAACTGGGAAACAACTGTTTAATTATTGAGCCGGTGAGCCTCAATCTCATGAAAAGCACTTCAGTTCCCACAATATTCAAGCATTAATGTGGCCTCACACAGCCTCAGAAGAAGCAGTAGAGTGTAAATGGTCAGATGCATAGTCCCTTAGAGCACACTTTCGAGGGTTTAATCCTGAGCTTTGCTACCTGTGTATCAGCCTGCATAGGTTTAACCTCTCTTTCTCTCTCTCTCTCTCTCTCTCTCTCTCTCTCTCTCTCTCTCTGTGTGTGTGTGTGTGTGTGTGTGTGTGTGTGTGTGTGCTTGTGTGTGTGTGTGTGTGTGTGTCTCTTTCTCTTCCTTACCTGGACAAGTTTATTTATGCATATGAAATACTTATACCAAAACCTTGCACATATTGATCACTTACTATATGTGAACATTTATGTTGATTTACTTTATCCAAATAAAATCTTTTGAATGTACCTGTGAATAAGGCACTTAATGATTCAATTTAAAGTAAATGGAGCAGAATCTATCTATTGACAAAGAGAATAATTTCAAGTGAGGATACCTTCTGTTTATCAGGGGTATCAAGTAGATCCCCATAAACAAAACAGACAATTCAGGTACCATTACTCTTGGTCACCCACAGGAACTTGGTGGTAAGAACTCATTGCTGGAAAGACTATATGCTTTAATCACAGAACAGGAGAAATCAAGCTGATAGTAACCTAGAATCTTCCTCCCTACTGAATCGCTTGCACCATGCCCGAAGTACTATACAGGCTGTTGAAGGAAAGAGAAATGTCATCAAAAGCCCTACCTAGCTGTGAACTCCATGAGATTTAATAACTAGCCTAGTAAGATACGCTCATTGATGGCATGAAAGCTATGTGGGTAACCTTCTGTTTGTATTTAAGGCCACTACAGAGAAAGGAACTTATACCTGCTATGGAAATTTTGCCAAGAACCCATGGCTGGGAAGCTCATATACCCTAAAGGAAACCTTACTTCTGTTCTTCAGGTCAATGCAAATTACATCAAACTGCCTTCTAAATACTTAGCCTTGTATCTATAGGTTAGTGCAGCTTTCACTCCTCAGTAGACATGATCCGTATTACAGAGTACATAGGTTAACACAAAGACTCACAGACAAATTCCAGAGAATAAGTGACTGTTGAGTTTCCGGTTCCAAATTGGACATTTATATTACAGTTCCCTAAGGTGAGCATCATGGAAGTGTGGGTGTAAAGATTTTAAGACTAGTTCTGCTATGCAGATATTTCTGGATGTGAACACACACGAGCTGTGACTGCCTGCCGAGACATACACAACATCAAGACAATACCATTACATAATGGGTGGGGGAAGGGAACCATAAGGACCACACCTGGAAGAGAACTGTTGGCACTTGATGATTGCTAAGGGAGTGTGGCCCATGGTTGGTTGTCCATGCTCCAGTGACTGCCCCTATATCCATGTGTGTATGGAGAGCTCTAATTAGACACAATGGTTTATAAGTGGTTTTTATAATGAAGAGGATATGAGGTTGAATGGGGCATGTGATGTGTATTGAGGGTCTAATAGAAGTTAAAGGAGGTCAATATGATCAAAACACGTTGTGTACGTGTGGCTTTCTATTTTAAATTTTATTTTCTCATTTTTAATTATTAGCATTTGAGTAACCTATGACACAGATTGCCCTGGAGCTGTAGTTGCAGGTGATTGTAACTCGACTGAAATGGGCATCTATTCACCTCCATGTATGACATTTTTTTGTGTGTGGGGGGGTACAGCAGAACATTATTGATGTTATTCAAGAGAGTAGGGAGGGTTCTCTAGGCCCGTCCTATTATTATGAAGGTCTGGGATAGAAGTTGTGAGGGAGATGCTCAGTATTGAGACCAGTCAGAATAGGACTTCTCAGGAACTGAGGGCCTCTCTCTTGCTCTCAGTGTCCTTGCTGGGGGAAGGGTGGTACAGAATTTATTACTCTTTAGAGGCCATGTAGGCCATGAGGTCCACAACCCTATTGCTGTAGTCATATCAGGAAATGATCTTCACAAAGAAGTCATTGAGAGCAATGCCAACTCCAGCATCAAAGGTAGAAGAGTGGGATTTGCTGTTGAAGTCACAGGAAACAGCCTGGTCTTCAGTGTAGCTCAGGATGCACTTTAGTGGACCCTCAGTTGCCTGCTTCAACATCTTCTTGATGTCATCATTCTTGGCAGGCTTCTCCAGGCAGCAACAGATACCTTAGGGCAGGAACACGGAAGGCCATGACAGTGAGCTCTCCATTCAGCTCTGAAATGACCTTGCCCACAGATTTGGCAGTCCCAGTGAGTGCAGAGGCATGATGGTGTGGGCTGCCCCATGGCCATCAAACCACAGCTTTCCAGAGGGGCCATCTACAGTTTTCTGTGTGGCAGTTATATCATAAACTGTTGTCATGAACACTTCCACGATGCCAAAATGGTTATGAATGATCTTAGCCTGTAGGGACTAAGCAGATGGTGGTACAAGATGCATTGCTGAGCTGAATATCTTGATGGAGCTGTCATATTTCTCATAGTTCACACCCATCACAAACAAGAGGACATTGGCTGAAGTGTCAGAGATGATGAACCTTTTGGCCCGACCCTATGTTGGTGAAGACGCCAGTATACTCCACAACATACTCAGCATCAGCATCACCCAATTTGATGTAGCAGGATGTAGCTCCTGGAAGATGGTGAAGGGCTTCCCATTGATGACAAGCTTCCCATTCTCAGCCTTGACTGTGCCATTGAATTTGCCATGGTATAGTTATACTCGAACGTGTAGATCATGTAGATGAGGTCAATAATACAGTTTTTGGTGGCAACAATCTCCACTTTGCCAGATCCTGAGCAGAAGGCAATACTGGTAACCAGGTGCCCAATACGGCCAAATCCATTCACAACAAAATTCACCATCTTGTCTAAGGGACAAAGCTGGCACTGCACAAGAAGATGCGGTTACCTCTGGAACAGGAAAGAGAAGAGAGCCAATATATGACATTCTTAAAGAATAGACTAACACAGATACACTTTTAAAAAGTCGATTTGAAATCCAACCACAGTACCTCAGAATATAATCTTACTTAGAGAGGGAACCTTCAAGGAGGTCATCAAACAGAAACAAAGCAATCAGAGTGAGAATGTAGCTATATGTTTGATCTCCTCATACAAAAAAGAGCTTTGGATATAGGACAAACATTGAGAAGATGAGAAGAGAGTCAAGCAGAAAAATGGTACTCTTCAAGCCAAGAAAGGGGTCTAGAGTAGGCTCAACCCTTTCTAGTATTCAAAAGAATCCAACCCTCCCATCACTTTGATTTTCTACTTTCAGGCCAGAACTATAAATTAAGCTACTGCTCTTGATGCCGCCCATAAGTGCATCCTGATTACAGCACCCTAGGGATTTGATGTAAGTAGTTGTAAGAACATGTCTATCTTGAAGAGGCATGCAGTGTGACCAGAGATACATGCTATCTCAATCTCTGATGGAAAATGATACAGTGTCACTAGTGCCTTAAGCCAGTTATAAAACACCAATGTGCACACCTAAGTCCAACGACATCAAGAGTGCTCTCCATCTCTATCTCATTCTCTCCTTCTTCTCTTCTTCTTTCTCCTCTTTATTCTGGTTTTCCATTCTTTCCTAATTCATCTACCAATAAATATTATCAAAGTAGAATCCAGACTTGTGCATTAAAGATATAAACCAGCTACAGGCTGGGGGTGAATCTCAGTGTTACAGTGCTTGCTTAGCATGCACAAGTCATGGATCCCAGTATTAACACTAAATAAGACTACATTCATTATATACAACCCTATACCAAGAAACAAACCAGAGAACATAAGGGTACAACTCTACAAACAAGCAGCATGTCTATCATTTCAGCACCTGGCAGCAGATGCCTGCTAATCAACTGTGCCCAGAGTGCTGCTTCAGTCTAGCTATATGTGTGGGGAGAGGAAGGATCCATTAATAAGAAAGCATTATTAGGAGATAACTTGGTGACTCTTACCAATGCTATATAAAGAGATGCATGAGGCTGATGATCTGCACAGCGCAAGGCTGACAGCTCTAGGAAAATTAGCCTGTTAACAATTATAACCTTCTAGGAGAGCTATGATCATGACACTGTGTACTTGAATCAGAGACATGCAGTAAATATTAAAAGAATGGCTTAACCTTTTATTGGTCCCCCGAGTTCTTACTCTGCAAACACCAGTCTAGGGTGGATCGGAGAGAGCAGACTCTCCCACTTAGTCCACAAGCCACCCCCTTCAGGCAGTTCCCTTTCCAGAGAGTTCACTCCACCCACCCTGTTGCTTCTGTCCCAGGTGGATCAAACCAGCCCTGTGTGTTTCATTCCTCCACCACCCAGCACAGACATGACTGCAAAGCCTGGTAGCTTGTCAAGCAGGTTTATATATTAAACTCTCAATCCACAAACCCTCTACACAATAAGCTTACATCCAGTGGACAAGATACAAACTGCCCTTCTATATAAGATTAAAAGGCCTATAAAATGATTAAATAATATTTATAACTACTTATTGCCAATTAAGACCTTCTGAATCTAGATTATTCTTCTTTATCTCCATCTTGATTCCTCCTCAAATCCCTGTTCTTCCCTCCTCTTTTATTTTCCTAGCTTATTTTCCTAGCGTATTTACTGCCTATCTCTCCACTGTCTAATTATGTATCACCCACATGAGACTCATAGGTTTCAATAAAATGTGCTCATCGTATGATTCTGAGAATGTCACCCACCTCTCTGTACCTCAGCTTCATTTTGAAAACAGAGATAAATATTCCATTTCTAAGTTTGATATGAGGACTGATTATGCACTGGATAATACAGAAGCATACAGTAAACACAAATGTACTACACTGCTGATGTCTGATACCTTCTGTTTGGTTTTGCTTTCTTCTCCAGGCTGAGTTCTCTGAGCTGAACCTGACTGCTTATGTTACTGGAGGCTACATGGTGGACATGCAGGTTGTGTAGAATGGCACCAAAACTGTGAGGTAAGAAGACATAAGTTACAAAAGCCATCTTAAAATTGTATGTGAGAAGCCTCAAAGAGATACCTACACATCAGCCAGCTTGGTGCCTGTGGACACTTTCAGGGGGCATGTGTGTATCGCTGTGCCAAATGATTTCCACAGAGCCCTAGGTGCTCCTGTAATAGAAATAATTAATGACATGAGTACACAGGAAGCAACTGTGATGTCCAGAAATAAGGCTTGGGATGAAAGTCGTGGGTTCTCATTATGGAGCTGTGACCCTATTCTGTCTATATTTGGTTCCTTTTGCTCTCTGTCTTTTAGAGGCAAGGTAGATGTAGCAACACTGCAGCCAGGGCCTGCCAAAGTTTCCATAAACTCATGCATGTGAGAGTAGCCTAACCATAGAGTAAAGTAGAGCAGAAAGACCAGAACCCTTCCTAGTGACACAGCAGACGAAGCATCAGAAAATCCCCTCGATGGAAGGTGTTGGAGAAGGAAAAATATGACCAAAACATACAATAAATATTTAAATGAACAATGTTAAAAATTAGAACTTCTAGAAATGGAAAACTATAATAGGCCAGTGATCGAATGTGTTGTTTTTAACAGTATATTAGACACAGTTGGAAAAGCACTCAGGAAATTAAACAAATTGTCTTGAAGGAGGCAGAGAGGATGGATAGTGTTCGAAATGCATTAGGAGTGGGTATGTATCAGGACGCACTAGCGTGTTCACTTAATCACAGGTTCTGAAGAAAGCTGGAAGAATAAAAGAATGACCCACAGGCAGGTGTTCAAAGAATGATTCCTCCAGCACAGTATATCAACCAGAAGCTCAATATGGTTTAAACAAGATTAGAAAAAAATAATTCTACACCCAGAGGTGACCATGTAACTATGGAAAGAGAAAGAAAATATGGAGAATAGCCAGTTACAAAGGTAATTTCAATAATGGCTTTCATAGAACCATGGTGAGTACACATTGAGAGAAGTGAAGAACTTAGTTCCCAATTCTTCTGTGTCTGGGGAAATAACTTACATGAATGATGGATAAATAAGAACACTGAGAAGATCCTTGCTAAGGGAAAGTCTCGGATATTCAGGATAAAAATAATAATCCCAGAAAAAGCAAAGCTGCATGGAGGAGTGTAAAGTAAAAAGGAGGTGTATGTGGATAAATGTTGCTCTCTTGCTTGCTTGCTTGATTGCTTGTTTGCACTCAGCTAGATTTGCCAACTCATATAGTTATTTAAGGATCCCCTACCAAAAATGATGCTACTCATGAGATCTATGTTTTCCCACATGAATTAACTTAATTAAGACAGTCCATTATAAGGATAACTGCAGACTAACCGACTCTACCTAATCCATTCTTGAAACTCTCTTTCTAGGGAATGTTAGGGTGTGTCAAGGTGACAAACCTAAAACCACAACAAGCAGCCAGAAGCACTTTTTTTTCCTGTTGTACTGAGTGATTTGAAAAGTGGAGGAGTCTACCAAGTGGGCTACGTGAAGGCAGAAAACAATTTGTGAAAATAAACATCATCAAGTCTCCATCTAGGTCTGCAGTCTTCCTTCAGAATTTACAAAATTGTTTAAAACAGAGAATGTGTGGAAATGTCCTAGGTGTTTATTAATTCTCTTGTCTCTTGGCGTTTATGAATGGCAGGCTTTTAATGCATTTTTACTGAATTGGGTTTCCTCAAAAACACTGTATTAAAGTCCTCACCACTCATACCAGAAAATATGTATTTATTTGGAAGCAAAATACTTCCAGACATGATTACTTATACTGGGTTATACTTTAAATGTGTGGATTCACAATCCAATATTACTGGTACTTTTTAAAAATAATAAAAGAAGTTTTGGGAAAACATGCTATGCCTAGCCTATAATCCCAGTAACTAGAGGCTGAAGCAGGGGGATCCAGTGTTCAATATGCCCCTGGGGTGCATAGCAATTTCTAGGTCAACCTTAATTACATTAGACTCTGTATCCAAAGTGGGGACATAGAGATACAAGGAAAATGTATAATTATAAAGGCCAAAGCTGGAGTGATACATCAACAAGTCAAAAAATGCCAAGATACTCCTGAAATGATGGGGAGCTAAGAGATAGATATTCTTCCTCAGAATGAACCAGAGATGCTGACATTTTTATTTTGTGCATTTGGCCCTTACAACCATGACAGGATAGATTTCTGTCTTGTAAAGCTACCACATTATGTTAACTTTCCTATAGATTTATCAACCATAGAGCCTCTCAAATTGTAGTCCATGTACCAATCATCCTACCATCTTGTTAACACAAATTCCCAACAACTAGGTCTTGGGGAAGGGCCAAGTTATCTAATCCCCTATGTGTTGCTGGTTCTATAAACTAAAACCGGACAACAATGATTTGGGTAATCTCGGAGATGATGAGGATGGTGATGGTGAAATAAAAAGAAGAAGAATGGGAGGATGGGAGAGGAGACTGAGCAGAAAGAGAAGGGGGATGAGGAAGACTAACCATAACTTGAAGAACCAAAGCTTTGAAGACATTGTCAATAAAACCAAAGACCTGGGTCCAGGGAACCCAAAAGGCTCTCACTTTGTTTCTATTACTTGATTTTCTTGTTGCTATGACAAAATACCTGATAAAAGTAGCTTGTGAAAGGACAGATTTGTTTTATTTCAAGGTTTAACAGGTACAGGAGCAAGTGTGTAGGAGGTTAGTGGCATCATGTCCACATTTGTAAATAGAAAAGGTAGGAAGTAAAGCTAAAAAATCTCAAGGCTGATACCTAGTGACCCACTTTCTTCATTGAGGTCCCACCTCCTAGTAGGCATGGCAAACCTTTTGATATCAGGATACAACTTTGCCATTTACAAAATTCACAGGAAAGAGCCATATCACTGAGCTATAAACAATGAGTAAACAAACCACGCATACAAATATTTCATAATGTTTGTTTTATTTGGGGTTTCTAATGATAGAATAAAATACCATGAACAGAAGCAACCTTGGGATGAAAGGATTTTTTTCACCTTATAGCTTGTAGTCAGTCTCTTATCCAGGGAACTCAAGGCAGTAATCTAGAAGTAGAATCTTAGCAGCAGCCATGCAACAATGATGCTTACTGGCTTGCTCCTTATGCCTTCCTCTGTTTCGTTATACTAATTAGGTGTCCGTGTTTATGAATGGCTGTGTGTTTTATGAAATACAATAGTACACTAGGGCGCGTGGGAACATCTGAGTGGGCCCATGCCAAGACATGTTCTCCTGAACAAACAAGCCATATGACAGACCTAATATAAAGAAGATTTATTGGCAGGAAGGGAAGGGGACATGAAGATTGAGGTAGAGAGGCAGAGAAGGACAAAATGAGAGAGGGGAATGGAGGAGAGAAAGAGGGGACAAGGCTGGCTGAGGACACATGGGAAGAGAGGATGTGGGGAGAGAGTAGATGCTGTGTTATGTGTGTAGAGGTAAGGAGAGGTTCCAGTGTCCTCCGTATACATCTGGCTCCTGGCTCATACGTGGTAAGGGTTGTGGGAGATGCAAGCTGCTTCTAAGTAACTGTGGGCAGAGCCTAGAGAAGTTGATAACATATGGCACAACCCACAGTGATATGGGTCCTCCCACATCAATTAGCTATTAGAAAAATGCCTATAAGGCTTGATATGGGGCAATCTTATGTGGGCATCTCCTCAGTAATGGTTCCTAAATGAAAATAGAGAATAAGAAAAGAAAGGACATTTTTGCTCCTATGTATGTTGGGGAAGATTTATTATAAATATGTGGGAGGGCACAGTCAGATACAGGGACATCTGGGAGAGTCCAGAGTGGCCATGACACTGAGACATATGAGGGGGTGGGAGGAGATAGAGAAGAGAGAAGAGAACAGGGTGCATGAGCAAGAAGGCCAAAAGGTACAAAAAGAATGGCTGACCACAATGGTTAGATTATATAGCAAAAATCTAGGCTGTAGTTTAGGGTAAGGGACAAGTATACCAGACAGGAGGGCCCTGGAAGAGGTCGGGACTAAGGAATTTTGGGAAACCTGGCAGACAGGTTTGATATGATAGGTAGGTACATCAGACTTTTGTTCCAGTTTGAAACCTAATAGTTTCAAATTTGCAGATAGCTCTCTAGCTTATATCAAGTTCACAAAATAAAAAAACCCAACAATAACACCCAGCCAGGCTGGTGCTATAAGTAGGTTTATAATTTTATATTGGACCACAACTATAGTTATCCATAGCGACATAAGGCCCACCAGTTGGACAGGATTGTAAGACTTAAAGTTTTCACAACCTTCCAAAAGAGCATTATTATCTGGGAATAGAGCATTCAAACACACAAACCTGTGCAACAAGAAAGGTCTCAGAGTCTCCTGGAGGCAGCATACTCTAGTAAGCTTGATAAAGTCTTCATATTCAGACTGTCTAGAAAGTATGCAGTCACCAGGAAGCCACAGCTTGATTTACAAAGTGACCTGCAGGTAGAAGGCACTGGTATCTTTATCCATGTGAGACCATGGCAAGCCCTCACTGTGCTCTCCCAAATTGGAAGGTTGAGCTGTTCTCTTGACCTGTGGTATCTCATACTTAGGTGTCATAATGGAAAATGCCAACAGGCATTTTGCACTGGGGCTATAGTTCATTGCACATGTGAGCAGAACCTATAGCCAGATGGGTTAAGCATCATCTCTGGGTGTGTCAGCAGGGATCTTGCCGGTAGACAGAGTATAGAAGATGGGATCTCACAAATATGGGCAGGCACTCTATCATCACAGAGTTCAATCTAAGAGCACATGAGGCATAGGTAAGGGTGTCTTCTGGACCGGAGGCATCCATGTTCTCCTGTATTCTTTCATTAAAGCCTCTCGTTGTCAAGGTTTCACATTCTAGGATTTATACCAATGGTTTCTCAATTCTTAGACTGACATTAAGAACACCATAGGCTCACCTGTTTCTCAGGACTCTACACTCACACTGAATCCCAATACTGGTTCTCCAGCTCAAACTTGGCATATTGTGGGAGTGCTCTGTGGTCATATGCATTAGTCTTTGAAAGACATTTCTGTTGCTTCTGTTTCCATGGAGATCTCATATTCCAAAAGTGCAGGATGGTAGCGAGTAAGCCACTGATGGTCATCATCATTCATCTGTTCTGAGGAACAGTACCTAAATGATTTCCCACCACAGTGACCCCCTCTCAACCTCACTGTCTAAGCAGTGTGTGCAGTTGACAATACATGACCAACCTTAGTCTATTGGACTATAAGCTTGAGATTAAAGGTCAGACAACAGGACTTTCTCCAGAGATTTTGGATAACAGACACAGTAACATGATTTCTGCAGGACTCACTGAACTGCAGAAATGTCCAGAGCTGCTGAGCTGGTAGGGTCAATGCCGATGGCTCTCTGTCTCCCTGAATGAATGACCTGTCAAAAATGGAGCCAAAGCACAGAAAATAACAGCCAATAGTGAATGACCTGGCGATGTTACTCAATACTGGGTCCACACTTTTCCCCAGACTTGGGCCAAGAAAATCCCTTATACTTTAAGCCAGCTTGAAAGGCACATAGAAAATTCATGAATTTTTATTTATTTAAAAAACACTTTGAGAGCATTTCCTATGGGCTAGGTGAGGTTCCAAGCATTTAACATATATTACCACATTTTTTCCCTTCAACAACCACAGAAGGTGTGTGCTATTTAATCCCAGTTTTATAGATTAGAAGGTTGAAAAAAACCATTGAGTTGTGTAATGGAATCAAGGTGTCCATCAGCTAGAGATGAAGCTTGGCCAGTCTGACTCCAGAGACTGTGTGGAGCATCTCTGCCCTTATTGCCCCCCTTTAACAAAAAAGAGAGTGCTCCATTATTAAAGAGGTGTTAAGTTCCCCAGTTTAAGTGGAATGTAAGAAGATAGTTCAACAACAATTTGAAACAAAACATAGGAAGAATCCAAGAATCTGACAGGGTACAGGGAAAAGGTCATTGCCACTGACTGCTGGATACCTTGGCCAAGCTCTTTCTATAAAATGTGATCTTATCTATTCCTACAACCCCATAAGATGGTCCAAAGAAATCAAGGGGGCAGTGGAGGTTTGCAGTTAGAACCCAGACTCTAAAACCGCCTGCCTGGGTAGATAGATCTCCCTCTTCAGCCAAAACAAAGGCAAGTGTGACCATGGGCAGCACATTCTCTGGAACACTCTATTCTAACAAATTATCACAGAGTCCAATGAGAAACACATGAGATGGCATGTGCTAATGCCTCAGCCATGTCTAGACCAAAGTAATCTTTAAATTAAATGCTGGTGATTATTGTCATAACCCATTTTACAGAGGGAGAAACTAAGTTGTGGAAACACAGACTCACTTGGTGGCATGGGATTGCCTGCCTCAACATCGGATTTCTAGAGTCTGGCAGTGCTTGAATCTGGCCCTGGGTTCTGAAGCAATGCCAGATGAAGCCCTGGGAATCTTTAACTCCTTACTGAAGGAACTAGGAATCCAAGATCTGGGTTAGTTGTTTCTGTCACTGTGACAAGATGACTGCGTTTAGTGCATTTAAAAGGAGGCAAGACTCATTTTTGGCTGGAGGTTCCAGATGTTTCAGTCTGTGATTGTTTGACCCAGAAGTGTTGGGCATGGTGGTATTAAGCATATCTTTGTGGACGGGTGACACAGAAGATACTGTCACCTCAGGGTTCTTGAGAAACCAAAGAGAGCAAGAGATGAGAAGGAACCAAAACCTTAATGCCCTTTTATGGCATGCCCCAGTGCCCTAAACTCTTTCCACTAGGTCACAACTTTTATGATTCCATCAGCTTCCAATAGCATGAAGCACCCTGAGCAAGCTACCAGTGTATGTGACCTTTAGGGTCAACTCAGAGCCAAACTCATGCATCTTTTCTGCAGAGGCTGAACAAGGACAGAGCTCATGTGAGTAGAGAGCTGTTGTCACCCAGAAGTCAGAGCTAACCATCTACCTCTGAGCCTCTGCTTCTTCCCTCACAAGGTACTAATGCAGCTTGTGTGGCTTCTGTAAGTGCCACATGAAATAGGATATGAGCAAAGCTTCTTTATTCCACCAATATTTGTGAAGGACTCACTATGCCCTGGGCACTGTTTCTGAAACTAGACATTACATCAGGAATTGTATGAGGCAAGGGACAGAATTCACCCCTTCTTGGCTTATTTAAAATAAAAGGGCTGTAATAAAAGCTTCGTTTGCAGAGGAATGTGTCGGACTGAAGGGACAAAGTAGGGAAGTACCATTCCAGCTATAGCTTCCCAATCTGAAAGCCCTAACCCTAAAGTTCAAAACTTTTAGAGTACTTTGATGATGCTACAGTTGAAAAATTCCACACAGTGAATATGTGTTTAATGTACAAAATTATGAAAAATATAGTACAGTAACCCAAGTCTATATCATGAGTATATAGAATGCAAATGGATTTTGTGTTTAAATTTGAGTCCCATTTCTGAGATCTGTAAATATGCAATACACATAAATATACTAAAATCCAAGAACATCTGAACTGTGAAATGGTCCAGAGCACTTGTCATGAAAGACACAAAGGTCTAGTCTATTAGATGAGTTAAGCAGGAGATGCTGTGCTGAGCTCATGGGTGCAGAGCCTCTTCTAAAATGCACCCTAGTAATGGAGGGCACTATTGTGATTATACAATGCCAGATATAAATAGACATGTTCATCTCTCAATATTATAATTTATTAACTTTCAACAAATGCACAGTAAGCAGTAGATTCATTGGCCACAGTTAGCAAACTAGGGTTGATTATGTTGATAGTCAGCTAAGTTAAACATGGGTCCTTACACTCCAATCTCTGTCTAATTTTTTTTTGTTAATCCTCTATCAAACTACTTTGCTGAAAGTGTTTATCAGTTGTAGTAGCAACCTGGTGAATCATTTGGGTTCACTAATATATACTACCTTATCATTCACAAATAATGATACTTTGACTTTTTACTTCCCAATTTGTACCCCCTTGATCTCCCTCAGTCTTCTTGCTCTGACTAAACACTGTCCCCAGTGAACCAAGGAAGATTACTGGAGCTTAAATAACCTATTTCAGGTAACAGGAATATCCCTGTCATTTTAATTGGTACATAAACCATTTAAATAATAGTTCTAGCTATAATTTATCTTTCTCAGATCTCTGACAATAGACTGACTGTAGCTTTAACAAAAGTCATGTTTTATTTCTTCTTTTTTCTTTTATTCATTCATTTGACAGGACTGAGTAGTATTGTCATAGTAACAAGCTCAAGATTTTAAATTTCCTAAGGTTGTCTTCTAAGTACAAACTTAAACATTTTTTCTCCCTGTGCTGAGAAACATTCATTTAATTGAACATTCACTCCCCTGTAAAGAGAGTTAATGCTTTTAACTCTAAATCAGTTTTGGTTTCCCAAGCTCTTTTCTGTGACTTTAAGTCATAACACCTCATCTACAATATAGATTTCAGTACAGATTACAAATGGTGGTAATACTAAAATATCTAAAACTTTTATCTCTCCCTTAAAGCTTAAAAAAGTAAAATCTGGTAAGCTTCAGGGAACTGACCTGGACCCACTGCTCACAGGACAAACTCCAGCCAATTATTTCTTAGCCCCAGTGCCTATTTAACATGTCAAAGCAAACACTAGTCACCAGGTTCTCCTTACACTCCGCCCTGTTCCTGTTCTTTCACTCCCAATTCTGAACTCTCAGCCCCCGTTGACTGTGATACTATTCCTTATATAATCCAACCATTTTGGTTACTCCTCTTTGTTTCTTTGGGCTCCTGACTGCTGCCAATGGCTTTTCTGCTGTCCCCTCCACTCTTCTCTCTCCTCACAGGACACAGCTCAGTTTGGTTATGTCCACTCTGGGCTCTCCCAGACGGCCATGCCTCTGTCTATGCTGTCTCACATGCCTATAATAATAATATAGTCTCACATGTGACTATAGTGGTTCTGCACTCCCTTGAGAGTATTGTGTGGCAGCCCCTTGATTGATGGATGACAAACACCCACATGACTCTTTACCAGAACCTGGTATGAATTGACAGGAAAGCTTTTGCCCCTCCAGCCATCCTAAACCTTGCCACTCTGCTACTGGAGACTGAAGATTCAGACCAGACACATCGATGTGAAGAGATCCTATCAGAAGAAATGGGTAAAAGAAGGGACCTGAAAGACCAGCCATGGCCAGAAGGTCCAAATTGGTACACAGATTCCAGCAGCTTCGTGGTTGAAGGTAAGGGGGTGGCAGGGGCAGTGGTAGTGGAGAGAACTAACATCATATGGGCCAGTCATCTGCCGGAAGGACTTCAGCACAAAAAGCTGAACTGATAGCTCTCATTCAAGCACTACAGATGGCCAAGGGCAAAGCTGTAAACATCTATGTGGACAGCAGGTATACATTTGCCACAGCACATTTCATGGGGTTATATACAGGCCTGGAAAGGACATTAAAAATGAAGAGGAGATACTCAGTTTGCTAGAAGCTGTCTACCTGCCGAAGAACATGGCTATTGTCCACTGCCCAGGTCACCAAAGAGACAAGACAGAATTGGAAAAGGCAATAGGATGGCAGATTCTGTAGCCAAGGAGGCAGCCCAAGGGGCTATGATTATGGCAGGAATCTCCCTGGACCACTTGGCAGCCCTGAAAGGAGACACTGAATATATGGAAGAAGATCATCAACACATGGACATACTAGAAATCCCTCCCTTCCCCCGTCAAAGGACAAGAGGAGATACAAGCCAGAAGGCAAACTGGCCCTTCCCCAGGAAAACAGGGGTGACCGTGAGGACCACCTACACTGTCTGACTCTTTTAGGAACTAAGCATCTTGGGAGTCTAATCAAAGCCTCAAATTATTATGTCCCCAAAATTTCAGAGACTGTTGATAGGGTTGTAAAAGCCTGTGTGCCCTGTGCTATGATTAATACTGGACATTCAAAATTCCCCTCTGCAAAAAGGCTCAAAGGGTGCCGGCCAGGTGACCATTGGGAAGGAGATTTCACTGAAGTCAAGCCTGCAAGATAAGGTTACAAATATCTCTTAGTTTTTGTACAAACCTTTTCAGGATTAGTAGAAGCCTATCCCAGCAAAGCAGAGACTGCCACTCTGGTAGCTAAGAAGATTCTCAAAGAAACTTTTCCAAGATTTGGGAAACCCAAGGTAATTGGGTCTGACATTGGACCCTCATTTATTTCCCAGGTATGTCAGGGACTGGCCACACTGCTGGAGATTGATTGGAAATTACATTGTGCATATAGACCCCAGTGTTCAGGACAGGTAGAGAGGATGAATAGAACTCTAAAAGAGACCTTGTGAAAATTGGGCTCAGAGACCCGTGGGAGAGACTGGACTATCCTCCTTCTCTCTGCCCTGTTCCATGTATGGAAAACCCCTGGCACATTTGGCTTAACAGCTTATGCGATTGTGTATGGGAGTTCTCCGCCCCTCCTCAAATTATGAGGGGCCCCCAATTTTGTGGTTCTTTTTAAAACCCTATTTGCTCTTTTAATGGCACTAGAAACAGCCCAATGTGAGGTCTGGTTCCGATTGAAGGGTGCCTATTAAACGGGAAGCTCAAAAATACCTCACCAGTCCCAGGTGGGAGATGTAGTCCTGATTCATTGGCACCGGACTGGGAATTTAGAACCTTGCTGGAATGGGCCTATCTGGTACTGTTGACCACCCCTACCCCTGTCAAGGTAGACAGGATTGCTGCTTGGGCCCATGCCTACCATATAAAGAAAGCTGCAGACATTATTAAAAATGAATGGAAGCTGGAAAAGACTGCTAATCCTCGTAAACTTCACCTTTGTTGCAATTACTCTTAATCCCCATGCACACAAGGAGCTGACGTGGCAGGTGATATTATAAACTGGAGATATCCTGTGGTAAGAAAAAATGGCCCAACCTTGGACTTGGTGGCCTTACCTCACCCCAGATGTATACCACCTGGTGGCAGGGTTAGATACTTGGGACATTCCTGAATATAGTGCAAAAAATGTACCGGTAATTGGAAAAATTGGGGGGGGCCCTAGGGTGTGCTAAGCCCCTCACCTGTTGTGCAATCAGGTCAGCAGACATATATGTATGCCCGAGAGATGGTAGGACATGCCCTGAAGAAGTTAAGTGTGGAGGGCCAAAATTCTATTTTTGTAAATCATGGGGATGTGAAACTACAAGAGAAGCTCATGGTGTCCCACCTCCTCCTGGGATCTCATCATAGTGAAAAAAAAAACCATACTGATAGACCTACCTTTGCCTCCCTAAATTCTAGAGTATAGAAGGTTAGAAGTGGTCCCTGCAGCAAAACCCCCTTTTGCAATCCTTTAAACATTACCTTTACTGAAAAGCACAAACAGGCCAGAAATAAGGTTAAGGGGTTGAGTTAGGGACTTATAGTTTATGTGTCAGGAACAGACCCAGGCCTAATCCTGTAGTTGAAACTCAAAATAGAGAACACTGGCAGTTTCTAGGTGGGGCCCAATAAAATTTTACCAGAAACAAACCCTAAACCTATCCCAGCACCACCCCAGCCTCAAGTCCCATCTAGAAATCCAAGTGCACCACTATAACGGCCCTGAGTGTCAAGACTGCCACCATAGTACTTCAACCAGAGACAACCAACAGAGACATCTCAATCTTGTACAGGGAGCTTTTCAGGTGTTGAATCAGACAAACCCCAATATTACTAAATCATGTTGATCTGTCTGGGGTCCAGGCCCCCCTATTATGAAAGGATAGCATCCAATAGAACTGTCACCTATAAAGAGTCACACCAGTTTTGTTCATTGGGATCAAGCCACAAGTTAAAACTCACAGAGCTATCTGGGGCTGGCCTATGTATAGGGAACATTCCTAGCACCTATACTTCCTTTGTAGCTCCACATTGATTGTCAATTCATATGTCAGCACTTATCTGGCCCCTCAAACTGATGCTCACTGGGCCTGTAGTACTGTACTAACTACTTGTGTCTCCACCTCAGTATTTGACCCCACCCAAGATTTTTGCTTTCAACTGGTACCCCCAGTTTATTATCACCCAGAGGGGGATGTAACCAATGCAGAAGACCTAAGACCGACGCCAGTTAAAAGAGATCCAGTTACTCTGACTTGAGCAGTACTGCTGCGTGTCAGGCTGGCATGAATTGGGACAGGCACTGCAGCAATGGTCACCTCTCAGCGCTACTTTTCAGACTTGAGAAATGCAATGACTAAGGACTTAGCAGGCTTAGAGCAATCTTTTAACAAGCAAGAAGAGTCACTTCTTTATCTGAAGTAATCTTACAAAATCACAGGGGACTGAAATATGTATGTCTTAAAGAGGGAGGGTTGTGTGCTGTTCTAAGAGAAGAGTGTTGTTTTTATTTTGATCACTCTGGTGTCATCAAGGACTCCATGTCTAAGCTGCGTGAGAGACTGGGTACCAGGAAGAGAGTTGGGGAAGCTAACCAAGGGTGGGTTGAAAGCTGGTTCTCTCACATATCTTGGCTCACCACTTTGATTTCTATGCTACCAGGGCCTATAATTTTTCTATTGCTACTCTTGACATTTGGACCCTGCATCATAAATAAGTTAGTAGCCTTTGTCAGAAAAAGCATTGGTGAGGTACAGGTCTGAATACTTCGATTGAAATATGGTGCATTGAAGGATCTCGAGGGAGCCTAGGAGCAGGGTACCAAGTTCTAAGATTAGAACCAGCCACTAGAAGAAGTGGGGAATAAAAGAGTTTAAATTTTAAGCTAAGCCCCACTGACCCTACCCTTAGAGGAGCCTAAGAGTAACATAAGATGTTTCAAGAAGGGGCCAGATGACAGATACCACTAAACATCTCGTGTTGAAAAGTCTGGCTTTGTAGTCTGGAGAAAAACTAGTAAGAAGGTAAGTGTGCCTGAAAACAGGGTGGTCTAGAGTTGAATCATATCCAAAAGCAGACATAGAATGCCAATTTGAATAAAACAATGAAATTGCTATGTGCTTGTTGTTATCTAACTATGTAATCCTATGTAATTTACCTATAAATATTGCCCCCTAATTTAATTTGGGATTGACTTCTCTATCTCCTGTGTGAGATAGGAGTCATCCTCAGATCTCTGATTTCCTAAATACACCTCTTGCCTGATTGCAGGAAGACTGGCTCTCTGTGTTTACTTGGGTTTGAGTTCTCTCGGTACTTGAGTGAGGGGCTTCCCCAATTCGGAGTTCTCTCAGATATTGGACAGGAAGGGACTACATATTACAGGGGTTGATCCAGAGCATAACTGACAGAGGGCATGATACTTAGGGGTGTAGATAATGTGCTGATGGGTCTGGTCATTTACTCACAAGTTGTGTCACCTTATACAATGTGTAAGTGTCTTCAGGCGTCTTGTTCTACAATCTGAGGCAGGGGAATAAGCACCACTCAGGGCAGCTGAGAAAATGTGAAGGTCACATGTCTATAGAGATGGTTAACATGTGCCTGGTGTGTAGAAATTTTCCATGTGATTTGAACAATGATTCTGTGTTCCTAGTGTGAGATGCTGCTAGGGAAACTTGATCATCAGGGAAACACAAGGTCCCTTCTTGATTTTATTGGGGTCCATGGTGTGCCTAAGATGCTCAAGGTGCCTAAATGTCAAATAGCAGAACAGAGATGCCATGAGGAAGTGATGGTTCCAGTGCTGCATTGACATTGCACCTCTGGTTCTCTCTGCAGATGAGGAGGAAATGCCCATTTTCACTCATGACAGATGTTCCTCTGGCAACTGAGCTAGGTTAGAAATAATAGATAACCCTATGGAGAGCATCCTACACAGACTCAAGTATATGTGTGTTTTAGGGTGGAAGGCAAAGACATATGGGCAAAATAGCCTGTTTGTTGGGTCCCTCTGCCAAAGAATCAGGGAATTTAAAAAGTGTAAAGGAAAAATTTGAATAGTTTCAACACAAAAAAGTACATCTAGGGATCAAACTCCAGATTAATTCTAATTAAAGCACACCTAATACAAAGAACCTGGATCTGCCCAAAACTTCATTTTTAAGAGAACAGTGAATTGGATGTCTGTCCTAGTGCCTTCTTTGTTGCTGTGCTAAGATACCTGGAGAATAGTCACATAAGAGATGAGGGGTTTGTTTCAACTAACAATTCTAGCTTGAAGTCTATCATTGTGGCAAAGTCTCAGTAGCAAGGCATTGACACATTTGGTGAGGCCTCATCCACAACCATGAACAGATAAATGAATGTGTGTAGGCTCAGTGGCTTCTGTGATTGTTTGTGCTCAGTTCAACTTCTCCACTTACATAGTTCATTACCCTGAGTGTAGAGAATAATTGGCCCTCAGTGGGATGAATCTTCCTACACAATTGATTTAATTAAAACAATTCCCATGAGTCTGTCTTACAGGCAAAACCAATGTAGTCAGTCCCTTATTAATATGCTGCTCTTTTCTGGTGATTCTGGGTTGTGCCCAGGTGACAAGACTAATTACTCACCATGATGACATTATTTTGTAGGTAAATTTGCAAAGCATAGAGAAGTGATGAGTTTTAGGCCAAGACTGCAAGGGAGTCTGCATGCTATGAATCTAAACCCTCCTGATCAGGGATTATCAACATTGTTTCCATAATTCTGGTTGTGGAAGATGGAATGAAACTGGCTTCTGTAACGTCACATGTTTGCATTCTCAATTACCTATCAGTGGGACTATATGGGAAAAATTAGGAAGTGTGGCCTAGATTGAGGCAGGATTACACCTGGACATGTTCTTTTTTGATTCTGAAAGAACATGCCATTCCTAGTTACCTCTGGCTGCCTCCAAATAGTGAATAAGATTTAACCCCTCAGCTACTGCTCCAGCACCATCTCTGCCTGATTTCCTGTTTCCATGCTCCCCACCATGAGGGCCATGGACTCTAATCCTCTGGCACTCTATCACCAATAACTCTCCTTCCATATGTTTCCTTAGTTGTTATGTCTCCACAGCATCAGAAAACTGACTAAGATGCAATATCTACCTGCTGATATCCCGGCCTCACACCTATCAGTTTATTTAATTGGATGGAAGAAATTGAGGAATCCATGAATCCTGATTAGAATGTTCAGCCAACAGTAGGATGGTGTCCCTGTTAAAGTGTTTTCATCTTCTGCCCCACAGGCTGGGGTCCTCCCCCATTTGCCTTGCTGGAGCTGCTTCTGGCTGAGACCTGGAGGAAAATTTATTAGACCTTGAGTGTGACATGATCTTCTGAAGCTTCCATACTCCATAGTGACAGAGCATGAACCACTGTCATCTACCTCCTCTGAGGGAGACTGCAAGAACTAAGAAACTTATTTTCCTGGTTGACATGGAAATTTTTTTTGCAGGGTCAGCAGAAATGCTCCACAAAACACATAGGCTAGCAAAAAGGTCCCCCAAGAATCTCCCTCAAACCCTAGACTGAAGCAAGGTATTGTAGTGCCTTGACTCTGTTACTTAACAAATGAAACATACACTCCGAGATTCTTTGCTATCATTCATCTTACGAGGGCTCAGAGGGAAAACAGATTGTAACCACCTGTCCAAGTGAAACAGGCATGGGGGTAGATGGAATTGAAAAGTATTTCCTCACTGTCCATATTTAATAGTCTTCAAAGCTCCGTGTTTCTTTATCTCTACAACTGCTAAAGAAGCACAAATTCCTCAGAATCCAGACTATGTGTGTTCTCAATGACATTGTTTTCCACGCTTAGCAATTTTACTCTTTTTAATTATGTGTGACTGTGTGAGCACACATTACTATGTGCATGTTATCGACGACACATGGAGTTCACAGGATAACTCAGATGCTGGTTCATCTTCTCCTTCTACTTTGTTTGACCCAGGTCTCTTTGTTTTCTTCTGGTGTGCAAAGGCTAGTTTCTTTATCTTTTCCTGTCTCTACCGCTCATCCTGCCTTTCCAGAACGAGAATTACTAGTGTGATGCCAAACTTGATTTTTTACATTAATTCTGAGAATGCAGATCTAAGATCTCACCCTGGTACCATTAATCTATCTCCCTATATTATAATTCATCTTTAATCATTTAGTTCTTTTAAAGAAATATCGAAAAATAAAATCTTCCAATCATCTAAAAATCTTGCTATATATAGAAAACAAAACAGTTCTACCCTTGGTGACGAGCAAAGCCAAGAAAATTCTGAGCTGTTGGGAGAAAGAAACCTGGCTCCATCCACAGCTTGGTAAGTTGCAAGCTATACATATTAAATGTGAAATACTTGTAAGCTCTAAAACTTACAGTAAAAAAGCTTTTTTCTAGAATAATTTGTTATACAAAGAGATAGCTCACTTTTTTTACTCCTGCTAAGAACAGTATATCTGGGCTCTTCTCAATATAAATACAATTTTTAAATGCTAATACTACCACCATCTTTGGGTGTGATATTTTTGGAGTGATGAAGGAATGTACCATGCTTAAAAGATCCGTGTTCTGCACTGTTCACTTGCTGTTGTATGAGGCAATCTTTCCTCCTGAATCCATCAAGGTCTTGGTACAAAGCAACAGAAATGGTTGGGTGACTAATACAAGACAGTGGATGCAGCAGAGATGGGGATTCACAACAGAAAATGGTAGGGTGAGGTACAGGGGTCGCCTTGACATATTGGCAAAAACCATGGGAGCCATGGGTCTGACCACCATGAGTCAGAACTACACAGTCCAGTCTCTATAATGCAACAGCTGTCACTGTCACACAGAGCAACCTCCTGGTCTCATTATCTTTCTTGTGTTACTTTTGCTAGCATTTTGTCCTGAGGACTAGATGTAAATGGTAGATGGGAATACTATGGAGAGTTCTGACCTGGGGAACTGCCAAGACTTTACTCATTGATATTTTACCATGAAGATGCTAAGGTACAGGGACTGGAGATATGGTCCAGTGGTTAAGAGTGTGTCCTGCTCTTGCAGAGGCCTGAGCTCAGTTCCAACACCCAAGTGTGCGGCCTCACAACAGCTTGTAACCCAAGATTTAGGGAACTCCATTCCTCTGGTCTTTGCAGGAACTCAAGTTCATAAGCCTACACACACATAACTAAAAGAAAAATCTCTTTTTAAATATATGTGTAAGTAAAAATAATTGATATTTCAAGAAAGCTATCTTTTAGCTGGTCCTAACTTGGCTGCCATCAAAGGTACAGAATCAAAACATTGGCATCTTTCACCTCACAAGATCTTGTACAACTTACAGGACCAAAGCCAGTGATTTATGAAGTCTACCACATTTTCTCCACATTTAAACACCCTGTCAGATGAGAACAGGAGGAGAAAAGGGATTGCTTCTTCTTGGGGTGACGACTCTT
Organism: Micromys minutus; assembly: GCF_963924665.1. Taxonomy (NCBI): domain Eukaryota; kingdom Metazoa; phylum Chordata; class Mammalia; order Rodentia; family Muridae; genus Micromys; species Micromys minutus. The sequence goes on along the minus strand of NW_027667990.1, from coordinate 903,571 downwards.
GCAGACCCTTTCATTATGCAGATATGGTAGATGAAGATTAAAATGCTAGGTGGCACTGAGCTCAGTGCATTGCAAAAGAATATCATAAATACCAACTCCTTGATGATATATACTGAACACTGACCACCATACACTGATGTTTCAGTGAAAACCACCAAATCTCCTGCATCTAACCTCTTCCTTTTCTTATTTATCGTGCAATTAAACATGAATACTTGGGCAGTAATTTTCTTGGCTTATCATCTAAAGCTCTGTCCCACTCCTTCGTTCCTTAGAAATGTAAGGTTCATAAAGTCATTGCCTTAATAGCTGAGTAGTAATCCATTGTGTAAAGGTACCACAATTTCTGTATCCATTCCTCTGTTGAAGGACATCTGAGTTCTTTCCAGCCTCAGGCTTTTATAAGTATAACTGCAATAAACATGGTGGTGCAGGTGTCCTTTTTAAATATCAGAGCTATTTTTAGGTATGTTCCAAAGAGTGTCATAACTCGGTACTCAAATAGAAATATGTCCAATTTTCTGAGGAACCACCAAACTAATTTCCAGAGTGGCTTTCCCATCTTCATTCTTCTTCCTCATCCTCCACATTGTTGCCATCCTCTGCCACCAGCCATCTGAGTTTTTGATGCTAGCCATTCTGACAGGTGTGAGGGATAATCTCAGGGTTGTTTTGATTTGCATCTCCCTGATGTCTAAGGATGTTGAGCATTTCTTTGGATGCTTCTAGGACACTTGGTATTCCCTCACAAAATTTTTTGGCAAATTAATGGAACTAGAGAATATTATTTGAGTGAGGTAACACAGTCACAAAAGAACACACATGACATGCAGTCACTGATAATTGAATACTAGACCCAGAAAGCTCTGAGTACCCAAGAAACTATTCACAGACCTTATGAAGCTCAAAAAGAAGAAAGGCCAAAATGTGGAAACTTCATTCCTTCATAGAAGGGAGAACAAAACACTCACAGAAGGAGGTAGAGGATCAAATGGACGACAAAAAAATGATTTTTCAGGGGCTGCCTCACTTGGGGATTCACCCCATGTGCCAACCAAATTCTTCACAGCTCCCATGAACTAGAGCACTAAACACTGACCATGCATTGAGAAGGCCCACAGCTCCAGTTGCATATTTAGTGGAAAATATCAGTATCAGGCATCAATGTGAGAGGAGGCCATTGGTCCATGAAGAGCACATTTTCCAAATGTAGAAGAAAGCCAAGGCACTGCGTGGAGAGGATGATTAGTAGCTAGTGCACCTTTGTGAAGACAGGTAGGGGGGAAGAGGAACAGGCTGGGCAATTGGAGATAACATATCAGAAGTAAATACAGAGAGTATCTAAGAAAAAGTTAATATAAGTTTATTTAGAATTACGTGTACTGGCAAGAATTCTGCTTCCTTTTATCCCAAACATTTTTTTATTTATTTTGAATACCAGTAGTGTTTTAAATAACTATATTTATAGGTCTAGATAATGAAATTAGTTGTGGATATGGTGGCACATGCCTTTTACATCAGCACTAAACAGACACAAGCAATTGGATCCTTATGAAATTTACTACAGTCTGGTCTACATAAATAATTTAGGCCAGGCAGATCTACATATAGAAACCCTCTCTCTTAAAAAACAAACAAACAACACTAGAAGAAAGAGGAGCTTTGAGGGAGATCTGCCTTGAACTTCTGAGAATTCTATGGCCTAAGGCATAGAAACTAACAAGAGACAGGGACCTGCCAAGTGTCCTCCCTGTCTGTGCTGGTTAAGCTTCTCCATTGCCTTGTTCTTTAATCTGGTTGTCCTTTAACCTTGCTGTCTTAATTTACATCTCAAAAATCTCCTCTGTAGAGAGTCCTGGCATAGTTGTGGCATCCCTTTTGTGGTCTTACTACAACCCCTCTCAGCTTGCAGCAGGCTGATATTATCTTTTGTATGTGTACTTGAATGTAATGAAGTCCTGCACCATCCCCATGCCAGGGTAAGAGCTTAGCTCCTTGTTTCTTCTTGTGCTTGTAGTCCTGTGACATTTGCTGACAGCAGGCTCACTGGTTTCTCAGAAGCTCCTACTAAGGACCAGGGAAGTCAGGTGACTTTCTCTAAGCTGGCTTTCTAGGATACTGAACTGGATTATTGACACACCCAGAGGTACATCTCACACATCCTGGGATGGAAAAAGATCACCCTTTTGGCAACTTGAGGCCAGCAAGAGCAGAGCATGCTTGTTATAGCAACTTTCCCAGGCTAGAAATGGAAAGCCTACCCATTGAGGAAGGAGGGGCTGGAGGAGCCGGCCTAGGTGTGGGCCCTTTTTGTCCAGGCTTAAGGAACCAGGTTGTCCAGAGGAGACGCTCTCTCATTGGGCAGAGCAGCAACAGTGCTCTGAGGCTGCAGAGCTTCAGCAGATCCTGTAATTGGTGGAGCCAGTCTGAGGTTCATTCAGGACACCAGAGATGGCATGGTCAGTAAGCAACAGCAAAGACAACTAGGTGGGTTTTCTGTCCATACGCAGCAATCACCATGAATCTGATCAGTTGGTGAGTACTCCCAAGGTGCCAATTCTTCATAAGCTCCCTCTCTTTTATTAGCAGAATGTTGATGCTGCATGGTTGTCGGATGCTGGTGCTCTGTGGGCCTGTTCCCAGGCTGTTCCTTGTCCCTGCAGAGCTCCGGAGTGTCGAGGCTTTCAAAGCTTTGACTTCTAAGTTGTTTAATTCAACATCCAGACCTATCCAGGGAAGTGCTTCCTCTGGGAAGCTGAGACCACAGCAGGTGCTGGTGCTCTGCACTGGATCACAGCACCTGCTTCATGCAGGACCCTTGGGACCTATTGTTGCCTTGGCTCTGGGGCTCAGATCTATTGTGTTGCCTTCTACTTCCAGCTATCCAGTGGTGAAGGAAGAAACCTCTAAGGGTTTGTATTCCTGGCCAAACTAGAAACAGAGCCTAACACTGATGAAGCGTCCTGGTTATTTATTCATGACTTAAGGGATCATCTCTAGTGGCTTCAATTGAAGCTCCAGAGTACCTGGGGCCTAACAGGGATGATAGGATAGGAGGGATTGCAGTGTGGTGTAGAGCAAACTGAAGAAGTGGGTGGGTCATGATGCAGCCTGGAGGCTTGGGAGGTCTCTATTCAATGCAGACAGCAGAAACTGGAGAGTTTGCCAGCCTGAAAACTGGAGGCAGGGGCATCAGCAAGAGATGAATTTCAGGTACATTTTCTTAAGTGCAGATAAAAGAAGTAAAGAAGCCAGAATCTCAGCTGATAAATAACTAGCAGATTATGCAGTAGGACCAGGGTTTTCAGTGGGACATAAACTGCAAGGTGGAGATGCTAGCCAAAATGTACACAGGTCTAGAGATCCATGCAGCCTTACAGGTTAATCCTAGGATGAAGGAGGCTGGGAAAGAATTCTAGTTGGTCCCATGGCCACCCTACTAGATGGGAACTATATGTTGGTAAGCTGTGAAAAGCTGGTTTTCAGACAACGTGGCTGCAATGACTCTGGCCACTTAAGGCTAACTTTCTGGTCAGGACCCTGTAACCCTGGCTTCTGGACATGGATTCATGCAGGGAGATGCTACCATGTGATGCTTGCTTCTAAACATTGTGTCATTGTATTGGTAGCTGTGACCTGTATCTTGTCATCAGAAATAGCCTGAGGGGAGTGGCATAGAGCACCTGTTCTTGCTTTCTGATGCCTGATTCCCATGTGAGACCTTCCTCCTTATCTGGTCTTATCATTCTGTACCAGTGGGTATGGTGGGGTTTGCCATATAGAGCCTAGTATAGCAGCAAAAACAAAGACTCGTGGGAAGTGAGACCAGAAAGTCATTTCATCTGTTTGCCTTATAGACTTTATCAGCCTTGTGATTTCTCTCTCTCTCTCTCTCTCTCTCTCTCTCTCTCTCTCTCTCTCTCTCTCTGTGTGTGTGTGTGTGTGTGTGTGTGTGTGTGTGTGTGTGTGTGTTTGTGTGTGTATTATGAGATTATTCTGCCTTGTCACAAGCAAGATTCCTCAGTTAAAAGGTCAGATATGCAGTTACTTTAAAATTGTTAATTTTCATCTACCTAGATTTACCTAGGAGTAACATCTCAGTGAGGAATCGATTGGAAGTATATCTGACAGACACTGCATTTATTTACAAGTAGATGAGTGTGAAGACCTAGCTCACAGTGACATTGAGTCCTGGATGGTGTATATGTATGAAGAAGTGAGCTGAAAAGTAGGAATTTTTCTTTCTCTGTCTTACTTGTGACTGTGACTAGTTCCCAGAAGTACATGACATCTGGATGCACCCCAAACTAAGGGCTGTAGCCTGAACCTGTGAACTGAAAGAAACACTTCCTTACCTAAGTTGCTTTGTGATCGTTTATCAGGGCGCTGGGATGAACACAGAAGTGTTGCACTCATTTCTGTGTAGAAGTATCCTTGAGATGTTGCTTTACTGTTGAAGTTAGTACACAGTGGATTGGTAGGACCAGGTGTAGGTTGACACTGGTCCATGATGGATGGTAAACAGGATTCAAGCATTCACTGAGGCTTTAGAAGGCCAGGCTGACAAGCCAATAAGTACAGAATGTTCCCAACAAGAGGTGCAATGAAAGGTGACCCTTCAACGAGTTTTAAAATGTGAACCTAGGCAGTCAATAATCCTGGCTGCTGGACATTAGAATATAATATGTTTCTGGGTCTTGTGGGTTGGACATAGATAGATGTGTTTCCAGAGAGCTTTGATTCTCTGTATCACTGGATGGCTTTGGGAAGAAAATGAGGATGGTTGGACCTCTCTCTTAGAAAGTATCTCTGGCATTTCAATTCCTTCACTGCGTCTGTAAGTAAAGGTTGGGCTTGAGTATTTATTAATGTGAGACACCTTAACTAATAACCCAGACGACAGGAGATTCTACCTAACTGCTTGCAGGGTATGTGTACGTCTCCTAGATGCCCTACAATGTACAAAGTTATTCTCAATTTTAATAAAATAAAACCATTTTATTGTCAATTTGTACTGAACTCAGTGTTTCTCAAACATAACTGAGACTCTATTAAAATAAGATTGACCTCGTATGTCACACCATGACCCTTGGTACACTTCAGGAAATGCTTTTATTGATGAGTCACTCATTAGTTCAACCAATTATGAGAACAGTCAGTTGTTTGGAAGGCTGTTCCAGGGAGGAAGATACAGGTCTGTCTGCTAAGGGTGGGAAATGAGTGAGCATTGAGTTCTGTAAAAGAATATACAGAAGGATAGACTGCTGCTTTCTATGGCACATAGAGAGGAAAAGGGTTATTCCTGAGTGATTCTTTGTGTCTTGCAATTCAGTGCAGCCTCCTTGGAAAGACTATCCTGCAGGAAGTGGACACCTTCCTTCCCTTTGCTACTCCATTTACAACATTTTTAAATTTCATTCTCTGCCCCTTGTTTAAAGTCCTCACTACACCACATATGCTAGACCATCAAAGGCAGCTTTGTCCTTGGAGCTTAGCAGTGTTAAGCACAGCCTCCTCATCTCATGCATATATGTGTAGATGGTTGGTATGGAGACTGATCTCAGAGATCCATCCATGCTACCACAGAGCCTGCCGCAAGCTATGCCCCTGTCTTAGCACATATATTTTAAGGAATGAAATAAATGTTGGACTTATTTCACAGGATTCTATTTATGATCACAAATTCATAGAGATCCACATGCTTATGTCTCTTGAGGGCTGATTAAAAAGCATGTGTCACTATATCCACCTCTAATGTTATTATCTAAACCTATGAATATAGTTACGTTAAAAACTCTACTGCAGAAGATGTAGATGGAATGGATTGCAAGAGACAAAGATTTCTAAATTGGCTGAATGCCACTGAATATAACTGTATGGGTATTCACTTTCCTGTCCTCTGTTCTCCTCAGGCTCTGGCATTTCTACCTCATTGATATTTTCTGTAATATTTCACATCATGCAAGACAAAGGCAAAATGCAAATCAAATGGCCTGGCTTAACTTTACCTTCATGCTGGACATAGAATTTAGGGCCTTTAGTCTGTGAGGTCACAGGTAGGTGGATGTGAATTCCCAGCCAGCCTGATCTTCATGGCAGGTTCTAGGACATCCAAGGCTGTAGAGTGATCCCTTAGTATTTTAAAAAGTGGGATCTGCACAGGGTATTAAGATAGGGTACAAGAGCCTGGCCCTCAGAGTGAGTCCTAGTTCTTGAGCAAATTCCTTATGTTCCCTTTCTTTCCAGTGAAATTGACTAATCCCAGAACCTCGCTCAGGGTAGGCTGGTACTCTACCATGAAGCCCATCTGTAGCACTCTGTTTACTTCTTTTTTTGAGCCATGATCTCACTCTGTTCTTAAGGTCAGTCTTGAAATTAAGCTGCAGTTTAAGGCAGCCTTGAACATTCCATCCTCTGCCTCTTCCTTCTGAGTAGCTGGAAAGACAGACCTATGCAGAAGACCTGGCTAAACTTTATTTGTGAAAGAGGAGCCATAATGTCCACTGCTCAGAATAGGACATGAATCAGAAGAGACACGAAGTTCTGAGTGTATTATATAAGCTCATAAAAGACAAGTCACTGTCGTCGTTAAGGAAAGATTCTGAATGAACTTGGGTGTTTGTTTTTTATACTATTAAAATAGATATCTACATACCCTCCAAAGATTGTAGGATGGAAAATATTAAGTGTATCACTATAAAGTACATGTTTTGGATGCTCTTTGGAGGAATTGGATAAAAATAAATAAAACGTTGAAGAAACACTGGTATAAACCAAATCCTGTTTAATTTGATACATATGAAAGGGTTAAGCATCTAGAAATAGAATTTTGTCTTTTAGGAATTATTAGCCAATGAGGGAGTTCACTGGTGATGTAATGCGTGGGGCAGGCACTCCATTGGTAAAATGTGTTGTTTCCCAGGATTCCCTGAGACGCATTGTGGAAACAGAGGAGAGTTAATCATTATCATTCTGTCTTCTCTCTCTCTCTCTCTCTCTCTCTCTCTCTCTCTCTCTCTCTCTCTCTCTCTCTCTCTCTCTGTCTCTCTCTGTCTCTCTGTCTCTCTCTCTCTATCTCTCTCTCTCTCTCTCTTCCTTACTTCTCTCTGTCTTTCCTTTTTTATTCTTACTCTCACTCTCCTCTCCTCTCCTTAGTGTGAAGAAACATTAGAGCTCATCATACTCTTGGCATTTGCTTTCCAATAAGAACCATACTCGCCTCCTGCCTCCCTCCCAAGTAGAGCACATGTTCCAGTAGTACTACAGAGGAGGACCTAGGAAGGGGCTGGGAAGGGTGGGAGGAGGAGGAAGAGGAGGAGTTGTTCTTTAGATGAATCAGAGCCCTTTTGCAGTGTTGTATTTATCCTCTCCATGTTACCTGGAATGGCACCGCTCCACATGCCCCTGATGAATTGTTTAGCAGCCACCTGCTTCTGAGTGTTGTTCAACCTGGAGGGATCCTCAGAACTAGGAGGTGAGCCCAAGAATCTGGAAGAGCGAGTGGGTCTGGGAGGTGAAGGTGATGCTCCTAAGACAGGGAAGAAACAGTTCTAGACTGGGGATCAGGGACCAGCTCCAGCCCGTGCTGCCACTGTCCTGCAGTGTGATCTCAGGAAGGCAGGTCTCCCATTCTGGGTCCATTTTTAAAGTGCCCATGGTTCTTGCAGGTTCTGGCAGGCACTGTATTCAGGAGGACCTGGGAAGAGACTTGTCCTTGGTGTATCATTCTGTGAAATGTTCCCTGAAGGTAAAAGCTTTCCTTTGGAAATCAAGCAGGGTGGGGAGGGCTGCTGGTGTCCAAGAATACAGTTATAAAGCTGGCCCTTCCCTGTATTGTCCTTGCTCCCTATTTAGTGCTCCACCCCAGCAGTAAAATTTCTCCAGAAATCATTGAATGCTCTGAGAGAGTTTACCTTGCTTGCCATGAGCCCTCAGGTCACTGACACCTGAGTTATTGATGTGCCTGAAGGACTCTAGAGCATTCTCTAACTGTTCAGACAGGGCTGTCAGGGGATAAAGAATACCTCAATTCCTTTTATAAGGTAGATGGCACAGTTGTGATGCTGTTCTTGTTGTGTTTAATGAGGTATAGTTTATTTGTTTGTTGCTTAAAGCAAAAACCCCTCTCTACCTGTCCCTAAGGCTTCCAGTGCATCTTTGTCAGCTTCAGTGGATAAACTAAGAATACCAAAGTTAGCCACACATGTTAGGGGCATCTAGGAACTGCTACTCGCTGAAAAGTCTGAATTTCACCTCATCAGATCTTCACAGTCTTATATCTCATACTCACATCTAATACACACTCTATGATGTGATGTCCCTGGAACACACATAACCACAAGACGAAGTAAAAACTTCAGCTACTGCTCAGAATTTGTCACATAGGATAAAAGTCCCAAATTTCTTTGTGTAGAGTGGGGTCTACAAAGGGTCCTCTCTGTGTCTTGTGTATCCCTTTGTGTCTGACACCAGTCTTCCAAGCTGGGCTTTGTTGATGAAGAACTGGCATGTCCTTGAGCTAATTCTCCATTTTTCTTCTCAGGCTCAGTCCTTTTGTTTACCAATCCTAGAGGTTGACATGGGCAGAAGGAGTGGATTTTTACAGCCTTTCTAGCTACAGCTGCTTCTGCCTTCGAGAGGAATGAGTTTCAGAATGATTGGGTGGGTTCAAGTTGATCAGTACACAATTTTTAAATAAAGCAGCATGCCACCTGTGTTTTCTGGGTGGCAGGTTCTTCGCAGTGGTTAATCACTTTATGTTTTGATATTTCCTGTGATAGGTAGACTACATATCCAGTGCACAATTATGTAAAGTCAAGGTTGTCACACTGGAGTGTCTTGCAAAAGTCATCGGTTTAGTGAATGTTAAGGCTGACAACTAAACTCATCCTGGTAGACACACTGGGGTAGCAGCAGAAGCAGGGGTGATAGTAGTGAACAGGGCTGGGGAACAGGCTTTTCTGTCTTTGTTTTCTTCCTTGATTTTTGTTCTAGAAACCATGCATCAATTTTTATATAAGTCAGCTCAGCCAGATTATTGTGGGTTGTTTCTTTTACCACCAGAGATACCTTCAGGAGATCGGGGTATCCTGAATCTGAAAGAAACCTCATATTCAACAGACAAGGCCTCACAACTTAGAAAAAATGCAGTACAGAGTAATTGGATTGTCCCATGTCTGCTAGATTTCCATTAATGGTAAGAAATAAGGACCATGTCTTCCTGGGTTAGGTGCTGTGAGTTGTATTTTTATTATTAGATGAGGTGTTTCTTTCAGCTGAGATGTTTGAGATGCACTTAATTTAATTTTTTCATGCTCCCAGTCCTCTTTGTAGTTTGAAGACTAGAAGAGACTCACATTATCTGTAATTGTCCTAGTGACAGGTGTCTGATTCACAGTGTGTAGTGAGCAGCTATAATGTGAAGCCATGCGGTGTCATTGTCCTGTAGTGGGTTTAGGACACTAGACCTATTCCTCATGTGTTTTGCCTTCGAAGTGAGCAATCTGTCCTCAGGAGTGAATTCAGATCCACTCCCTGCACATGTGGCTGGTATATATCCATGCAACTACACCACCCCCTGTTACATATGCCTTCTATTCTTTGTCTTTCCAACTAAGCTGATTATGTTGTGAGCATATCTAGAACAGAATTAGTTGCCAGTACAGTATAAGGAGGAAAAATGGCAATGCCTTGTATAAAATCTGAGATTTATAGCCAGACATAAAGCACATGATGTCAATTTTTTTAAAATGCTGACACATGACTCTGTCCAGTACAAGTTATTTTTAGAAAATAACATCCAAAGTGGATAAAGAATTGCTCTGAAGTCTACAAACACCTGAGTGGAAAATATATCAGGTGAGACCTACCTGTGTGTGACATTGAGTTTGCTACTGATACTCTCTCTGTGTGTTTAGGTTTTTTTTTTTCAGTTGTAGGGCTCACTGAGCTGACTTTGAGTGGATGCACTGAACCTGTAGGATGCCCAGGAACAGCTGCTAATCCTTCTTTGAGTGATACTCCAGGAACAACTCATTTTCTCATGGTTGTAGTATTTCTTGGTAGCTTTGTCTTGGTTAAGGTTCACATACATCTACCAAAAAAAAAAAAAAAAATGAGTGTCTAGCCATGGTGTCTCATAAATCCTGTTCCTGTTCAATCAAGCTATGGAAATATGTTATAAAGTACTGAAAAGAGTTTTAAAGTACCAAGGGCAGAACTAATTATTTTTTAGATGATAATTGCTCTGTTTTGAAGACAAATAAAAAACATATCACAAGGTTCAAATCACTGTAAATTTCATGACCGAATGTTCGTCTCTTGGCTTTATTCATTGATCCATTCAAGAAATATTTCAGGTGTTCTTAACTGTGTGCCACAGCATTCTGTCTGTAGACTGGTTCATTTAAAGCTCAGTAGTAGGTGAAAATATCTGGGGAAAACTGGAACCAGTAAAGGAGTCTCAGAGCAGGTAGAGGATCCTGTGTGGGGGTGTTAGAGAAGATGCCATTAAAGACTCCCTGGAGATAGATTTATTAGATATTTGAGTACTGAGGAAGGGAGACTGGATTCCATCCCAAAAAGAAATTTTAATTGTGGAGGCAAGATGGATAAATCGACTGCTTTTTATTAATTTTCGTTAGGATCTCAGTGTATAGTCCATGACAGCATCAATCTCACAATACTCCTCTCTCAGCCACAGAAACAAATTCCACCTCTAACAACAACAACAACAGAAAAAACAATCATTTGGCCCTAGTATTTCTCAACATGAATGGAAACGGTTCCCTAATAAAAAAGATACAGACTAACAAAATGGATATAGAAAGAGGACCCAATGATTTGTTGTCTATGGCTAACACATCTCAGTGAAAAAGAAAGACACTACTTCAGACTTTAAGGCTGAAAAATACATTTTCAAGCAAATGGTGGCAAGATACAGGCTGGAGGAAACATTATAATATGGAATAAAATTGATTTTCAACCAAAAGTTATCAATTAAGATGAGAAAATTTGATTTTCATCAAAGAAAAAATTCACCAAGATGAAATCTCAATTCTGACTATCGATTCTTCAAATGCAAAGGGAAACTGCATTCATAAATGTTTCTAAAGCTCAAAGAACATATTGCATATCACACAATAATATTGGAAGAGTTCAATATATTAATCTCATAAATGGACCGATCGGGAAACAGAAACTAAAGAGAGACAAACTAACAGAAGTAATGAACCACTTGAATTATTTATATGTATATATATATAAATAATTTTTTATCCCAAAACGAAAGCATATGCCTTCTTCTAAGCACCTCACCATTCCTTGTTCATAACTGACCATTTAATCAGTCTCAAAACAGGCCTCAACAGAAAGAAGATTGAAATAATCCCATGAATCCTATCAGATCACCATGGACTAAGACTGGTCTTTAATAACAACAAAATAAACAAAAATCAAACATATACAGGGAAGCTGAACAATACTCTACTCAATAATCACATGGTCAAAGAAGAAATAAGGAAATTAAGATTTTTTTTAATTTAACAAATAGGAAGGCACAACATACCCAAACTTGTGAGATAAAATGAAAGCTGTACTAAGAAGACAACTCATAGCTCTAAGTGACTCCAAAAAGAAACTGAGGAAAACGTAAACCAGCAGCTTGACAGTGCACCTAAAAGCTCTACAACAGAAAGAATCAAATACACCCAAGAGGAGTATAAAGAAGGGAAGAATCAGAATCAGGGCTCAAATCATCCAAGTAAAAATAAAAGAACTATGCAAATCATCATGATAACCATGAGATAGCCATTTGAGTAAGTCAACCAGATAGATAAACCATTACCCAGACTAACCAGAGAGCACAGAGAGAGTATTCAAATTAACAAAATCAGAAATGCAAAGGGAAACATAAGAGAAACTTATGGAAATTCAATAAACATGATATCCTACTACAAAAGGTTATATTCAAAAAATGGAAATCTGGATGAATTGGACAAGATTTGAGACAGTTACCAGGTATCAAAGTTAAATCAGAATCAGAAAAATCTCTTAATCACTTTCCATAACCCCTAAATAATTAGAAGCAATCCTCAAAAACTTCCCAAGCCAAAAAAATTATAAGCCCGGGACTAGATGGGTTTAGTGCAGAATTCTATAATACCTTCATAGAAATACTAATAATAATACTCTCCAAAGTATTCCACAAAATAGAAACAGAAAAAACACTACTAAATTTCTTCTATGAAGCCCAAATTATGCTGATACATAAATCACAGCAAGAGCCAACATAGAAAGAAAACTTCAGGCAATTTCCCTTAAGAACATCAATGCAAAAATACTCAATAAAATTCTTTTAAACTGAATGCAAGTACTTGCGTCAAAATGACCAACAATCATGATCAAGTTGGCTTGATCACACAGATGTAAGGATGGTTCAATTTATGAAAATACATCAGTGTAATCCACTATATAAGCAAACTCAAAAAAAGTAAATAAATAACCCACATGATCATATCAGTAGATGCTGAGAAAATATTTGACAAAATTAAAAACACCCTCACATTTAAGCCTTGAAAAGATCCAAAATTCAAGGACTATGTTTAAATATAATAAAAGCTATATAGAACAAATAAGTAGCCAACATCAAAGTAAATGGAGAAAACCTGAAGAAATGCCATAAATCATGGACTAGAAATGGATTTCCACTCTTTCAGTACCTATTCAATATAGTACTGGAAGTCCTAGCCAGAGTAATTAGACAACAAATCAAGATCAAATGGATACAGATTGGAAAGGAAGAAGTGAAAATGTCACTATTTGTAGATGATATGTTAGTATAGTTAAGTGACTCCAAAATTCCACCACAGAACCTTCTAAAGCTGATTAAAATACTTCAGGAAAGTGACTGGATGTAAAATTAACTCAAACAAATCAGTAGCCTTCCTCTACTCAAAGGATATACAAGCTGAGAAGTAATTATTGAAATGACACCCTTCAAAACAGTCACCAGTTATATGAAGTACCTTGGTGTGACTCTAACCAAACACATGATAGATTTGTATGACAAAAGTGTCAGGACTCTGAAGAGTAAAACGGCCATCTTGCCCAAAGTAATCTACAGATTCAATGCAATCCCCATCAGAGTTCCAACTCCATTCTTCATAGACTTAGAAAGAGTAATTTGCCAATTAAATTGAAATAAAACAAAACCAGGATCATGTAAAAAATTCTTAGTAATAACAAAACTTCTAAAGGAATCACCATCCCAGGTCTCAAGCTGTGTCACATAGTAATAATGATAAAAATTGTATCATATTGGTCCAGAGACAGGAAGGCAGAACAATGGAATAGAATTGAAGACCCAGAAATGAACTCAAACAACTAAAATTATTCACTAGTAAACGATAGCATTTTCATTAAATGGTGCTGGTCCAACTGGTGGTCAGCATGTACAAGAATGCAAATTGATCCACTCTCATTGCCCTGTAAAAAGCTCAAGTCCAAGTATAACAAGGACTTCCACATTAAACAAGGTACACTCAAAGGAAGAGAAGAGAAATTTGGGAAGAGCTTCAAACACATGGGCACTGCAGAGAATTTTCTGATCAGAACAACAATCCCTTATCTTCTAAGATCAAAAATTGATAAAGTGGACTTCCTAAAATTGCAAAGCTCTGTTAAGTCCAAGAACACAGTCATTAAGACAAATCAAAAACCAACATAATGGGGAAATATCTTTTCCAATTCAATATTTAATGGAAGGATATTTTCTAATATATACAAAGAACTGAATAAGTTAGCCTCCATAGAAACAAATAACTTTTGAAAATGAAGAAGAGAGCAAAACAAAAAATTCTCAGCTGAGGAGTATGAAATGGCTGAGAAGCATGCAAAGAAATGTTCAATATCTGTAGTCAACATAGAAATGCAAGTCAAAACAACCCTGAGAGTCCACCTCACAGCAGTCAAAATGGCTAAGACCAACAACTTAGCTGACAGCAGATTCTAGAGAGGATGTGAAGAAAGAGGAACACTCCTCCATTGTTGGCAGAATTTCTAGCTGGTGTAAACACTCTGGAAATCAATCTGACATTTCCTCAGAAAATTGGACATAATACTACCTGAGGACCCAGGTATACCTCTCCTGGCATACACCAAAAAGATTCTCCAACACATAACAATGAATCTTTATCCATCTACCATGTTCATAGAAGCCTTATTTGTAATAGTCAGAAGTCTGAAAAAACCCAGATGTCCTTACACACAGAAATGGATACATAAAATGTGGTAGATTTCCACAATGTAGTATTACTTAGCTATTAAAAATAATGACTTCAAGAATTCTTAGGCAATTGCATAGAACTAGAGAATATCCTGAGTGAGGTAAGCCACTTACATAACTAACCAAACCAAAATGACCAATTAAAAAAAGATACATGTTGTACACTCTCTGATAAGTGCATATTAGGCCCAAAAGCTGGGTTTATCTAAGATACAATTCACAGAACACATGAAGATCAAGAAGAAGGAAGAACATGGTTCAGATGCTTCAGTCCTTCTTAGAAGGAGGAAGCAAAATATTGACAGGAGGATATATGGACACAAATTTTGAAGCAGAGTCACCAAACAAAGACAAAATTGCTGATTCCAATAACTGTATGCTGACAGAAACCTGATATAGCTGTCACCTGAGAGGCTCTGCCAGATCATGACAAATACAGATGAGGCTTCTCAGAGCCAACCATTGAACTGAGAACATTGTTCCCCATAGAGGATTTAGAGAAAGAATTGAAGTAGCTGAAGGGGATTGCAACCCCATAATAACAGCAATACTGACCAAAAAGAATGGTTTTAAACCGTTTGAGGAAGCTTAACTGGGCATAGGAGGCAAAGAGCCCCCTCCAGTGCTTCTGCTCTGACCTGCCTCTGAACGGTCTCTGTCATGTGGATGTGCCTCCTTCTGCCCATCAAGTTTCCAGCTGCTGGATATCTGCTTTGCTGCCAGCTTTGGTTTTTTGTTTGTTAATTTTGAATAGAGGTGTTTTTCAAAATTCTTATATATATCACTTAGTGGGGATGTTTTGTTTCTCGAGGAAAAATCTTGCAAGAGAATGTGTCCTATGCTACTTTCATAAATAACTGCGTATAAAATCATTCACGCTGGAGGCTGGAGAGATGGCTCTGCAGTTATGAGCTCTGGCAACTTTTGCAGAAGACCCAGACTTTCCCAGCTCCAGAACCAGGGAATCGAACACCCTTTCCTGGCATTCAGAGAAAGCAGTCACATACACAGGTACTAGTGCACATGTGGCACATACATACAGGAAGGCAAACACACACATGAAAGTACCTTTGAAAACCCATTAAGTTGTTTCTCATAGCAAACGTGCAACATTTCCCAGACTGTCATGGTAGAGACGAGTGCAGTATTGTGCCCCATGATACATAGTTTGAATCATCCATCTCTGAAATCTGAAATCTCAGTGTAGCTTTACTGTTGCTCTCTCAGGCACAAGTGTTATCATTTTAAGTGCTGATTGGCTATGCTTTGACATGTCTTTTGCCTATTAATTCTTAACATTTTAAGGTTTTATTTATTTATTTCTTGCTACCCACAGTGGTGTTTTAAGACAGTATTGTAAAAGATATGAATGGCATTCGACAGACACTAAATAAAAGAAACCATTTATTTCTTGTATACATATGTGTACATAATTTGTCTGTGTGAGTGTGATATGCATGAAGATATTCTTATATGCTCATTTGTGTGCTGGCAGTGATGCTTATGGAAGCTAGGGGTCACTATCCTGTGTCTTCCTGGATTAATCACTGTGGTGTTGTTTTTTGAGCCAGGGTCCCTCTGTGTAGTCGTGGCAGTGCTTGAATATGCTCTGTAGACCTCAAACTCACAGACATCCAACTGCCTCTGCCATCCAAGTGCTGGGGCTAAAGGTGTGAACCACCACAGCCTGGTTTCCATCTTTTTTTTTCTGAGCCACTCTTTTTCTCTGAACCACCTACAACAGAGTGATTGTGCTAGACTGAGTGACCAATGAGCTCTAGGCATCTGCCAGTCTCCATCCCTGATTTGAGGAAACATACAGAATCATGCGGCTTTTCATTTCTAACTGACCTCGAAATTATATCAATAGCGGCTGATAAAGTGCCTGCCATGGAAGCACAGGGACCTGAGTTCAAATCTCTAACACCCATTTAAATCCAGTCATGGCTGTTTGCACCTCACTGAATCACTGAATCTTCAGTGTGGCTCAGCCTCCCCTCTTTCCAGTGGGTGTGATCAGTGCCTGCCTCATATCCGATAAGCTTTAATGGTAATGTGCCTAGCACTCAGTGCTGCATACTGCTGCTATGTAAGTCATTAAAAAAAGGAGTCAGTTCTAAGTCACAGGCTTGAAGAGGAGGATGAAGCACATGAGAAACTAAATGACAAAGGTGCTGGAGCAGAAATGAGTCCTCAGGACTGGAGTCAGAAGGTATCTGGACTGGAAGCACAGCTTAGTTTGGAGGCTGATGACAACTTCTTCCCACCAACACTGAGGGTGAACGAAACCTGGATCTCTTACGTGGTACTAGCCCTGAGCATCCTCCAAGAACAAGTGCTGCGGTCCTCAGCTCTGCTGGACTTCGCATCCCAAAACACACCCCACACCTCTATTTAAGACAACAGAGCCCTCCAGGATTTCACTGCAATCTAAGATCTGTGAGTGTCTGTGTCTGTCCAGCTGTCTCAGCGTGGAAGGTTGAGGACACAGCCAAGCATGTGCCAGGGGAGGGTATAGGAATCTTGTAACTGCTGCCCATCATAGATACTAAAATTAGTATACACAACTTCTTGTCATTCCTCTTGACCCAACTCAAATTACTTCTTTGTGTCTCCAGCTCCAGGTTTGGCTTCTAAACACACCCGTAAAACATCTACAGCCTCCACAGGAGAGTAAGGCATGGGCTGTGTCCAATTAGTTTCTTAGGGTCATGTTCCCCTAAGTGAATAAAAATGCATTGGATCTCAACTTAGAAGATTATACCCAATAGTACATCAAAGTGTGTGTATGTAGAAAAAAAGGTATTTGGTCTGTCAAAAAAAAATCACAAACACACACATCAAAGACCAAACATATTCCACATCCATTTATGTTTTCCTCTATTCTTAACTTGTATACACATATGTGTATGCACACCCTAAATCCCCCAGTACACCAGTGTATATATATCTAAATAAAGTAAAATTACATATTCATGTCATCTTGTGACCTTTTGTGCTTAGCCACTACCCCCAGGGATTGATCCCAGCCAAAACATCAGCAGAATTGGATATGGACCAGACCCTTTGGGAGAAAAGGGCTAGCTTAGAAGTCTAGGTGAAACCAGAGGCACAACCAGCCCTGGGAGCCCTGTTTTGTGACACAGGTGTTTGGGAGACAGGCAAATGTCTTTGGAGATTTGGGAGTTCATCCCTACCTGGAAACAAGAATCCTCACACATAATAACATGTTGCTTTAAAGGTTTACATTTATGATGAAACCAAAGAAGGAATTGGGGCATCTCTTCAATTTTTTTAAATTAAGATCCACTTAGCAGCTCATTACAAGAGACAAGAAACTCATATCTCATTTGCCTTAAGGAAGAGTTATACATATAGGTAGAAAGACCATTATCATATGCTTGTTAAAGATACTAGGCATTTGAGGGTTTTGAACTCAGAATTAGAAATTAATTATAATACAAAATAGTAAAAGATAATGTTTTAGAGTGTTCTCTGTAACTCTGCAAAAGAAGAACAAAGGCATAGACTTTTTCCAAGTTACATACAGCTTGGCCCTCCAACACTTACTGGTAGGGCTGGGTCCCATGTCACTGTTAAACTCACTGGGGTTGTCTCAAAGTCCACTCAAAACAAAATTAGAGGATACAGGCTTTAACTTCTTTCCTACAGTTTTGAAAGATGCAGGAAGTATTGATATATTGAGATATTTCAAGTCATGACTTCTCTAAATACATGGAGGAACCTGTACCCCACTGCCCCTCCAACTTCTCAGAGGGAGACTGTTTAGACTAACCCATTCTCTGAGTTGATAATCTGGGCCCTGCCGTCAAGATAACATGTCCCTTTCTCTTGGCTTGGCTTCTTGTGTTGAGGAGGTTGCATGGGGCTCATTCTGGACTCATCATGGGCCAACCCACCGGCCTGTTCATTAAGTTCCCAGGGTTCCTGGACCCAGGTGCCCTTTGAGACACAAGAATGTCAGTTGGTATGCTGCTGTCCCTTGGAGGCCTTAGATTCCTGGGGCATCCCTCTCCAACTCTGGGGAGCCCACGATGACATGCACTTGAGTCACAGTACTCTCCTGTGGAGAGAGGCTTCTGCCGGGGATTCCCACATCCCTACAGCAGAGTCTCCATTATCAGCACTTCGGCATGAGGGCTCTCTGAAGGACAAAGACTGTCATGATGCATTTTCTCAGCCTCTCCTACAGAAACGACAGTCATAGACTCTAGCAGGTCAATGAGTCTGGAGTTCAAAGGGGGGAAAGACTCATGCTCTAGAGCCATGCAGCCAAAGCCTAGGCCTGACTTAGACACTTTCCAGATCTTGATCTCAGGCTGGGGACATTCAAGTTCAGTGACTCAGGTTTCCTTCAATAAACAAAGGTAACAGCAAGACAAGTCAGGCAGTGGGTAAGAGGGCTGAAGCAATGCACAAAAGACACAGACCATGTCATCAGCACACAATGAACTCTAACCCTAGTCATTATTTGTCCTTGGGGTTTGAGCAAGTATTCAACTTTGCCTGAGCCTCAGTTTTCTCATATATTTAATGGGGAGAATGGCACAGTCCCAGGCTTACTGTTTCCTTCCTTTGAGCTGAACTCCCTCATACTGGTATTTATCCCTGCTACCTGTGTATCGGTCAGTGCAGCAGATGCCTGTGGCAGGAGCCCAGTCTCTATTTAGGAAGATGCTCAAGGCTTAAGAAAGTATCCGCAATACAGTATAGTAGGTGCTCAGAAAATATTCAGTGAACAAAAGAACAGCATTTTTTATTTTGTCAAGACCGAACCAAAGTGGGATAAGTAGATGTGGTGGATAACATTGGTTGTCAGTTTGACAGGTTCTAGAATTATCCACGAGACAAGCCTCTGTCCATGGCTGTGTGAGTTTCCAGATTAGAACTACAGGTGGTTAACTATAGCCATCCTATGAACTGAGGTCCAGGGTTTGGACAGAAAAGAGAAAAAAAGCTGAGCACTGACATTCATCCCTGTCTGCTTGCTGACTGTGTACACAATGCCACCAGCCTGCTCAAGTTCCTGCCTCCCCTGTCCCCACAAACTTTGTACCAAATAAACCTTTTCTTCTTCAGCTTGCTTTTGTCAGGTAGTTTGCTACAGTAGCTACTTTGTTAAAAGTAACTAATATGGTAGACTCTATTGATAGTCAGAATGATGCAATGTGTGGGGGGGTATGTATGTGTGTATGTTTCTTTATATGTGTGTATGTGTGTGTATGTGTGTGTCTGTGTGTGTGTGTGTGTGTGTGTGTGTGTGTGTGTGTGTGTGTGTGTATGTATGTGTATGTGTAGAACAAAGGCATTTTTGTATAAGAAAAGAATCTACAGGAGCCAGGGATGTAGCTTGCTTGAGTTTGATTCTCAGTACTCAAAAAGGAAAAAACAAGATGTAGGGGGAGAGAGGGGATGGGAACCTGGGACACTGCTCAGACTTCATCCTCACCTTCTGTGTGAGCACATAGACAGTCACATTCCCTGAGTTCCTCTCCTGTGAAATAAAGAGTGACTTCTCCCCTCTGGAAGGCCAGATCACTCTTGGCCAGCATCTGGTGCTAATGCCTGGCTCACAGCAGGACCCTTCCCCCCATCCTTGCTCTTGTGATCTCTAAGGACAGAGCAAATAGACACTTGACACTGACTGAAGCCTTCTCTGTCCCAGGCTCCACACTGTGTGAGGCTATAGGGGTCTGAAGTCCTTTATGAGCAGAAGCAGGATCAAGACCAAAAGCCAAATTTACAAGGGACTATGCTAAGACTGAGAAAACTCTGTTATGGGAGCACACATGTGCAGGAAGGTGAAATGAAAACCCCCACAAGCACACTACATGGCTTCAACCGTACAATCATGTATTGGGAAAATGAATTTTTTCCCTTTCTGAGTGCCAATAGTTTCTTGAACCATCTCAGAGCCCATTTTCCAGTTGTTGGCATCTGCTGTGGGAGAGTAATCAGTTCTGTTAGTCAACAGCATGTGGGCATCATGACAGAGACCTCAGAGTAGTGGCCTGGATTAAAGAAGTGGAGGAGGAAATTAAAAAATGGAATTTGATGTGTAGAACAGCTAGTGATGGTCTTGCTTCTAAGAGCAGAAACAGGACAGGTCCTGGTTTTAATTATCACAGTCAGCCTAAAAGTTTAAGCAAGAACCCTCCCCCCCCAATGCTGTAATTGTTCTCATTTCAGAGACACAATGACGGACCCTCTGTCCCTGTGTCTGTTGTCTGGGAAATATTCAGAAGTGTTGGGAACTATGGTGAGCTGTAGAAGCTGTCCCTGGATGAAGAAACATTCCTGTGTCACACATTGGGCTAGGCTAGTGAAGGTTTTGTGCTCCAATTTCATCTCTGTAAAACTGGAGAGATCATTTTATTTCTCTCACAGGGTTGTTAAGATAGTAGGCATGTAAATAGAACCTGCTACCAGTAAAGGGTGACCCGCATCCCAGTTTTCCAAAACACCTACCTATCTATATTAAGAACTGAGCATACCAAGAACCAAGGGTGGCTTTTTGTTTGTTTCCATTTTAGATGTTAGGAAGTGCATCTAGGGTCTTGGGTGCACTCAGCGGTATTCCACCATTAAACTATGCTGCCAGGGTTATTTCTACCTTTTATTTTGAAATATGGGCTTTCTAATTTTCCCCAGCTGGCCTTGAACATTGAGTGGTCTTGTTGCAGCTTCCTGAGAAGCTGGGTTTCCAGGGCTCAGGTTAGCAATCAACTTCCGGCAATGTTTCTGAGGCTCTTCCTTCTCCTTGAGAGTGATACTGCATCTTGGGCTATGGATGGCTTCGAGAAGACTGGGAACCTGCAGGAACAAGCCACAGGCCCATGCAGCAGTGCAGTCTGCGGGACTGCCTGATGTAGCCCTCAGTCTGCTCCTGGTTACGATCGGCCTCTAGGCTGCAAAGAATGTGCCTTACAATGGGCAGCTTTCCAGTGACCCGAGAAGGGAGCCTCATCCTTTAAGGACATCTCAACTACACATAAAAATCCTTCCTATGTCCCATCTCACAGCTGGCAGGGGCCATTGCCAGTGACTGATGACTCTTGACCCTAGCGGTCAGCTGTATGATCCAAACAATTACTTTTGGCAAAAAAGGAGTCATTAATGCTGATGGAAATTTGTAGGTTTTTTTTTCCCCTGAGAAGAGAGGGTTAGATATCTTAGCAAATGCAGATCACAAGAACTATCTAGCTGACACACGAGATCCATCTGACAAAGATTTCTCCAAGCTGCTACTTCTGACCTATAAGGTGCCTCTCTGTGAATTAAGGGAACAAAGGGCCAAGTCAGATGGTTTATATTCCTCCCCATCTGGATGGCGGTAAATGTCTTTGCACACACAATAAACAACCTTTCACAACCATCTGTTTCTTCTGCCATCTATGATATCTGCTGGGACGTATGAGGAGAGGATAGATTTGACTCGGGGAGAAAAAAAAAAGACAGTCTGGTTTCAAACAGGTACATTCTGGGATCTGGGTAAGGAAGGCAGAGGGAGCTGTGCAGACAGGAGGTAAATGTGATCCTACTGTTTGTTTGCTGGCTTTGTTTTTGTATCACACACACACAAACACACACATCGTCCTATGTAACCCATAATGGCTTCAGAAAGACAGTGACTTTATCTTGCTAGCTCTCTGCCAGTAGCAATGAAAGCTAGCCTTGTGGCTTTCTTGCTTTAGCAAGCTGGAGCAGAGCCTATGGGGAACAAACAGTATGATTCTCAAACTGCACTGAAATCACCGTACAGTGCTACAATACTGACAAGCTCTTATTGACCTCCTGACCCAAGGACAGGGCAGTCAACAGCTCATCTACCTGTAGTGCCACAGCCATCAGGAGGTAGAGGCAGGAGGATCAAGTTCAAACCCAGCCTGGCCTACTTAGGGAGTCACAGGGCAGCCAAAGCTATACATTAAAATCTTCTCTTAAAAATTAAAAAGCAAATTAAAAAAGCAATAAAGGAAAAAAAGGCTTTTGTTGGTGAGAGAACAGAGAAAGCATTTACTAGAGTGGGAGTCCCCAAGTTCAGTGTCTGAATGCTTTGGGGGAAATTTAGTCATGAGAGCAGCTAATGCTTCTTTCTAGAGAGCTCATTAGTTACCAGGCAGCATGCTGAGGGTTTAATCTGTGGAATCCATGTCATTCTTTCATCCATTCCTCAGACTAGATCCTGATGTCATTTTGAATTTGTATATTGGGAAGCTGAGGCTTGGAATGATTCACCAGTTTGCCCAGTGTCAGTGCGAACATAGCTCAGATGAGAATCAGGAAGTGGAGACCATGAGTTAACTGAGGAACTGAACTGAGCATGTGTGAATGAACCATGTAAGACTGGATTAAGCAAATAGATCTGGGACAAGGCAGACCTGGTACAAGTCTTGGCTCACATGCTCTTTCTGGAACCTCTGTAGTCTGAGAAGAGTGACAGGAGAGACACTTATCATCTGAAATCCCCAAAAGGGGTTTGCAGATTCAGTGGGAAGATGAATGTAGATCTCTGGCACACTGGGTTACAGAGCAAACAGTAAGAACTCAACTTTAAGACTGGAATAAGACTCAGTTGGCAGAGAGCAAAGCTTAGCATGCAGAGTCCTGAGATCAATACCCTAATAACTTATAAAACAGCATGGTGGCACACAGCTGTAATTCCAGCAGTCACGTGCTTTGGCAGGAGAATCAGGAGTTCAAGGTTGGCCTTAGCTACATAGCAAGCTTGAAATCATTCTGAATTACATAGGACCCTATATCAAAAACAAATAAAGAAATGAACAGACCTCTATATTGGGATAAAGAAGGCTATTAGTGATTTTTTAAGAGTAAACTTAGGACTTAGGTGTGATACTTCAGTTAGCAAGAGCTGTCTAATAAGCATGAGGATCTGAGTTTAATCCCAACAACCCACATTAAACATCAACAAAACAGCGATGATGTGCATGCCTGTAACCCCAGTGCTAGGAGGTGTAGACAGGTAGATCTCTGGGGTCAGCAAGTCTAGCTGGTCTCTGAGAGATCTTGTCTCAACAAGTTGACCAGCACACATGGAACCAGAGCTGAGGCTGTCCTCTGATATTGTACTGGTTAGTTTTTTATTGTCAATTTGACACAACATCAAGTTCCCACACCCATAGTGACACAGCTGCTCCAAATCGTGCCACTCCATGGCCCAAGCATGTACAAACCATCACCCTATTAATACATTACCATTGATAAAATTAACCCGGCTCCATTTGCTCTCTGGTTTTAGATGCAATGTGGCTGGTTATCGTATGCTCTCAAATCCACAGTTTATTCACTGTGATGGACTGAATCTCCCTCCTTTCCATTGTTCTGGCCAGGTATTTTGAAATAGTCACGGAAAAATTAACAGACTACAACACTAAGAATGTGTGTGGATGTGGCAGGCTCTTGGCAGAATCACTAGGAGACTGTGTGGGTGTGTCAGGCTCTGGGCAGAATCACTAGGAGAGTGTGTGGGTGTGGCAGGCTCTGGCGGAATCACTAGAAAAGTGTGCGGATGTGGCAGGCTCTGGGAAGAATCACAAGGAAAGTGTGGGTGTGGCAGGCTCTGGGCAGAATCACTAGAAAAGTGAGTGGGTGTGGCAGGCTCTGGGCAGAATCACTAGGAAAGTGTGTGGGTGTGGCAGCCTCTCGGAAGTATCACTAGGAAAGTGTGGGTGTGGCATGCTCTAGGCAGAATCACTAGGAAAGTGTGTGGATGTGGTAGGCTCTGGGAAGAATCACTAGGAAAAGGAGTGGCTGTGGCAGGCTCTGGGCAGAATCACTAGGAAAGAAGTGGGTGTG
Source organism: Micromys minutus (assembly GCF_963924665.1). Classification (NCBI taxonomy): domain Eukaryota; kingdom Metazoa; phylum Chordata; class Mammalia; order Rodentia; family Muridae; genus Micromys; species Micromys minutus. Next base: position 879,450 of record NW_027667990.1, on the reverse strand, counting down.
ACAGGCTCTGGGCAGAAGATCTCCTGTTCTTTCCCTTCCGTTCTGTGATGTTGGAATCAGAAGCCACACTGTACTGCCTCGTGGGGCTGGCTGCTGTTTTCCTCTGTCAGGAGGGCTGGTAGACTTTGTAGCTGCTATCTGGAAATGTGGGGTGCAGGCCTGCATGCCATTTCTTTCTAATTTCACATTGTCTTTTCCTTGCACCACTTTCCCCAGAACAGTCAAGGATGTGAGTGAAGGGGCCTTCTTCCCCCTGAGACTTCTACACTGAACATTATAAGGAGTAGGTTTGCCACCCTCTGAACCATAAGTCCTCCCAAGGACAGAGGTCAAGTGTGGTGTCTTATCATGCCCCCCTCACACGCATACACCTGGTGCCAACTTCAGTCATGTTTTCTCAGTAGTGAGCCATTTACTTTACAGAATTTTGAGACTGTCATTGATGGGAATTTCCAGCTGCTTGTAGGTTGACATCAGCTAAGGTAGTCAACTGTGCCTGGTATTGGTGCTACAGTTCAGAGAAAGTGTCTCTAACTGGGTGGTCAGGAACAGCTCAACCCCATGGAGATGTAGAAAGCAGGTGGCAACTGTGCCCAGGAGTCTGTCACAGACAAGACAAGCAGTAGGCAGAACACCTGGCTGTGGGGGGGGGGGGTGCTGGTACATTAGTCAGATGATAGATGGGGAAAAATGAGGACGTGATCTGTCTACCTGATCTCATGCTCTAGAAAATGGTGCAAGAAACTAAATTCCACTCCAGTATTTCTTATGCGTATCTACAGCACATCTTATAATCGGCTTATGTCTGCATATTTTGTGTTATCTTAACCCAGGAATGTCTATCCATTAGTCATCTCAGGCACAGAGATGCAGCCCTGAAGAAATCAAAGTGTCATTGAGCCTAGAGAACAGTTGGCCAGTTTTCACCAAGAAGGGAAATGGGAGATAGGGAGGAGAACAAGGGTGTGAGGGGACTCAGGTTAAGAAGTGTTTAGAGAAGCATGCTAGCATGCGGAGGGACTGTGCCCTAGACAGTTGGTTATACTTCAGTTGATAGAGTGCAGGTGTTGAATGCATGGTGCCCTGAACTCTGTCTACATATTGAAAAAAAAGGGTGGGGGCATTTGGAATCTACACAAAGTCATAAGAGAGGCTGAGGCTCTTCTTCTGGAGCCACGGGGATCACTCTGTTCACTCTGTTTTGCTTCATTCAGCTCTCAGGAGAAGCCTCTGTGCCTGTCGGCCTCAGACTCCAGATGGTCTCCTAGAACCTGCTGTTAGGATACACATCCACAACACAAACATCAGCATGAGGGCTGTTTGCTTCACGGCTATATCCTCTGTTTCTAGTAGCGAATGGATGGGAGACAGAGGAGCTTATGGGCTGTAGATATATGTAGAGGAGTCAGTGAGAATTCGTTCCTGCACACGTACAGGTGCCTTATGGGGAATTGGGTTTTGTGCCATACTTGCCCAGTATTCAGTGTTCACTCAGTGAATGAATATCTAGAGTTTAAAATTCAACCCTTAGGGTAAGTGTGTGTGTGACATAAGCAGGAGAGAGATACTGTCCATACAGAGTGTGTGCATGTGCGTGAGTGTGTGTGCCATGCAAGTTCACTCATCCATAGGCATAATCTCCATGCATCCACGTGGTGGTATAGCTAAGCAAGCAGGTGCTCTGGGATGAAATGTGTCCTTTACATTTGAGATCTCATAGCTCAGGCAAGTGAGAGACAGACAGAAAGAAAGAGATTCAGGGGAAAATTTATCCATATTCCCTTCTGTTCAAAGACATCTATCTGCCTTGTATCTTCTAGCTAGGTTCCAAGGGTGAAGCTCTCCCCAAGATTCTACAAGAGCAGGGTGGTGGTAACAATCTTTCTGTTTACCCTCCCTCCACCTTCCTTCTTCTCTACTCACAGAGGCTGGGTAGGAAGCTGCAAAGACACCAGCCCTCGAAGACATCACGAAGAAGGGTCAGCATTTGAAAAATTCTTCAAGTCAAAGGGTCAGGGGCTTGGGTGTTACACAAGGCCTTCACTGTGTGTGCACATTGTCGCCCTGATAAAAGGGGCCGGGCCTGGGAAAACTGAGCTGTCTCCAGGCAACAGAACTGGTTGATGGGGAATGTCCAGGCCCCTCCCCTCTCCCTGGACACCAGGGCAGAGAGAAATGCAGGGAAGGAGGGCAGAGGTACAGGGCTAATGTCCAGTACTGAAGCCCTCCCCCAGGTGGGGTCAGGTGGGATGATTGAGTTAATAAATAAAGCAAATAGGAGGTGATACTTCTTTTATGAGACTCCCCCTCTGTTCATTTCACCAGAAGCACCTTACAGCTCTCCACATACAAGAGTTGCGTTATGCAATAGAGGGCCTTACAGTGGCAGTGGTCATGAGTTGTTCCCCAGAGCTGGGGGTCGACAGCAGAATTATGCATCTAAGCTTTAAGCTTCTCCATTTATACTCAGGCCAGCTGATTGACTTGGAGCTCTCTCTGTAACTCAGAGTGACTGCCAGTCTGCCAGGACCTAGATACCCCTCCTCCAGGGCTCCTGGAAGCTCGCCCTCCAGCACAGCCAGCTGAACTGAGAAGCATGCCAAGCAGCGTCCTTCCCCCTGGCTCCCAGGGCTAGTATATTCATAAGCAATTAGTAACTGCAATTAATTGATAATCACAATTACCATCCCAGGGTCTATTATGTCAGGCTGAGCCATGTACCAAGCTTGCCGAGGCCACTGTCATTGTCCTTCTGCAAAGTTAGTCTGTAGTCATGCCTTACAGAGGAGGGCTGTGAGGCTGGAAGGTTAGGCTTGACTAATGTCTCATAATTGAAAGGGAAGTAGGGATCTACTGTCTGGCTGAGGACTGTGCTCTGGGCTTATTATCTCCCTCCCTGCTGGTGAAATCAGAGAAAGCTGGGCTCTGAGGATGGGACCAATCAGGAGACCTGATCTGACTCCCCCAACATAAAGCAAGGCATCTCAGAGGCTGGTCTCTTGCTGTTTCACATATTACCTTCTTCCCTGAGGATGGGGGTGGGGGAAGGAATACTAGACACTCAATGAAATTCAGATCTCAAGTGAATAGTAAACGAATGTTTAGTATATGTCCATCTCATGCCTCACTGTATATCCTTAGGCTCCTTCACTAGGTACTCACTTGATAACCCGTGTTTTTATTTGGTCACTGAGACAAACCCACTTTGATGGTAATCTTTATGATCAGTTTGATGGCCTATAGAATCACCATAGGAACAAACCTCTGGGTGGCACCATCCCATGGGCTGGATTCTCAGATGGTCTACAATGGAGAAAGCCAGTGTGCACCAGCACCCATCTCATCCTGCTACTAGATGCTGACACAATGCACCTGCCTTCCACAACTCCTGCCATACTTTCTCCACCAAGAAAGGAACTTTAAAGTCTGAGTCTGTAACTTGCTTCTGATCAGGTATCTTGTCATACAAATGAGAAGAGTCACTAGCATGCCTTCCCATGGGTCACTGCCGGTGATGCCAACTCTGAGATCACACCCTTTCCCCACCCCTACCTGCTGGTGATGGAAGCAGAATATACTGGTTACCATGGGACCAATTAGGCCCACTGCAAGTCCTCAGGGAGACACTCTGAAGTGTCTTCCCGTTCAAACAGTCAGAAGCAGTCTGACCCCTCAGTAGAAGACTTAGGGAAGTCTTCTACTTTCTGTTACCACCTAGGAGGCAGCAAGGAGCCTTGGGAATACCAAGAAAGTCTCAGGGAATATTCCTAAACTCCAGAGCACCCAAGTGTCTTCTGAGAGAGCCTCCCAAAGGCACCTTCAAGTCTGACCCTTCCTACAGAAGAAACAGAGACTCTTTGGTGTCTGACTCTTCACTAATGAAATAGCCATCTCGTTCATTGGTCTTAGGGTGTGCTAGGCACCGTCCTCAAAACACTAGTTGTTAAACTGGAGAAACAGCCACAAGGTGGAGCTAATGTTGGGCACACAAGACTCAGATGTGCTAAAGAATTCATGTGAAAGAGACGAGAAAGGAACTTCTCATAATTAAACCCAAGTTTAATGAGGAGGGACAGAGATAGTACATTCACCCGCTTTACAAGCTCACAAGCAAGCTGACCAAGACACAGAGATGGTGAAAGTAAAATGTGGGCCTTAATTCTGGGCTGCCACCTACCACACTGGAATTCTCTAGAACTTAATCTTCTCTATTTCATTCTCATAGAAGTCCACATCTGACATATGTTCCTGGAAGTGACAACTGTAACATCAAATCAGCTAGAAAGAATGGAAAAGTCTCTGTCTCAGCTTCCTTGGTGATTTAAAAAGAGGAAAAATATTCTCTGTGTGTCCAAGAACAACTCTTACCAAACGCTCACTTTGCCAGTCTGAGGTCACGAGTGTCTGGATGCCTTCGAGGACTCCCTTTCTTTACAGTCTGGTGGGGTGAGGATGCCTGGGTGGGGTATGGCATTTCCCTCCAGGGTGAGGTCACTGGTCTTCTGTGCTTGGCCAATAGGGTGTAAATGGAGTTTTGCAACCATTCTCTCAGGTGTCAGATGCTGGATATGTGTGTATGTGTGTATGTGTGTGTGTGGTGGCTATGCCAGAGCCTACTAACATGCATCACAGGAGGTCCTGAGCTTCAGTTGCAGAGGAGGGAGTAGCAAGAACATAGTGCCACCCAGGCTTGTCCTCGAATGCCCTTGTTGAATCCCAGGATGCCAGGAACATCTGCTTTGGTTTAGGTCACAAAGCTTTCTTCTTTATAAAGTAAGAATAATATTGGTACCCACACAGTAATTAAGAGCCCTAAATTATAGAATGTGTTGGAACCACTTAGCACACTGCCTGGCAATGGGAACTGCTTGAGATTGTTAGAGTTCATTGTCACCTGGGATGTTTGCCTCTAGTCATGCCTGTGGGGGTTACCTTAATTATATGAATTGATATGAGAAGACCAGTCTTCATTGTGGGAGAGACTGGTCCCTGGGTAGGAACCCTGGTCTGTTTTAAATGGAGAATAAGCTGGGTGGCAATACACATGCTCTTTCTATGGGTTCCATGTATGTAACCACATACCCTAAGTTCCAGCCCCCATCAGTCCCCCAGAGTAACAGGTGACAAAGTGGAGCTGTTGGCCATAAAAAATCATCTCTCCTTAGGTTGCTCTTGTCAGAGTTCTTCACCCCAGCAACAGGAAAAGACATGAAGCCCATTTATAAATCTATTCATGTAATAATGCGGACATGGTCAGTCCTTGGAGTTTGCTGACTCTTGTATGTCTCTGCTTTACTGCTCCATCCAAACTGCCCAGCATCTCCTTCATGCCCAGCATGGGAGGCTTGGGTAGGAAGGTGGCTCTTGTTCCCCTGCCCCAGCTCAGCCACTGTGGCTTCCTTGAGCAGGTACGAGGATCTTCTGCTGCTTCCTTACCTGGAAAACAGCCCCTGCTCAGTCTGCTGGGAAGTGAGCAATGCTGAGCACTGATGTCTCCTGTGACTTCTGTGTGACTGTCACCAGAGCCGATGTGATTTTTCTGTTAGGGTGAATGTGAGGGTGAGAGGAAGTGGAATTTAAGCATGCCCCCTCATTGTCACACTCACGCCTTTGCCATTGCCCATAATTTTCCAGATCATCACACATTTCCCTGTCTCTGTTGTCTGTGCTGCTCTATTCCCAGAGGCTCAATGGAACTATTTAGGAGTGGGAGGACCACAGGTGTGTGTGGGGGGGCACAGGTGCCCATCTCAGTCTTTGTCAGTCTAGATGTGCAACAGGCACTCAGCCAGGGTTACTATTAACTGTGCCTTGCCAGGCAAATGAGGTATGAATGCCTCTAGGCTTCATGCATGGTGGCTAGGGGACACTTCAGATGAAGCACACACTTTCTGCTTGTCAAATAAGCAAGGTGGGGTAAGCAGACATAAGACAGGCCATTGTTAGATGGAACTGCATTCAATTTGAGAACAAGTTAGCTGAGAGGAGAGAGGACCACCAGGACAAAGGCTTGTGTGAACCCTCATGCCCCAGTGACCCTCTCATGCCAGAGAACCTGCAAGCAGGGTGGGTCCCCTACTCCACCTGGTTATGGTCTTTGCAATTGCTAATGAACAGAATGTTTATTATTATTATTTTGAAATTCAAAACTGGAGCTCCAGTTGGTGTGTCCACACATCTCCCTGCTTACTTTTGCATGTGTACATGTGCAAGGGGTTATTCATGTGTATGTATGGGATGTGTGCATCTCTGGATGCAGAGGTAAACCTCTGTGACATTCCTCAGTTCCTGCTCATATTATTGTTGAGACAAGATCTCTCACCGAGCCTGGAACTTGCCAAGTCAGCTAGAATGGGGATAGCCATTAAGTCCCGGGATCTCATGGTCTACAACTCCACACTGCTAGACTGCAAGTGTGTGCCACCAGATACAGATTTTTATGTGGTTTCTGTGGATTGATCTTAGGACCTTCTCAGCCTTTCCTTTCTCTTTTAAAAACAATCCTAACCATTCACTTTTCAGGAACTCTAGCATATTGATAAGGAGCTAAGATCTCACAGTATGGGGATCAGGACTGTGACCCCTTCGACTGTGTGTATAGCAAACCGACTACTAAGGTCAGGTAACGTGTAAGTTCATAATGCCATTCTGATTACACAGGGATATGGACAATGACATACACAGACTGTGCACTGAGTGTGTCCTGAACTCTACATAATACAAGACATGAGTGAGCAACTTGAGGAAAAGTGAGTTACCATCTGCTCTGAGATGAGCCACAAGGCTGTGGTGAACAATGTGCGACTGTACCAGGGAGGTAGCAACCAGCACCGGAAACAAGATGTCCTCAGAAGTGGTTCCCCAGAAGTGGCAACATCTTTAACTAGTCAAGTTTGTAAGAATGCACAGAGATTGGCCAGATAAACAGAGTAGGGAAGGGTCTTTGGGGGAACAGGGAACAGAAGTTGCTAAGATGAGGTTACAATTAGGAACCACTTGTTTGCAAAGCAGGATGTAGTGCTGAAAACACACACAGAGCCGGGGGACTCTAGGCTCATGACTTTTGGGCTGGTGATACATCATCAAAGGGTGGAAGCTGATTTGTTTCCAGAGAGGATAAGATGATGCTAGGGTGGAAGGTAGCCAGACACAAGGCAACAAACCCACTGGAAGCTGGAAGCCAGGGAAACTGCTATAGGCAAGGGAACCATTTCCTGCCGGGGCAGCAAGCTGAAGAAAACTGAGCTTGGAAACCTACTCACCTGTTTACCCCTTTCTCTGGTGGTTCCCAAGACTGACTGCTTCATCCCATCCCAGAGGACAGACCTGCTACCTCGCCAGACCTCCAGTAGGGTGGCAAGAGGCTCTCTAGAGACTGGTGGCATGGCTAAGTTTACCCGCACAAGCCATGTCTCAAAGTGTTCAGCCATGAACGCCTGCAGCAAAGGTGGCCTGGGATCTCAGTTCACTCTCAGAAAATGCAAACACCGCAAACCTGATCAAAATCAAAAGCATGTGGCTGAAAAAGGCACAAGAGGAGAACACCCCAGTATTGTTTCTCCCAAAAGACCGGCTGTCAAACTGCCTCCTAAATATTTATGTTTGCACTCATGGGCTGTTCTCAGCCTGGCACAGTTTTTATCCCCTCTCCTCAGAGGATGTTGGTTAACAGAAAGATTAATGTCTGGTCCAAGAGCTGAGAATAAATGATTGAGAAACATAAATCAGGAAATGGGACATATTATTCCTCATGTCAAGGCACACAGGTTTTAAGAGTGTCAGGGCAGGGAAGGTTGTCATGAAGTGATATGACATTGTCACTGTAACCATGAGCACATAGACCTGTCCACACTGTGTCAGAGAGAGAAGAGGTGTTGCCCACAAGATCCCACCCTTTCCTAAGGAGACTGGTTGCTGTGAGGGGGTGTGTCATTTTCTCCAAGGGTGGAGCCACTTGGGACTAGTTGGGATGAAAATTAAGGGAAAAAATAAGGTCCCTTTCCTAGAGGTCTGGCCAGTACTCAGGTAGACTTGGTTGGACCCACAGGTTTGAATGCCCACCAGCTGGACGCTGAGAAGAGACGTGTGTTACCAACACACTGTTTGCAAGAAAACCTTGTGGGATAGATTGGTCCTCGACCAATAAACAAAGACAGTAGTTCTCAGGGCTGAGTCTGAGATGGGTCAGGAAGCAGAGAGCATTGTGCCCCTGGGGCTGGGAGGTAGGGTCACTCTTAGCCCAGACACTATAAACCCATTCATTATCATCTCAAAGGGGGAAGGAAAAGGCTGTGGGAGCAGCCTTCTTCTCTTTTCACATCTTCCTCTCTAGAACTTCTCACAAGGGAGGAGGAGCTGGGAAGAAGCAGAACCTGGGGACAGCTGGCTCTGCCAGGATGCACTGGACCACGGGGCTCGCCTGCCATCTGCTGGCTAAGTTCAGTAGTTGTGGCCAGGCATATTTGGAGGCTTGGAGAGGTAGGACTGAGAATCTTCTGGTGTCTGGAAGCTGTTTGTTCTGGAAACAGTCTTCCTATGTAGCAAAGGCTGGCTTTGAACTTACAGTCCTCTCAAACTCAGCCTCCTAAATGCAAGGATTATAGCTGTACCCCACCACAACCAGCAAGATCAATTCTAAGGCACCCAGGGAACATTAATTTGGAGACAGCTGGAAATGTCACTGAGCTGAGAGGTTAGAGAGGTCATAAAGATTTAAGAACAGAGTTCAAAGGAGAAGCCAATGAACCTGTGGAAGGAAGTCTCTCAGTCACAAACATTCAGTGAATATGGAGCCAACTCTCAGGTAAGAACATGAGCCTCAGTTTCTTTTTCCACACCAAAGGGCAGAAAGAATACCAGAAACCAAACACTTGTTCTTAAAACCCAATTAAAGTGTGAGCAAGTGATAGATGTTTCAACACACTGAGAGCCTGACTGCTCAAGTCAAAATTATCTCCCCTCCCAAACCCTCACAAGGGAGCAGCACCTAAGATTTATACAGATTTAATTAAAATACTTATATAAGATTTATAGGGATTTAATTAAAGTACTTGTATGGACTATGAAGCTTGATGGCCAAAGTAAAAAATGTAGATGCTACTTCACTGGGGCCACTAGCTGGATCTCAGCCCTGTTCACTGTGCCTTGTCATGGTACCACAGGCACTGTGGGCAGACACAGAGCTGTAAGATCAGCTTAGCAGGGGCTAAGCAGAAGGAATGGCAACAGGAATCCGGAAACAATGGGACGAACCCCGCCCTTTCTGCACAGTCCTGGGGATGAAGACTCAAGTCAAGAATGCCTGGAAGGTTCTGCTGTCATTATGATTGTGTTGTGTCATCAGTGACACAGAGAAACGTCCACAGTTCTCTGCCACAGTATGAGTGCAGGCGTCAATGCCCCTTTGTAGCTTCTCCATGACTTTCATAGTGACTATGTAACTGAGATTGAATTCAAACTCATGGCATAAAGCAATGGACAATAAAGAGATCACTTCTCATAAGGCCTGCCACCAAAATCAGCTGAACACATGTTAACATTGTTAGGGGAAGGATGAAGAGAGTGGAAGGCATATGGCCCATGGAGGTGCGGCAAGGCCTGGGGGAAAAGGGGATGCCTCTGAGGGGCCCATGTTAGGAATCTCTTCTCCCTGAGGGACTAGCCACGTGAGGGTATGGTACAGAATAGAGTTTATTCAAGTCATAGAAGAGTTAAGAGGGTAGTAGAGGCAGAGAGAGAGGGAGAAGAGGAGTAGAGAAGTAGAAGAGTAGAGGCAGCCATGAGCACCTGGAGAGAGGAGGGGGAAGGAAAGGGGAAGAGGAGGGGTAGGGGTGGGAGAGCAAGAGGGGCAAGAGAGCCAAGAGCAAGAGAGAGAGGAGGGGTCAAGCAGCCCCTTTTATAGTGTCAGGTCACTGGGGCAGAGCATACCTGGCTACTGGCAGGTAATTGAGGGTTAGGGTTTACCTGGCTGTTGCTAGGTAACTGAGGGGTGGGGTTTACAGAATCCCAACAAGCATTGAGACCATTAGGAATGCAGTTTGAATAAATGAGCAGCTTTGACTTCAAAGCAAAGGCTTGCCCCCCCCCCCCGCCAACCTGTCTAATTTCCCAGGGATAAAGTGGGTGCTGACATGTGCCAGTTATTGGAGTTCTGGAGATACTTACACACGAGTCTGCCTACCAACATAAAACAACTCTGTTTTGCACAGGTTCAGCTCCTCTCTGGTCATAGCGATTCAGTGTCTCCATATTTGCATCCAATGTCCTTAACTCAGTTATTTCTTTTGAGACTTATAGTATTTGTCACCTCTCAGGATCACAACCTTGGGGTATAGACTTATTCCCCAGAGGCAGACACACTTGAGCATCTCACCTGCTCTGGCCTAGCAGCTTGTCCTTGACCTGGTCCCCTGTGATTATTCACTTGCTGAATAACTACTGTTGCAGGCCTCTGGTTTCAGAACTTACTGTCTGGAGGAGGCCAGAAAACTGCTCAACCCCTCCCAATGGGCTATCAGAGGTCAAGCTCAATGGAGAAGTGTGAGGTAATTGTGGGTAATCTGTTCTCATGAGTTAGGGTAAGAATGGGCAGTATCCGATGACTGGTGTATCTTGGGATACATAAGGGTACACACACACACACACACACACACACACACACACACACACACACACACACACAGAGGGTAACTTGGGAAACACTGTGAAATGTATTTCATGCTGAAGAACTTTGCTTGTTCAGAAAGGTTGTATGATTTCTCTGCTGTCTCCAGAACACTCACAGAGAGCAAGTGCTTTCTGTATCAAAAACTTTAAGACATTTATAACATATTCATGGAACTTTCCAGACTTGGGACCTCTGTTTATTTCAAGAACTGCCAGACGTGGAATTTGCAGATGTCTCTGCCAATATAAGGCCCCTAGAATACAAGACACACAGCTTGTCTTTGATGAACTCCTCCTGCTCCCAGCTAGCCTCAGAAAATACATAAGCCCCTTTTAACATTTGCTTCTTATTCTTTCCTCTCTGAGGGAAGACAACCTTACCCAGATTCTATCCCTGAAGCTGCTTACCAGTCTGTGTGCGCATCATCGATGACCAACAAGATCCTGGGTCTCTGAACCACGGGTGTGACAGGAGTTGGTGGTTCCATCAGCTCCGAAGGAGCCTGTGGGGTCTGTATCATGGCACTGGAGAAGGAGCTGAACAGGCTGGATCCTGGAGAAGAGAAGGAGGCAGCGAGGGGCTGGGGGTGTCGCCTCTCTGTGGCCTGGGATGCTGGGGAGCTACTGGAGCTCTCTGGGCTTTGCAGGTCCGGCATGTAGCCATTGGGCAGGTTGGCCACAAAGCTACTGTCAGACAGTCACCTCCTGAGGAAGTTCATGGTTGTGATGGAGGGGAAGACTCCTTCCACACAAAATCAAGCAGATGAGGTTTGAAGTGCAGGTCGCCAGCTAAAGGGAGCTGGAAAGTTGGGGTCAGAGAATCCCAGGGCTTCTGCACTGTCAGAAGTGGGCTTCACAGCACTCTGTTTACCTGTCGAAAAGAAGCCAGCAAGCACATTAGTGGAACCAACTACCTCCCATTTAAAAGCAAATACATAAAGCACACTTCCAGCCCATTGCTCATGGCTGTGCAAACTGGAGCACTTTTAGAGAGTAATTTGGCAATATGCTTTAACAGCATACAACTTCCATTTTCAGGAATTCTATACTAAAAAAAAAAAAAAAAAATCCAAGCAACAGGTAAATACTTCATGTCTAAATAGATTTAACACAATCCAATATTCAGCCACAGGATGACGCAGTCACCTGGAGAATTGTTTCTGTCCATTCAAACAGAGTTCAGATGAAGCATGTTGAGTAGCGAAGCCTCATGCTGTAATATTAGGTAAATCAAGACTGGGCTTGCTGGCACATGCTAACAACCCCAGCTCCACTGAAGGCAGAAACCTGTAACAGTTGAAGGTCTAACAGGACTCTAGTGAACCCAAGGCCACCTTGAATAACTTAGCAGAAGGCTAGAGATGCTCTCCAAATTAGGTGGATAAATGCCTAAATTTAAATTTAAATGACTGGGGCAGAAAGCTCAGCATAGAGGGGCCTATTATGCAGAAAGCTCTGATCTGGATCCCTAGCACTGAATAAAGAAAAATAATCATAATATAAAATGATATGTATGACATAAGTACAGCCATATACAAGTTACACAAAAGGAATTATAAGTAAATCACAGTAGTGAATGCATTCTGGCAACACTTATTTATTTGTTTATTTGTAATTTCCAAATTTTCTTGAATGTATAATGCTGAAGTTTGTGAAATCCGACACCCCTCTTAAGTTCAGGTGTAATGTGACCCCAGTGAGAAGAAATTTAGAGACAAGGCCTATGGGAGGTAGCTGGAGATGGGTCAGTATTGATGGAACCCTGGGATGGAGTACAGCTCTTCTTAGGACAGACACTCTCTGTACCTCGTAAGGACACAAGCAAAAGGTGACCATCTGCAAGCTAGGAGGTGGGCTTAGCCAGACCCCCATGCAATACTCTGATGCCAGCTTCTAGACTGCATCAAAATAAATTCCTGCTGTTTAAGCCAAACACGCTGTGTCATTTTGTTATGATAACTAAAACACACACACACACACAATTTATTTTCTAAGTAAAATAAACATTTTGTGCTTTTTAAATTGCATTTATTTATTGATAGACTGTGTTCCAGTTATCACAATACACACACACTCTCACACACCCTCACGTACACAAACACTCACACACACACACACTCCCATACACACACACTTACACACAGTCACCTACACTCACACACACACAAACACACACACTCACAAACACACTCACATACACTCACACACACACATTCACACACACACACACACACACACACACACACACACACACACACACACACACACGTACCAGTTCCCTCATTCCACTCTGTGGGGTGGAGACTGAACTCAGTTTCCAGGCATGGTGTCAGATGCCTTTAGTGGCTGAGCCTAAGCTATCTTATCAACCCAAGAATAATTTTTAAAACCTTATTATCTATTTGAGATCCAGAACAATGTCTACTTAAGTCATGGAACTGAAGTATATGTTCCACTCTATGTTTATATTTTATCCTTGTAAATATACCTAGAGTAAAATTAAGAAAATCTTTACAATTCTTCGATTTTGCTCAATGACAAGGTGAGGTAGGTTTTTGTTGTTCTTATCACCTCTGAAAATTCTCCCATACCGTTTTCTGGTCAACCCACACCTTCCTGATATACTAGTGCACACTGCGGTGCCTGGGATTTTACCTGGGTGCCAGAGACACCAACTAAGGTCTTCATGTTCATACAGCAAGAACTTCATTGGCAAAGCCACCTGTGTAGCCCTGAGGCCAACTTCATGGTTTAATATGATCCAAATTGATGATGGTGTATTACACTTGACAAGAATACAGATGCTTAAAATTACTTTCTGTTGTTTGGAGTCTGGTTCCTCACTGTGCTGTTTCTCCCCATAGTGTCTTATGACAAGCTCCACCCTGATCAACAACTGTCAGCAAGAAGGAAAAACAGAACTGGTCTGAGCAAAGCCTTGGCTGATCCTCTTGAGAGAAACTTAAACATGTCTTGATGACCCTCCCCCCCCCACACCAGTTTATAAGCTGACTGGTTACAAATTAGACCATTACAACCAAAGCCCTCTGCATTAGTGCTGGAGTCTCTTGCTTTCTGTTTCACCAGGGTAGATGTGAAGTGACTCCCCTCCCTCATGGTGTGCTCTCCTCTGCTTTGTGTTTCTCTCTAGCAACATCATGTATTTGGATTTAAATGTTTGTCCAATGTTCAAGATCAGCATCTGCGAAGGGGCCTAATCCCAACAAGCTACTGGTCACTACTGAAATTGAAGTGCTCTTCTTGTACAATTTCTGGATGATAAAGTTTGTGAGATATTTGAGCTGAAGAGATTATGCAGTTTATACAAGAATCTCCTTTTTTGAGAACTCTGGTCAACATCACACTGGTAAGAATTCAACTGTTATCATTAGACTTGTCTCCTAAAAATGTTTCTGTCTGTTGCAAAGCCCTTTTTACTTTTTATTTTGAGACAGAGTTTTACTAAGTAGCTCAGGGTGACCTTGAACTTGTGTTTCTAGAGGCATGCCTCCTAATAAACTTCTGGTCATCCCCAACAATGATCAGGGGTGTTCATGCAATCCCTACTACGATGGGCCCCAGTAAGACTTAGGTCTGGCAAGTCAGAGTTGGTAACAGATGAACCGGTAGCTATGACTTGAGGTATGTGCTGGTAAAAAAGTCTAGGTGGCTTGTCTCAGAGTAATGTGTCTTTAAATAGGATATCTGGGAAGTTCTTCCTGAGGATGAGACCTTTTTCATAACTGGAATTTTACCTGGAAGGTGATCTGAGACTTTTTAAACATATGTTTACACTGTGGGATGATTCAATTATGTAAATAAAACTGTGTTCTGTAGTTAGCATTTTCTACGTGGTACAAACATTTAAGATCCTCTTCGGCAATTTGATAATAGGAGATATGCTATTGTTTAATATTTAACACCTGAGGTCCTTACAGTGGACGACTGAAGCTCATTCTTCTCAGTTGCAACTTTGATCCGTGTCACCGGCCTTCGCTCCACACCTTCTCTGTACTTCTAGTAGCCAGAATTGGATGTTACACTTCCGTGCTTTCTACTCTTAGATGCCCCAACTGAGGTCATGTGTCCTTCTGTACCCTGCTTATCTGCCCTAACATAGCATTCTCCAGGTTTATTCCTATTACAAGCAACAGGATTTTCGTCTTTTTAACTGTCTAATATAATTTCATCATCACCAGTCACACAGGATCTGACAATGAAGGCAGATTGATTTAACACCTTGGGTATTGTGAATCATGCCAAAATGATCATGGGAGAGCCACTCTCTCTAGCTCATTGTCCTGATGATTTCAATTTCTTTGGATGTGTGCATAGAAGTGAGACTGCTGGACCAAATGGTAATTCCATTTCCCCTTTTCCAAAAAATCCCATACTGTTTTCTGTAACAACTATATTAATTTATATTTATATATTTTATTTATACTCCCATCTAGCAGCCTTCAGATGAAGATGTAGAATTCTTAGATCCTCCTATACCATGTCTGCCTGGATGTTGCCATGCTTCTTTCTGCCTTGATGATGAAGGACTGAACCTTTGAACCTGTTAGCCAGCTCCAATCAGATGTAATCCTTATAACACTTGCCTTGGTCATGGTGTCTGTTCACAGCAGTAAAACCCTAATTAAGACAGATATTCATGTGCTTTAACTATTTCAGTGCTTTACATGGTGTGGTAAAATCTCACACTGTACTGACCCACCACATACAAGGCAATGACCACCCATTTGTCCAGGGTATGCACATTATATATGCTACCTGCCCATCAGTCACTTATACCCCATCTTGGTCACAAGAATTCTAGTATCATAATATAACAGTTCTTGTGTTTAAGTGATGAGTATTTTCTTTAATGGCTGCCAAGTTAAAAAGCAGTGACACTGCCACATGCATGCCACCAGAGGGCAGGAATGGCCACAGCAGATTGGAAAATAAACCTTTTGGCTGGCAGTCTTGCCACTCTGAGGTGGGAAGGAGGAGTGCTGAGAGGATGAAAACAGGTCAAGTTGGCAGTAGAGCCCGAAGAGGGACAATCATAGGGTCACAGATATTGCATCAACTTGGGAAGAGCTCTGTGGAGTGAAAAGAACCATCTCATGGTGGCATCAGCCCAGAGAAGAAGAGAGATAATATCTGCTCAGATGTCTCATTTCCTTGCTTAAGATCAGGTACACTCACAGAACTGGGTTCCCATTCTGGGATCCATCTATAAACCGCATAGTTCGATTTCTTTTCCACCAAAGAGGATTCAAATTCCTGCTCACTTTATCTTGTCAATCGTCTTGCTTACTCTTCAGGGTGCAGCAAAAGGACTCCAATGGTGGTTGTTGTTTAGAACAGGCCTCTCTCAACACACTGATTAAAGACCACACAGTGCCAACCCTCTGGTTTTGACACAGCCTGACACAACCAGTTAGCCTGAAGGTTGGTCTGATGGGCTCTGCTACATTCTGCTCACGTCTGGGCAAAACAATCTCATCTCACAGTGCTTGGGTTTCTTTGCAGAATTCAGATGATAGACTAGCATCTACCTCATGGCGTTCTTATGAGTAACAAGTGACGAATTATTGTGTTGGAAACAGTGCCTGGCATTAAAGAGCAATCTGTGTCCCACAAGTATAACTCCCTTTTTGACAGCAACCACTAGAAGGTCCAGCAGTGGTTCTGAAGGCACTGTGGTGGGGGCTGCAGTATTTGCATCAGAACAGCTCATCTTTAGCAATATCTAGAAACACCCAGACCTGTGGAGCTAAAGTAGATCAAAAGTAAATGGTATAAAAGCGATTTTGAAAATATTTGTCTTTTAAGTTAACAGGGAATAAAATGGACTTTCTGGCTATCTAGTTCTATGAGTGTTAATACATTCTCATAAACACTAAAACCCAGAATAGATCCATCATTCCCTACAAGATCTCTTTACCACACCCTTCTGAGGTTACTGGCACAGTGCTCTGCAAGCTGAGACCTGGGCCTCCTGCAGGGGTCATTTAGATGAGGAATAAGTGAAGCCTACCTCATTTCTTAACCAATAAGGAAAGACTGAATCACAGATTGAATCTTCCTGCTAGTGCTTGATGCACACTCGCTGTTCCCTGAACAGGGAGTTCCTCTAGATGCCTTCCCAGCTCAGTCTTTCTCTCCTTTAGTTATTATAAATGCCACCCTCTTCGGAAAATGACTCCCTTCTGGTGGCCACTGTGTGGCATTTGGGATTCCTCTAACACAACAGCATGTCTCACCTATATTCTGCCTACAATTTACTCCATGCAGTCTCTGCTTGTACCGACAAAAGCCAAGTGCCTCAAGATCAAATACCACTGTGTGTCCTGTCCCCTGGTGTCCCCTAAACACATAGGACAGTGTCTTCACGTAGTAGAGTAGCAATAATCATTGACCGAGTAAATCTACATAAAATCATCAGAGACAAAGTTTAACTACCTCCACTGTTTTCTGAGCTGACTAAATACATTATACTGAAGAAAGCTCTCTAGGTGACAGAATCACGTCTCAGTTAACTAAACACCATACTTGGAGGAATAGCCATCTTCAATTTTTAGTGGCCACTCCTCTGAGCAACACATTCAGATTCATATAGTGTCCCTCACTCCGTCCTCTGCTCCATGAGTGAAGACTAAAAGGAATTATTTTTCTCCCTGATTTTCCTTGGTTAGCTTGTTAAATGATTGGTAGAAATAGCATAGCTTGGGCTTCACCAATATATTGATGACTGTGAGTACAGAAAGTTTCTCAGGGGAGGTAGGTAACCCACAGTTTGTATTGGGTTGAAGCTAACAGACACTTAACTTTCTAGTGAAAAGGTCACCTGTCAAGGGAATGGCTTCACTGATTCTAACAAAGGTCCTGGGCCTTTGGAGTGTAAAGCCCACTTCCTAGACATATCATCATGAAAGTGTGTTCTGTTTTTGATGAGTTCAAATCCTAGAGGGTTTTCTCCTGTGAATGGGATGCCAGAGTGGTCAGCCCCACAGAAGAGAGAGAAAGGGGGGGGAAGAGGGAGGGAGGGAGAGGGAGAGGGAGAGCAAGAGGGAAAGAGGGAGGGAGGGAGGGATGGAGGAGAGAGAGAGAGAGAGAGAGAGAGAGAGAGAGAGAGAGAGAGAGAGAGAGAGAGAGAGGGAGAGGTGTTGGTCTATTATGTGACAGGTGCCTGTTAAGAGCACTGCCATCTGGAAATTAAAACTCAGGGCCTCAGCATTTAAAGAATCACTGTAAACAAAACAAAACAGATGGCTCTTTCACAGGTTGACAACTAAGACAGTTAACCTTGTAAACTTCATGGGCTTTAAAGTGTTCTGGAAACAAGCCTCTTCAAGAGACTATCTAGATTGAGTTAATTAAGGTGGGAAGAGTAGGTGGTACTCTCCTCTGGGCTGGGCTTCTGGGCTGAGTAAAAAGGAGAGAGCTGAGCACCAGCCTCCATCTCTTGCTGCTTCCTGACTGCGGATGGAATCTGACATTCTACTCCTGCTGCTATGTTTGCCATGATGTTTGCACACCCACACTCTGTGCCAATGCAAACACTTTGTTCCTTAAATTTCTTTTTGTCAGCAACAATAGAATGAGAAGGGGATGACTGTATAATGTGATCCAGATGTTGGTGGTGATAATCATAAAAGTGATTATGGCCACACTGGGAATGGGGTTGCCTCTTTACTGGGCTTAAAATCCTGGTTCTGCTGAGATAGACCAAAAGAGTCGACTTGATTTCCCAGCAACCTTGGGTAGGAAATGAGGTCACCTCCATTTTATTGATATAAAAGTCAAAGACCAGATACAACACAGTCCCTCAGCTTAATGGGCTCTGGCTCATAACTTAAATCACCAATCTTCTAGTTCTATATCTCATTTGTAGAGTTCTGGTGGCCTCTGATAGTCCTGACCATTTAGCAGTGCCTCTTCCTCATACCTCTAGTATCTGAGACCTGGTTGACCTGAGGCCATGTTCCGTGAGCATTCCCGAACACCATGGTGCCTTGTCCCATTGGAATCTGGCTTCTCAGGTGCTCACATTGAGTGTGGCCATTGGCACAGAGGCCCCATCCCTTTATTCTGTATGGTGGTTTCACCTCTGTTTTCCCTCCCTAGCTTGTCCTTCTCTGTGCTTCCCCCACTCTGATTGGGAATTTATTTTGTTTATGCTCTCTGGGATTATTCCCTCCTCTGGAAAGATTTTGGTGCTACTCAACAGTTACCAATGAGGTCTTAAGCTGATTGTTATGGTGTCCTATGAATACACTCATGGTTGTGGATTTGAGAAAAAGGTCCTAGGCTTGGCTCTGAGCACTAAGGTACCAAGACTGGTAGCACATGTGGAGTTGGAGAGAGAAGGCAGAGAATAGTCAATGAGATGCCTGTACCATCACTATGTGGAAACCAGGTAGAACCTTCCAGCCTGCTGAATAAGAAAACAAGCATCATTCTTCTTAAAAACAAAGGGATCTGGCTTCCTTTAATGATCCTGAGAATGAAAAAAATGTAATGGTGAGAAATTCCAAGTCATCATGAAAATATGCATGATTCTTCTGCCAAAGGACAACACACATTTATAGTATGGGGCCCATGTTGATGCCTTTGTCTCTATGTTTGTCTGTCAACACTGACACACTCAACACTCACAGAGAAGATATATTTATGTATTTATATCTGCCTGTCCATCTGTCTGTCTGTCTATCTATCTGTCTATCTATCTATCTAATAGGTAGATATGGAGAGAGAGACAGAGATAGGTAGACACAAGAATGTAGACAGAGGGAGCAAGTGACACACATAGAATGAGAAAAACAAAGACAAGTGAAAGACAGATGGAGGCACACTCACAGAGAACATACCTGATGAGCCAGACTGTGCCTACTTGGCCTTCAATCCTCCTATACCTTCTATTGCTGGCCAAAAGCCCCCTGCCTAGGGCAGGGCAAATGTCCAATTGGCAAAGCTCCTAAAAGCCAGGTGCTAGCCTAATGAGGAAGTTGGCAAGTACACTTGGGAAAGCAGACATGGCATGGGTAAAAAGCATCCCAATAAACAGTTCTAAATGCAGCTCCACATGTCCTGCCACGCCCCTCTGCCCACCTCCACCTCAGTAATGACCATATTGAATCACATGGGTTGGGGATCTGAAATTTTTCCTCTCCTTTCCCACACGAATCACCACAACCCTGAAACAGACTGATTTATTTGCTTCATTAAACCCCACAGTCATCATTTCTAGCAGATGCAATTTTTCGTTTGCTTCTGTGACTCCCAAACTGACAGTCTGTTAAGTCTCCCCATATCACTCACCCCACTTGACTTTTTCCATGCCCCACTGAGTGCACTTTGGAATTCAAGATCCTCTCGAACCACTAGAGATGACAAGACTAGGTCCATGACTAGTCACAGTCCACTCCCAATCCGCCTGTTTTTGTATTTCCAGTAAGTAAAAGCCCGTTCCATACTGTTTGAAATGACGATTCTTCATAAGATTAAATGTTGCATGTTTGATCTCCAGATGATGACATGTTTTGAGGGGTTTTGGAGGACATGCCTATCTGATGGATTTCTACCATAAGGGGATAGATAAATCCTTGGGGACTGTGTCATGTCCCAGAATTCACTCTTTTGATCTGTTTCCTGACTACAATGATGTGAGCTACTGTGTTCCACCCTGACTTCTCTATGGCGATGGAATCAACGCTCTGAAACCATGGGTCAATTCTTCCCTCTCTAGTTTCTGTGAGGCAATTGATCACAATGACACAAATGTCCCAGTGCCATTAACACTTATCAGGAGAGTAGGTGTTTAACCTTACTATCACCTACCAAACATTTCACCTGAACCTCTTCCCTAGCTTCCTCCTTGCCACACATGTCCCACCTCTATTACTGAAGAGTAAAAGGTTGTCAAAGGACACTGGTTCTTTGCCCTAGGGATTTCCTCTGCAGGAAATCACTCCCAGGAAATCCCACTTTCTTGAGATTTGAGTTCCTAAAATAACCGCAGAAGGTCCAGACAACCTCTGTGGAATGTTTCAACACCCTAGATGTGCCCCGGGTGCACTGATAAAAAAATGTATGATTCTTCCTCTTTGAATTTCCTCATTGCAGGCTTTGAACTTCATCATTGACCCCTTTGAATTTCCTCATTCCCCAGTCCTCCCCCTCCTTTGTGATTTTTGCCTTTATAAGCCCATTACAACTTTAAGCCGGGGTCAAACTACTCTATCCCTGAATGGTGTATGAGTCTCAACACCAGCATGCTGGCCTGAGATCTCACTCTGTTTTACATTCAATAAACTTCCTCATGCGATTGCAGCAAGTCTGGTCTCGGTGCCTCACTGGGTGCACGACTCTCCAGAGATTTGAGTGAGGGTCTCCCTTCGGAGGTCTTGCATTTGGGGGCTCATCCTGGATTTGTGCAACCACCCAGGGGCCCTAGACCTACTATATAGTACCACTGACAGTTAATTAAGAATTCAAACATGTGAGGTAACAGAAGCCACTCTCATTCCATCTACCACAACCAGTATTATAAAAACAATGTTGATAATCCCTGAGCAAGAGGGTTTATATTCATAGCATGAGGTCTCCCTGTGCAGTCTTGGCCTAAAACCCATTATTTCTCCAGGCTTTGTATCTTTCACCTACAAAATAATGTCATCATGGTGAGTAATTAGCCTTGTCAATTGGACACAACCCAGAATCACCTAAAAAGAGCATCATATCAGTAAGGGACTGACTACATTGGTTGTGCCTGTAAGCATGACTAAAGGGGATTATTTTAATTAAATTAATTCTGTAGGAAGATTCATCTCACTGACGGTACCAACTTTCTATATACACAGGGTAATGAACTACGTAAGTGGAGAAGTTGAACTGAGCACAAACAATCAGAGAAGCCACTGAGCCTACACACATTCATTTATCTGTTCATGGTTGTGGATGCGGCCTCACCAAATGTCTCAAGCCTTTGCTACCGAAACTTTGCCAGAATGATAGACTTCAAGCTAGAATTGTTAGTTAAAACAAACCCTTTGTCTCCCATGTGTCTTTTGCCAAGAGATCTTACCACAGCAATGGAGAAGTCAGTAGGACAGACATCCAACTTACTGTGAAGTGCCTGTCAGATTCAGGTTCTTTGTATTAGGTGTGTTTTAATTAGAACGAATCTTTAGTCAGGTCCCTAGATGTAATATTTTCTGTTGAATCTATTTTAACTTTTCTCTTACACATTTTAGCTTCCCAGGTTCTTTGGCAGAAAGACCCAGCAAACAGGTTATCTTGCTCTTATGTCTGCCTTCCATCCTAAAACACACATATAATTGAGTCTGTGTAGGATGCTCTCCATAGGGTTATCTATTATTTCAACCTAGCTCAGTTGTCAGAGGAACATCTGTCATGAGTGAAAATGGGCATTTCTTCCTCATCTGCACTGAGCCCCAGAGGTGCAATGTCATTGCAGCACTGAAACCATCCCATCTTCATGGCATCTCTGTTCTGCTATTTGACATTTAGGCAACTTGAGCAGCTTAGGCACAACATGGACTCCAATAAAATCAAGAAGGGACCTTGTGTTTCCCTGATGATAACTTTCCCTAGCAGCATCTCACACTAGCAACACGGAACCATTGTTCAAATCACATCAAAATTTCTACACACAAGGCACATGTTAACCATCTCTATAGCCATGTGACCTTCACATTTTCTCAGCTGCCCTGAGTGGTGCTTATTCCCCTGCCTCAGATTGTAGAACAAGAGGCCTGAAGAGACTTACACATTGTATAAGGTGACACAACTTTTGAGTAAATGACCAGACCCATCAGCACATCATTCCACACCCTTAAGTATCATGCCGTCTGTCAGTTATGCTTGGATCAACCCCTGTAATGTGTAGTCTCTCCCTGGCAAAGATCCACTGCCTATTTCTTGCCGTTTGGTGGTGAGTCTGTTTTTCACATCCAGTGATTCTTTCCTTCTCAGTGTAGACTAACATTTTCTCTCTGTGATCCTTTTCTTTCTGTGTTTCTCTTCTGAAGCTGAACATTTCCACCTCATAGAAATTTTCTGTATAGTTCTGGAACTTTTTATCAAAGCAGTGTTATGCTCATGGGAGCTCACACATACTGTTGTAGACTCTGGGCTTATGTTTTGGGTTAGGACTATGGGCAGCATGCAAATATTTTTCTTTGAACACAAGCTATGGCAGTTCTGTCATGATTTTCAATATCCATCTGTTTTTGGGCATGTGGCATCATTTAATAAAGAAAATATTTTCTCTGGTATCCAATTTGGTAAGGACACCTTTGGCATGAGAACCTACCAAGAAATTTTTAAGCACCAAGTAAAATTTGAGCCCATGGCCTCCTGGGAAATGCTTGTATCTCATGATCCATCTATTTTTCTCTAGGAATTTCATTATCTGGCATGTTCCATGATGTCATGAAGAATGGGTGACTGAGGTGAAGGCTTCTCTTGTAGCACTGTTTTAAACCATGTCTGTTCATGACTGGTAGAATGGATGAGTAAGCAATGGCATCTCCATGCATGGGAAATATTATAAAAACTGAAAAGTATGTGGTTGATTCACATGTACTAATAAGAATTGGTTCATCTTGTACTGTATATGCTAAATTAAAAAATGTAAAAGAAAGTGCTACAAATTTCTATCTTCAAGTGAAGCAAGGAGGAACTTTCTATTTGTGTATTTGCATAGGTGGGTTCAAAAGTAATTAGCTTTATTCTTTAGACTTGTGTTGTTATGAAATTATGTCAATTTTATTGATATAATTAAAGTATTATTCAAATAATCAAGGCGCCATTCTCATGGATTTTCTTAATTAAACATGACAATGAAATATTTACTCTCAGGAACCTGAAAAAGTTTTAAATAGGTGCAATGCAGAAGAAACACTGGGTTAAGAAGCCTCTGTTACCTTGTTTAACTTCCTGGATTCTCCATGGCTTCTCAACAAAATGAGGGGTTTTCTGTCATATATACAATTCCTAGGAGTTCCTTGAGGTTGATCACCAGGCACTGTAGTGTGTGTGTGTGTGTGTGTGTGTGTGTGTGTGTGTGTGTGTGTGTGTGTATGTGTATGTGTGTGTGTGTGTGTCTGTGTATGTGTGAGTGTGCATGTGTGTGTGCATGTGTATGTGTGTGTGTTTGTGTGTGTGTATTGGTGGGAAGAAAAACCTGGGCAGGACAGGAATGGTTTGGGTTTTTGAACCTATGAAACCAACACAAGGTACATAGCTCTTCCTCAAGATGCACTTCCTTATTATTCTTTTTTGTATTTTTATTATTTTAATAAAAAATTTATTTTAAATCAGAGATAAATGTACAGATTTTAAAAGCATTTTGACATAACTAATATGAATACTTTTTTGTCAGTATTTAATTCTTTTAGAAGTTTGATAGTATGCATTGAAATCTTATTAGTTACCATAAGCATTAAACACATGTAGAACAGAACAGAACATGGGAGCAGCAGAGTTTTCTAGCTGTATATAGATTAAACATAATGATTCTTAATACAAAAATTGTTACAAAGCTAAACTTTTAGCTCTTGAATTATTAATGTTTTAAGGTCCTGGTATACTGCATCTTAAAGGGTGCTTTACACCAATTTTTTTTCCTAAGAAGAAATGAGGATTTCAATTATGGCCTATGGTTGTTTTTTTTTTTTTTTTTCTTTTTTGTTTGTTTGTTGAGATTCATATGGTCTGTGACTTGTTTCTGGGGTATTCAGAACTTTCTGGGCTAGTATCTAATTATTAGTGACTGCATGTTATGTCTGTTCTTTTTTGAACAGGGTTACCTCAGGATAATATTCTCTAGATGAATCCATTTTCCTAGGAGTTTTGTGAAGTCATTGTTTCTAATAGCTGAGTGGTACTCCATTGTGTAAATATACCACAACTTTTTATCCATTCATCTAGTGCAGGACATCTGGGTACTTTCTACCTTCTGGCTATTATAAACAGGCTGCAATGAACACAGTGGAGCATGTGTCCTGACTCTATGTTGGAGCGTCTCTGGGATATATGACCAGTAGTGGAATAACTGGGTCTTCAGGTAGGACTATGTCCAATTTTCTGAGGAACCAACAGACTGATTTCCAGACAGGTTGTTTCAGCTTACAACCCCCACCAACAGTCGAAGAGTGTTACTCTTTCACCATCATCCTTTCCAGTATCTACTGTCAGGGGTATGGCCCTACTGTGGGCTGCAGGGGCAAGTCCTTTGTGAGCTCTGCCCAGCCCTCTCAGCACCAAGGTCACTCACAGTGCTATATCGCCAGGCCTATGTCCTCTCACTTCTAAATAGAGGCACAGAATATATAGTTGTCATACCAAATTCATAGGACATAGAAGGCCAATATGGTACGGCCTGTAGAAGTCTCACTTGAAATAGTCTGTGAATTTTTCTCATTCATATTTGGTGAATGATGGTGTTTCTGAATATCTTTTAGCAGGTGCCATCTCTGGGGCAGCTGTTAAAAGTCAGTACATGAGGGATTTTAGTTTATAAGAGATGGGACATTGAACTTTGTGGATCCCTGTGAGGATGTTGTCCTGCAGTTCACCTTGTGTGTTCCCTTGGATGTTTCAGTCCTGCATTGAGAGTAATAGGATTATCACAGGAGGTGAAGGGAGAGGAGGACCTTGGAAAGAGAGGAGGCAAAGGAAATGAGGGGTTAGAATGAGGTCCTGGAGGAGATGGGAGAAAGGTGTAGAACATCAGAACATCAAATAATATGTAGCTAGGGAGGGGGAGTGTTGAGGAATTGGAAATAGCCACTGGAGGGCCTCAGACAACAGGAAAATGAGAGGCTCCTAGGACTCAGTGGGAAGGATTTTAGCCGAAATGTGCAGAGATGATGGAGATAGGACCTTTAGAGAACTCCTGCAGTAGATAGGCATGGCCCCCAATCAAGGGATGGGCCACCCATCTCAAATATTTTAACCCAGAAATATTCCTATCCAAAGGAAGAGTAAGGACAAAAAATAGAGCAGAAACTATAGGAAGGGCCATCCAGGGTCTTTCATACCTGTGAATCCATCCTGTCTGCAGACATTAACGTGATGCTGTTGCCTTTAACTAGAGGTGTTTTCTGACAGTGACTGGTTGGGCTGTTCCTTGGAAGGTCTGGAAAGCAATTTAGATGTAGATGCTTGAAGCTAACCTTCAGACTGAAATCAGGGACACCGGTGGGGGAGCTATCAGTAGGACTAGAGCAGGAAAGGGGATTGCAATGGAAGGAAGAACAACATCAGCTGACCAGATGACCCAGTGCTCCCAGAGACTAAATATACTTAAAAGTATCATGGGAAATGAAGTCCCAAGCTAGCAGAGAAAATGGCCGACATATATTCAATATCTCTAAGCATCTGGTGGCCTTTTTATTCTCCCTGTTCTGTCCTCCAAGATTAAAAAATTGATTTCCTGGACATAAGCTTCAAGTGTATCCCCTCTTATCTTTCCATGCCTCAGTAAACTAGGAAATCTGCCAGTATAAACCTGGCCTGACTTGACTCTGCCTTATAGGGAAACTTTCACAAAAGCAGACAAAATGGCTCCAGACAAGGCAGGTGGGTCTAATCTCAGAAAAGGCACAAAGCTGCCTTTTGGTACAGCCTTTTGAAGCCACACAGAAATTGGAACCCAAGCCGGCATGATTGTGAGAATCATGGGTATTAGTCATACTCTTACTTCTTGAAAATACATTCCTACCCACTAAACCGTGTTCCATCCATCTAGAGGTTTTATGGCACTCTGGATATTGATATTGATGTACTACTTGGTAGAGTTGTTTGAGCTCCGAGATCCAACCATGCTCAAGATCAGGAGAGTAAGCAATAATTTCCTATTTCTCTCTATACAGAGACATATAAAGAGAGATTTTAAATAATCCACCCAAACATTCCATATGGTTACTGACCTTATACCACGCATTAGATGCCAAACCCAGTTTCCCCAGGCCCAGCAGACAAGAGGATAGAAAACCTATAGTCCAGTTCATCATCAGAGAATGTGATCCTTTCACTCATTTTCTGTTCAAACACAGATTAGAGCCAAGACCCCTCTCAGATGTTTTTCTGAATAAGTGAAGCATTATTTGGGATAAACCACATAAAAAGTTCTGAGCCAAAACAGTGAGTCATACAACTCTTCACAAACTGACAGACACAGGTAATCTCAGGTTCCAGCCTCACATCCATTTCATACTTGAAATATCTTATCAGTACCTACTCTACGTGACTTCCTGTCTTGGGAGTTAGAATATCTGTGGTAAAAGTCTGGTATCCCAGTAAAAGAATTCTAATAACTAGGTTTTAAACCTCAGACGTTTTTGGCAAAGCCTTAATATTAAGCATTATTTGGGAAGCTATAGAGAATCCCCTGGTCAGTGAGCGACATTTGGTAGATAGAGGACCTGTGAGAATTCTTTCCATGCCAAGTCAACAAGGGGATGAACCATAGCAAAAGCTACCAGTAGCACTGTCCACGTCAATATTCAGAGGCCCGCAGACCTTCTCCTTGACAAACATGTCAGCAGGCAAGTCTTGTGCACATATACCTAGGAGAAGAAGCACTCCATCCTTCCAGGTCTCATGTTGCATGATATTCAAATAATGGGGCTTGTCTTTTCCACCTGCAGCAGCTAAAGAGATATTCACTAAGAGGTACCATGGCTCCAATACAAGCTGAAAACAAACTGCTATTCCCATCTGGATGAGCTGAGCTACAAGGTCGAGCAGCTAGAACTTAAGTGACATGCCCTGGGGAAGAAGGTAGAATGTATCTTTCCCCCAGAATGCTTCATGGCTAGACAACTTGTCTGCACCCAGTGCAGCATCACAAAGACACTGCCTTATGTCTCCCCATCTAGGTTGAGGGAATTTGATGGCCACAGTTCCTCTGTCCTCTCAAAGAGGCTCTGTCAAGTTAATGTCTGGCAGCAGGCTGGCTAGGCCAAAGTTAACAGTACTAGATATGCTGCTATTCCAAAAAAAGTGCCTGATTATTTGAGCATTGTAAATCCATCACTGTTGCTACAGAGAAAGGCCCACTCAACAAGCAATTACACCCTCTGTAGTGTCAGTGTCATAGGACCAGTCATCCATCTGTCCTATTTCTTGCCTGGTATCTATGGCTTCTCAATCTGAGGTCTATTTTATTATTTCTTTGCTTTTCTCTTTCACACTCATGGTTGTTTTAAACCTTTTGAACAATCTCCAGTTTTCAGGACCTACTTAGATGCTCAAACTGTTTAAACCTTTGAAGATTCATTCCCAAGAGCTGAGGCCAACCTCACAATAAAAGCAACATTTTGAGCCCCCCAAAAATTCTATTTTGATCTGGACAAACATTTTCCGGGGCCTCATAATCCTGGTAAGTATTGGGCATAAAGCCAGGTTAAAGACAAGCCTGGGGAATGGTGAAAATACACTCTTTTTTTGCGGCTTCACTCTCT
The DNA here is from genome assembly GCF_963924665.1 of Micromys minutus. Lineage (NCBI taxonomy): Eukaryota > Metazoa > Chordata > Mammalia > Rodentia > Muridae > Micromys > Micromys minutus. Next base: position 851,296 of record NW_027667990.1, on the reverse strand, counting down.
GGTTTAAAACAAGACAAATACCAAAAAGTCATAGTTGGGAAGTAGAACTCACCATGCAGGAGGGAGGAATGTCAGTGTTACCAAGTGGGGCTAAAACCAGGTACAAGCTTTGTTTTTTCCTGAGCGATATGACTATCCAAAGTTAGTAAGACCCCTGAGAAAAAGGGCAAGTTTTAGTTAGCTGTGTTCTGGGCAAGTATGAGTGGTCTTGCACAAGAAAGCTACTCTTCAAAAGAGAAAAACTGGTCAGTATAGCTGGTTTAGCCTAGTCATAAGGTTCAAAATCATCAGTGGGGTATCTGACTGCAAAACAAGGACAATCTGTTTCAAACAAGGTCTGGAGATTTTCCTGCTAAAAAGAATCATCATATGCATGCTGTCCAGGAAAACTCCCCATGGGGTATGTCAGGTACTGCACAAGAGTGCCTTGTGGCATTCTTTATAGCCATCTGCAAGAGCTCCAATGATAAACCATATTCACAGTTGGAGAGAGTGTGTGCCCTCAGTCAGAGAAAGTGTGGGAGAGGTGGCGCTGCCACCTGTTGCCAATCTAGTGCTGTGGAAAAGAAATAGACACCCTGCTCAGTCCTTGTATCTCACCACCTATGGCAAGGACAAGACTTGATTCTGGTGTGACTAGAGCAAGAGAGCTGCCCCTGCCACTCACTTACTACAACACTGGGGAATTCAGGCCCCGGATCGTGCTCGGGAAGTTCATCAGAGCTAGCCCTGTACATAAAGATTGTGTATGAGCAGCCCCCAAGGGTCTTGCTTCTTGTATACTATGCAATAGTAAAGATGAGGGAGAGACCCCTCTCTGCTCATTCATCCACTGACATCTATGGCAGGCAGGAGAGATGGCCCTGTGGTCACTGTCAAGGAACATCCATGTCCTCCTTAACTGCAATACTTGGAACACTGGGACTGGCACCTCACCTAAGCAGTAGGGTAGAGCTCTCCCTCTTTGCAAGGAATACTGCATAGGCACTGCCATTGAAGGGGGCTAGAGCTCACAACATGACAAACTCAGATAATTCTCATGCACAGATCCAGGCATTTGAATTGTCCCACACCAATATCTAGATCATTGGTGAACTACTGTAGTACAAGAAGTGGCCAGTTCTACACGTCCAGAACTCCAGGATTTATATAATATAGATAATCTCCATGACAACAAGATACCAGAGAAGAGTCCCATTGAAATTCCAGTGTTCACAGAGTAGCTGAAATAGCATACAATGCCAAACAGGCATCATAATGAAAATGTGCAGGCAAAAATGTGTGGAGCAAATGGTGACATACTACAGCTTCCACAGAAAAATACTGAACCTGAGATTGGGGAACGTGGGCGAGGGTGAAGAATGGACCAGGGAGGAATGGAAGATAGGAGGATTGTGGCATGTGGAGGGACATTCACTCACTCACTCACTCACACACTCACACACATGCAAACACACACACACACACACACAAAGAGAGAGAGACATACACCAAAATATTATAATGTCAACCAGGATAAAGCTCAGAGATCTTTGGGATGAGAGCTAGAAAGACTGTAAATGCCACAGTTGTAGTTAACATCAAGGACACCACCAAGTTGTTAGAAGTAGAAACACACAGTGATGGTTACAGCACGCATGAGAGCTAAGCAAGCTCACCAGGAAGAATCTCATGAATAAGGAACTGAGGACTTGGACAAGAAATCCAATTACAAGGTGAGAAATGGCTGGCACTTGACAGAGGATAGGAAAGGGAAAGTCTTTTCTTTGATACAATCCCTGAGAGGGCAATGATCCCCAACCCAGACTTCATGACTTAGGTTCATTGGGTAATAAAATATGGACCTGAGAGAAAGACAAGAAGAAACATGATGAGGAGGTAAGGAATGAGGAAAGGAGCAGGAGGAAGTAACAGGAAGGTGAGGGAGAGGAAGAATATGAATATGAAGAGGAGAAGTATAGGAAAGGGTGCTGAAGAGGAAGACCAAACAACTTGTCAGAGTTGAGTAGTATCAGGTATGTGTCTTCTGTATCCTTTGCCTGAGAGATTGAAACATTCTTTTCTGCAGTGAATTAACCTGGAAGGGAAACAATGCCAAATAGCTCCAGGAAGTTCCTGAAACTGACCAGATTCTTTAGATCTCTTCTTTTCAGGATGTAATCAACCCAAAGCCCTCAGAGTCTCTCTCACACACCAAGGAACAAAGACAACTGAAACCAGACCACCTCTTGCCATGCTGCCTGGAAAAAGTTTAAACAAACTGCTACTTGTAACAGGTACTCATCTACCTATTAAGCTACTCTCAGACTGTGAAGTATGCTCCAAGTTCCCAGCTTTAGTAAGCTTGTAACCCATTCAGGGACTAGCTTTGAAGATGATTCTGTATTTGATTCTCTCTTCCATTGAGTCACCTTCCACTCCATATTCCTTGGAATAATTGTCATTGCATCACAAAGCTAGACTTTGTGGTATCTATACTATGTTCTTTGTTTCCTATATGCAGTGGGTAGATTTATGTTTTGCATATTCACAGGGAATGTTTTGAAGGGAACAACACACAGGAGGAATAGAGAATGCTCACTACAGGAACAGGATTAAACTGAGACCACAAATGCACACTTAAACACACATGTTTTTCACTGTTGATTTAAAGTGGCTAATTTCTGACTCACTCAGGCACAACAGCAAATAATCAATATCTCAGATTTTCAACAGGAAAAGGTTACAATGGGTAGAATACACTGGATTGTTGTTACTGGGCATGGCAAATAGGTGAGTTAAAAGCGGATTCTGATTGCTGAAGTTCAATTCTATGATAACTGGACCTGCGTAGGAGCCTCAGAAAGAAGACAGAGTGAAATAAGCTAATGGAATTGGTTGCTAAACTAAAGAATGGAATGTAAGGATTTAACAAGAGAGGAGAAATTAGTAAAGGCACAGCCCACCAGAAACATATTAGTCATGCTGGGACTGGAATTCAATAACCCCCTCTGGTTATGTCACAAAACAGAGGATGTTGGGTAGGAATGCCAATGCATTTTTGGTAACACTTGGAAGAAGGGGAGATGAATATATTTGAGACATGCCCTTTGAACTTTTAAATATTAACCAAATTATTGTTTACTAAGAAAACAGAACAATGAATGCTGGTAATGTGGTAGACAACAGGGCCTTAGACACTGGTAATGCTAATGTGAGCTGGTCTAGTGACTGTGTGAATCAGGATGCAGGTTTCTCAGAACACACAGATTGTCAATATGACCTAGCTGTACTACTCTATGGTATATAATGGATGCCAACATAGCACAGAGGTAGGTATTGCATATCATTGCTCACTACACTACGAAGTATGACACCAAACAATTGAAACCAGACACCCATCTCCAGAGCTGTGGACAAATGAAATATAGTACACATACAAGATGGGATTAGCAGAAGTCATTATCTGGACAATGGAAGCAGTCATGGAAAATCACATTAAGTATATCAAACTAGCCACAGTCCTGAATTCTATATGAACATATTAAGTCATCATACATACATAAAGGTGACGTAATCTTGTGTAATATGGAGACAATGGAACCAATGTGATGGGAAGTGGGTGACAAAGGGAGGTGAGTGAGGTAAAAAAGAAATATACTCCACAATATTCATGTGCAAAACCTTTTCTGAACATTTGTGGGCAAAAGAAATGGTTAAGTTTTTAAGAGCTATCATTGTTCTAATAAAATACCTGAGTTTAGCTCCTAACCAAATGTTGACTAAAGATCCAAGTCATGCATCAGGCCATCCATGAACCCTACATTGTAAGAATTTGAGAGACACCTCAAGAGTGAAAAATACTGTCTGCTCATGCCAACGACCTGGGTTGCAGTATCAGCACACAAGTAGTGACTCACAATCATCAGTGACTCCCGTGTAAAAGAGGAAACTTCCTCAGAACAAGTAAAATGGGACTGCTGGTTGATCCATCAATATGAAGCAGGGATACTCAGTCATACAGGCTCATTGCTGCACTGTTTACTATAGCTCAGAAAAGAAATAAGCTAGGAAGAGCTCCAACACATGAGTGGGAAGAGGAAATCAGAAACTTGCCCTGTACATTTGTCCCTATTAGTATAAAGTACTTTGTTGTGGCTCTAACCAAGCAAGGAAAGATCTGTATGACAAGAACTTCAAGTGTCTGAAGAAAGAAATTGACGAAGATCTCAGAAGAAGAAAAGATCTTCCATGCTCATGGACTGAAAGGATCCACATAATAAAAAGTGCATGATCTTGATACACAAACAGGCAGGAAGATCCGTGGAATAGTGTTGAAGGTCCAGAAATGAATCCACATACATATAGTCAGTGGATTTTAGACAAAGGAGTTAAAATCATCCAAAGGAAAGCATTTTCAATAAATGGTGCTGTTTAACTGAAGGTCAGCATGTAGAAGAATGCAACTATCCTCATCCAAATTTCAAGTTCAAGTGGGTAGAAGACTTCCACATAAAGAAGATACACTAAAACTGATAAAAAGAAATTGGGCAAGACCCTGAAACACATGAACATGGGGGAGGATTCCATTAACTGAATACCAATGGCTTATCCTATAAAATCAAGAATTAAGAAATTGGACCTCATAAAATTGCATCACTTCTGTAAGGCAAAGAATGTCAATAAAACAAAACAGCAATCAACAGATTGGGAAAGGGTCTTCACCAATCCTTCACCCAATCGAGGCTAATATCTAATATATACAAAGAACTCAAGAAATTAGATTTCAGGGAACAAAATAATCCTAGTAGAAATGGGATGCAGAGGTAAACAAAAAATTCTCAACTGAGGAATATAAAATGGCTGAGAAGCACCTAAGGATGATTCAACATTCCTAGTCATCAGGGAAATGCAAATGAAAACAACACTGAGATTCCACTTCACTCCAGTCAGAATAATTAAGATGAAAAAAAATCAGGTGACAGCAGATGCTAGCAATGATGTGGAGAAAGATGAATACTCCATAATTGCTGGTTAAATTTGAAGCTGCTACAAGCACTCTGGAAATCCCTCTGGTGGTTCCTCAGAAAATTGGCCATAGTACTACATGAGGATCCAACTATACCACTCCTAGAAATATACCCAAAAGATGCAGAAACGTTTAACAAGATTATGATCTCCACTACAATCACAGAAGCCTTATTTATAATAACCAGAAGGTGGAAAGAACCCAGATGTTATTCAACAGGAATAAAGACAGAAAATATGGTACATTTGCACAATGGAATACTACTCAGCTCTTAAAAACTATGACTACATGAAATTCTTAGGAAAATGGATGGAACTAGAAAGCATCATCCTGAGTGAGGTACCCCATTCACAAATGAACATCCATGGTATGTACTCACCAATTAATAAATATTAGTTCAAAAGCTTGGGATACCCAAGAAACAATTCCCATACCATATGAAGCTCAAGAAGAAGAAAGACCAAAATGTGGATCCATCAGTCCCTTTCAGAAGAGAGAAGAAATACTCACAGGAAGAATGACATTGACCAAAAGGGGAGCAGGGCCTGAAGGAAAGGTCACACTGAGACTGCTACATCTCGAGATCTATCCCATATGCAGCCACCAAAATCAGTCACTATTGTTGAAGTCAAGACATGCTTGATGATAGAAGCCTGATAGGTATGTCTCCAGGGATAAGGATGATTGCAGTTAATCATTGAATTGTACAAGGAGACCCAATGGAGGAATTAGAGAAAGGTTAGAGAAAGGACTGAAGTAGCTGAAGCCATTTACAGCCCCATAAAAAAAAAAAAAAAAAAAAAAAAAAAAAAAACAGTATCAACTAACTACACCCACCCCCAGAGCTCCCATGTACCAAACAACAAACCAATGAGTACACATGGAGGGATCCATGGATCAAGTGACATATTTAGCATAAGATGGCATTGACTGGCACCAATAAAAGGAGAAGCCCATGGTCCTGTCTGTGAAGGCACCTTTTCACCAGTGTGGTTGAGGTGGGATTGTGTGATTGGGATTGGGAGCACTTTTACAGAAGCATGTGAGAGGGTTACAATGAGCCTTCAGGGGACAGAATAAGAGAACAGGGAAAGGGGATAACATTTGTACTGTAAAAACATAAAATATCCAATAAAATTGTCTATGAAGAAAATCGGGACCAATGGTTTGAAAATGTGAAATTCTTATGAAAATGGATGCATCTAGAGAACATCATCCTGAATGAGGTAACCCAGTCACAAAAGAAGTAACATAATATGCAGTCACTGATAATTAGATACTAACCCCAGAAAGCTCTGAACACCCCAGAAATAACCCACAGACTATATGAAATTAAAGGAAAAAAAAGAAGAGGAAAAACCTTTATGCTTATTCTTTACACACCGGGAAAACTTTGACTATTTCCAGGTTACATCTGGTTTTACAGGTACTTTATGCTCATTGTAATTACTAAGATTGTAATGCATCCTATCAAATCTTTAAAAAAAATCAAGTACAGACAAAAATGTATTCTCATACTTTTATGCATAAATGCTTAAAATCTGTACATTTGTCTTTGATTTGTAAAATAAAGTTGTAAAAGAACAGAAAATATGTTCATAATAAAGAAGAGAGTCAGTTACAGAAGGAAAAAACTCACCATATATACATGTGCATATATTTTCAAAGAAAAAAAGAAAGAAAACAGGGTTGGGGAAATGACTATGTGGTTAAGAGCTCTCATTGCTCTTGTGGAAGACCTATGATTGGCTCCTTTGAACATATTGTCTTAGTCAGGGTTTATCACCTGCACAAACATCATGACCAAGAAGCAAGTTGGGGAGGAAGGAGGTTTATTCAGCTTACACTTCCATATCACTGTTCATCACCAAAGGAAGTCAGGACTGGCACTAAAGCAGGTCTTGAGGTCAAGAGTTCTACAAGCACTAATTGATCTTTGTTAGATTTTTCTGTAGGTGAGAGGTAATGTGGACAAGAAGGGGAGTACCCAGGAAAAAGCCATAGGACTGACATGTCCTCCTCTTAACCTGTTTGCTTTCTAGTAGTCAATGTTTCTTTTATTCCTGCCCATTAAGGCAGGAACTTATGTTTTTTCTTTACTTTTTAATTTTTTTTTTAAATTTTCACTTGGCATCAATGAGTGTTTTTCTTGCCTAAATGACGGCAGGCCATTCCAGCCCTTGGTATGTGAGGACAATAGAGGAATGTGTTCATCCACTGGACCTGGAGATTAAAGATGTTGTTAGCCACAATGTAGGGCCTGGAACCACCATGTGAGTCCTGTGAAAGAGCGTCCTGTCTTTCAACTGCATTGTCTTGCTAGCACACCCATATCATCTTATAAGAATAAATTGAAATTCAAGATTAACTTATTGGTTATCTTTGTCCATTTTGATTAAATATATTCTTCCTGCATGGACAAATGCTTGTTCAGTGGATGAAATGTAGCCCCTATGAAAGACCCCCGCTTAGCAACAATAACGCCATTTCTTCAAGGCTGTGCACACAGGGCGGGCCAGGTCATGGACCCAGGTGGCCAAACAAGATACTGATGGGCAGCCAGCTTGCAACAGACAGAGAACAGAAAGCCCCCAAATAAGCCCTATAAGGCAACTGCTCTCAGAGAAGCACAAAGCAGCTATTCTCAGAAAAACTGCAGCCCCAGCTGACACCAGGAGCAGTGTCTTTGGAACCGTGTCCTTAGACTCACTCCTTGACCACACTTAAACTAAAAAATTAGAACGCTGTAACTATGCTTCTGCTTCTGTACCTCACATCTGCCTCACAAGCCCTATGAAAAGAAAACTGTCCCTTTGTCCGGCGCACCAGTCCTCCGATAGGCTGTCGCACACGGACACCCATGTGAGAGCAATAAACCCTCTTGTGACTTGCATCCAGTGGTCTCAGCTGGTTCTTGGGTCCTGGGGTCTCCTCAGGTAAAGGTCCTCTAGATGAGGGTCTTTTACCTAGTTTGCTCCATAGAATCTCATGGGACAGTGTGATTTGTCACCATGCCACACAGATTGGCATAAAATTAAAAATATATAAAGTGCTTATTTACAGAACTTTACACTAAATGTCTATTCCTTTGTTTCCAAAACATTATATTTAGTTCTCCCTCTCGTTCTCTTTCTGTCTCTCTCTGGCTGTGTCTATGACTCTTTTTTAAGCTATTCATGAAAGTGCAGGCAAGAATGACAACCAGTGGAGGGCAGTAGGTCATCCTAAAGCTGGAATGACCAGTGATGATTAATCCTGGGACAGGAGATCTGGAAACCAAAATAAGATCATCTCCACTAACAGAAATGATCTTTCCAGGAGCCCTTTCTCTAGATGGTCCTACCCTGCTTCAAGAGAATCTTTTGATGAACAGCACTATACTGTGGAGAGAGTTGTGTCAGGAACTTCTTCACAAAAATAACTATTTAGGCTCTGACTACATACTTCGTACATCTTTAGCATGGGAGGCTGGAGAGAGACATTAAAAAAAAAAAGAGAAAAAAAGAAAGAAAAAAACACTCCCTGAACATTGATGCCCCAAAACTAAGTATTCCACACTCATAAAAGAAACTTTACTGAAGGTCAAAACACACATTGAATCTCACACAATAATACTGGGAGACTTAAATACCTCACTCTCATTAATGTCCAGGACTTTGATACAGAAATTAAACAGAGATACCATGAAACTAAGAGAGGTCATGAACCGAATAGATTTAACAAGTGTCTACAGAACATTTCAACCTAAAACCAAAAGAAATATCTCCCTCTTATCTGGCCATGGTTTCTGTTTAAAAATTGACCATATGATTGGTCACAAAACAAGCCTCAAACAATACAAGTTTATTGAAACAGTCCAGTGCATCCTATGAGATCACCACAGACAAATACTAGATATCAACAATAATGAAAATACCAGAAAAACCCACATATCTATGGAAACGGAACAACTCTCTACTCTGTGGTAAATTGGCCAGAGAAAAAATAATGAAAGAAATTATAGACTTACTGAAATTTAATGAAACTGATGACCCGGCATACCTACACTTATGGGACATAATGAAAACAGGGCTAAGAGGAAAATTAATAGAACTATGTACCTTGGTAAAGAAATCAGAGAGATCTTAAGCTAGCAATTTAACAGCACATCTGAAAACTCTTGAACAAAAGGAAGCTAACACACACAAGAGTAGTAGATGCCAGGAAATAGTCAAACACAGGGCCAGAACCAACCAAATAGCAACAAAGAGAATGAAACAAAGAATCAACAAAACCAAAATCTGTTTCTTTGAGAACAACAAGAGAGATAAATCCCTAGCCTAACTTAAGGACCCAAAGAAGGTATCCAAATTAACAAAATCAGAAATGAAAAGAGTAACACAAGAAACCCAGAAAATTCAAATACATCATCAGATCCTACAACAAAAGTCTGTACTAAACAAAATTGGAAAATCTAGATGAAATATATTATTTTTACGACTGCAAGTTCCAAAGTTAAATCAAGAGCAGATAAGCTATATAAACAGTCCCATATCCCCTAAGGAATAGAAGAAGGTATTAAAAACATCCCAACTCAAAAAGCCCAACAGAGATGGCTTTAGAGCAGAATTCTACCAGTCCTACAAGAAAGACCTAACATCAACACTCCATGTGTTCCATAAAATAGAATTCCAGAAAATAGAATCATTCCTTAAAGTAGAATTAGAAGGAACAATACCTAATTCATTCTATGAAAGCATGATTACTCTGATACCTAAACCACACAAAGACCCAACAAAGGAAGAAAACTTCAGACCAATTCTGATTATGAATGTTGTTCCAATAATACACATTACTATTCTTACAAACTCAATCCAAGAAAACATCTCAAGCACCATTTACCATAATCGATCAATTAGCCCTAATCCTAGGGATGTAAGAGTCATTCAATATATGAAAATATATTAAATTATCCCACTACATACATGAACCAAAGGAAAAAAATTACATGGTTCTCTCCCTAGATGCTGAAAATGCATTTGACAAAATACTGCAGGCATTCATGTTAAAAGTACTAGAAAGACCGAGAATTGAAAGCACAAACTGAAACATAATAAAAGCAACATAGAGCAAAGCAACAGGCAAGATCAAATAACATGGAGAGATACATGAAGCAATCCCAATAAGATGAATGAGAAGTCAACAAGACCCACTCTCCTGTATCTATCCAAAAAGGCCTCAATCTTCTACCTAGAGCAATAAGACAACAAAATGGAATCAAGGGGATACAACTTGTCAAATAAGTAGTCAGGGTATCACTATTTGCCAATGATATGATAGTATAGAAAAGCAACTTACAAAAAAAAAAAAAAACTTCTATTCCTGGACCTAGAAGAGAACTAGCAAATCAAATGACCAGTGACTACAGTGACATCAGCAAAAAGCTATCAGTAATTTGTTCTTCGGTTGGAACTACCTAAGGTGGTCATTTTGAAGGAGTGCATAGTGGGGGTGATTTCTGTTCGGAACCCCAGGTTGTGGTAATACTATTTGGATATGGGTTTTGCTAATCAAGTGGACGAAATTTTATGTGTGGCAAATAAGAAAGCTTTTGAAGACAACCCCCAAACACTGCCTTTTCTCTGAAACTTGACCTCATGGGATTTTAATGTTTTGAAGAAATACACAAAATGTGCACACAAACAGCTGGACCTGATAGGGATGAAGACTCAGGAAGCAGCCATAACTGTGGACACCTGGAGATTAAGTGTCACAGGACAGAGAGGGCAGTGGGGATTGGGGATGTGATCTGAGTGCACAGTGGTCATCTATGGCACACACCCATCTTCTCTGATAAAAAGGAGGAGGTCAAGGAGCTGTTGCCTAACACATTCATAAAGCACGATGTCCAGTCTGTACATGGCTACATTACAAAGAAGCCAAAGGATATCACACTGAAGGGTGTTTTAATGGCAATTTTCGAGTCTTGGTGGCAACCACTGGTACTGCCTAAGGTAGACATGGTGGTTCAGAGCTGTTCATCAAAGAATGTGGAGTCTTGACGAGGACCAGTGGAGACCCAGAGATACAAGCCTGAGGAGAAGGGGTTCTGACTAGCCAGGGGGCAGAGAAATCTCTGCAGAGAGCACACAGAAAGTGCGCCCCTGCCCTGCCTGATCCAGGGACCAGGAACCCATCATTGGGAAGGAACTCTGGAAGAATATCTAGATGGCAGAGGTAAGCAGGATGGCAGCCATGGTGCTTTCAGGGGACAGCATTGTGGATGCAGGAACTATCAGAAACACAGGCAGGAACAGTGAAGAGGAGGAGGAACTTCAGACAAAGTTCAGAGGAAGAATGGGAGGTTGCAACAAAAGAAACAGATCCCAGAACAAAGGCAAGAAGAAGAGTTTTGGTAAAGTAGTAGAGGCAAGAAGAAACTGTTCCCACTGGGGAGTCCAGGGCCCTTCCTGCTCTGAGTCCCAGTGCTTCCTTCCTGTTTGATCATTGCACTTTGATTGGGCCTCCTTATTTGCAGAGGGAGGCTTCTGAACTGTCCAAGCACTCATCATAAACTGTCTTTATTTTGGAAAGTGATAGGAATAAATAAATTAATCAATAAATATCCTGAAGAGGACTAAACAAGGGCTCTCTTATTGGACCTTCAGTGCACCTCCCAGGTGCTGCTCCTCTAACTGGAGGCTCAAGAGCCTAAAAAGCTGGAGGGTGCAGAGCTGACCAAAGCTCTCTCTCTGGCTGCAGCTTTAAAACACTTCCCTGGTGCAGCAGATGCCCTCTGCAGCCTGTAACTTCTAAACAAGTAAATATCTGTCTTTTGATCTGCTGAAGAAGATGATAGAGGATAGTCTCATTTTCATGAAAGTGGAAATAACCCTGTGGCTCAGAGTGGAAACAGCCACACTGCAGGATAACCCTATCTCCATGGTGAAGTTCATGCTCTGACCTCACAAAGAACCACTGTGATAGAAGAATGAATGTCCTCAGTATAAGACTGTGGACTAGCCTGTGAGTTTTGTCCAGATAGAGCAGGAAGCTGATTTGGGTGACCTGTGGGACTCGTTCAGAGTTGACTATATATTTCATTTTCAGGTTGTATTATCTCACAACCTCTGTGCACCAGAGCACAGGGAACAGCCTCATGGACAGCAATTTAAAAACAGAGACTTTGAGAAGTCAGTATAATGTGGGTTTCTTACTTGGCCAGGGTTCATTTGGCACTGTGAAATTGGCCTGGCACCTGAAAACCAAGGCTCTGGTTGCCATCAAAACGGTACAGATTAGCGAGAAGAACATCAGGTGGATCCAGACAGAAAGAGCAATATTGGAGACACTACAACATCCTTACATCATTCGCCTTTTCCAAGTCTTAGAAACAGCAAGTAACATACATTTTATATTGGAATATGTCCCAGGAGGAAACTTATTTGAAATAGTAAGAGACCAAGGCCAACTGTCGGAGGAGGAGGCAAAAAAAACATTTGGACAGATAGTTTCGGGAATAAAATTCTGCCACCAACGAGATATTGTACACGGAGATATCAAGCCGGATAACATAGTAAGAGATGCCAAAGGTAATATCAAAATAATAGACTTTGGCCTAGCCAGGAGATGCAGACCTGGGAGATTAATGAAAGTGCCACGTGGAGCCAGAATATATTTTGCCCCAGAGCTTATATTAAGGGAGCCCTACGAGGGAAAGAAGGCGGATGTGTGGAGTTTGGGCGTGCTGCTCTTTTTTATTACAGCAGGGTTCTTCCCGTTTAGAGGAGAGACCATCAAAGAGATCAGTAAAAATATTTTAACAGGGACCTATGCTGTTCCACGTTTACTCTCTGGACAACTGGAGAACCTGATCCACCAAGTCCTCACGGTTCCCCCAGAGATGAGGCCTTCCATCGAAGAAATTGAAAACCATCCATGGGTGAGGAAGTGCGAAATAACCATCTCGACCAAGATAGACCCAGACTTCAAAATCATTGATATGCTGTGTGACATGGGATACAATGCCATCCAGATTTTGAATTCCCTGCACAAAAAGAAATACGATGCACCAATGGGTGCATATCTAACATTAAAAGCACATGTAGACCTAGGGCATGAGCATGGATCTCCCTCTTCAGCCAAGGCTGTGGATCCCTGTCCTACACCATCCGCATCCCCAACACATACTCTTCCCCTAAAGAGAAGGGCCAGTGAGCCAAACTTTGGCCTCCTCCACATCAGGCCCTCAGGAGAGCAGGGGCCTGTTCCACTGAAACCATCGGGACACAAGTTGGCCAGGAGTGTGTCCCTGCCTCCCATTGCTCTGCATTACCCCTGTAAGCAGAGCAGAGCTTCTAGCAGTGTCCCACATTCAAGAGCAGTGGCTGGCCCATGTGTGTGTAACAACATATTAGAAATCGAAACACTCCCGACTACTTCACAAGACCCTGAAATTGAAATAACATCTCCCTGTCAGAAGATTGGGCGACTGAAGAAATTTCGTAGGTGGATACGGAATCGCTTCTCCAACATCTGCTGCTTTCCCTGTGCACGAAGGAAAAAATGACAACATCCATTCTCCAAAAAAAATGGCTCCCCTGGAAGAGGTAGTGAGAAAAACCCGATGAGAAGGTAAGCATGTTTGCCAGGTGGGGATGCATCTCAGCTCTGAATTTTATTGTCTCTGTTTTATTCATGTCTTCTTATTGGAAAAAAATCAAAAAGATGTATTTTTTGGAGTCTGTCGGGATGACAAGATTTCTTTCTTTCTCTTTTTTATTTGCAATTTATTTTCAGGTCTTTTAAAAAATAAACAAACTTATTTTTTTTAAAAAAAGATAAATATACAGATTTTCAAAGCATTTGTGCATAAAACTATATGAAAATATTTTTTCAGTACTTAATTGATTTTTATAGGTTTGATAGTACTCTAAATTTACTAGTTATGATGAGCATAAAATACATATAAAATAAATGTAATATGGAAATGTCGAAGTTTTCTTGATATGTAAAGATTAAACATAATGATTTTTAAATACCAAGGATTGCCACAAGGCTGCATTCTTAGCTCTTGAATTATTAATGCTTTAGTGTCTAGAGGTTTACCACACTCTTAGAGGGTGTTATAAGCTTATTTTCAGAAATTATTTCTATCCCAGCTGGATTAAACCCTGATCCTTAACATCTGAGAAAAAACCTTTTTGGAGAATGCCTAGGTGGGATCTAAGGCAACTGAACTAGCAGTAACCATCAAGTGTCTGTGGGTACAGCCAGGGTGAAAGGGGGCATGTATACCTGTTGTCTGTGGGGAAAATATCCAGGAAGAGATTATGCTCGGAGTCCTAGTGCTTGAAATAGTGACAATGGTTGAGGTACAAGGTGGCCATATCAATGTCTTTCTATAATTCAATTGGAAGGCACAGTGTACTAAGCCCTGTGAATACTCACATTGCTGCTATGTTTCTTACATTGGGTATCAGATGTGGATTCCAAGTTCTTATGTGTATTACATTCCTCTGAGATGAAATGGTTACAATGTCACCTTATTCTCCGCTGTGGCATTCATAGCCTAGGCATACAGCAGCATTCTAGTCTTTCAAACCATCTTGAAACCAGGGCTGACGAGCTTCCAGAGGATCTTCACAGCCAACAGGCTCAAGGCAACAGAACTTCAAACTGACTCTCCCAGCACACTCACCTCTCACAACCTACACTGTCCTTTCCTCCCATCACTTGCCCTGATACCAACAAGAAGAAATGTGCTCCCCATGAGCACAACAAATGCCTGCTCCAGAACACAGAAATGTGAAGCCTCCCGACACAGCAGCATTGTTGCTGGCTTACCTAAGCATTCAGTAAATGTGCTGTCTCAGGCAGCTACTCTGCAGGCCACACCACACTCAAAGTGGCATCTATTCAGATTCCTACACATGTGCACACCTAGGATGCACCTTCATGGTTTCTCACAATAACCAGGTGCCTTAGGTATCACTCTAAAGGTGCAGCAACATTTGAACTAGCCATCCTCCTGAGAGTCAACCCCAGAAGGATTGGGACATTGTATGTAGCTGACAGCAGTGCCATTGGCAGACATAGAAAGTGGGCTTCAGGTGTGAAAAAAAGAAAGTCCAGGCTTCTGTCTGCCTGACAGTGTTAAGAGTCTCGTTGCTGGGCTCAAGAACCACACACTGAGGTTTAGAAAACACAGAAAGACAGAGTGTTCCATGATGGAGATCACTCAGCCTCTGTGACCTGCGTTCCTGTGGGTTTGATGGGAGTAGTTACACAGCACATCTTTTACACTTTGCCCAGAAAAGCTGTAAATCTTTTGAATGATCCAAAAAGGCTTCTATTCCTAAGAATCTTGAAGATTTGCATCCTAACCACTGCTATCTTTCTAACACTAAGTCTTCTTCCAGCAACAGCTGTGCTCCAGGTTCCTCCATCTCTGGCACCCCTGACTGCTCTAGCTGAGGCTTTCTGGGGACATAGGATCCTTGAGATTGAGATACCTCTGGAGGCCAGTCATACCTACAAAGGGGCATGATTATACTGATCTGGCTATTTTTTTCTCCTTCACCTGCTATCCCATATCTCTGTAGAACAATTCATCTGGGACTTTGTTTTGTTTTGTTTTGTTTTTTGAAGACCATACTTCATTGTCTGCTTTTATTTTTCTGTATAAAAACTATACCAGTATGATTCAGGAAGAGAAGAAAACAAATACACTTGACATTTAGTGTAGAAAAAAGGGAGGTACCGGGGGGTAAACCTATAAGGAGAAGTGAGGGATTGTCATTTAAGGCTGAAAATGATCTCTGTAAAAAGCTGGAGGACTCTGCACGGCCTCAGGAGTAGGCAGAGCCTGCCACTTCATCCAGGTCCTCCCACCGAGTGTCTGGAAACTGAGGCAGGCAGCCCCTCTTCTCACTCCAGTCGCTTTCCTCCTTGTGCAGGTCTTGGTGCTGCAGGGATGCCTCGGAAGGCACAGACTTGCTTCTGTGGGTTAAAGGTCAAATTTTCCAGCAGCAGCTGTCCTCCAGATTCCTCCAGGTCTGGCACCCCTGACTGTTCTGGACAAGCCTCTCTCGGGGCAAAGGCTCCTTGAGGAAAAGATACCTCTGGAGGCCAGTCTTCTTCTTGAGGATATCAAATAAGTTCAAAGACTTTGCCCAACTGGTCAGCTTCAATTTCCACAGAAGAGAGGCTTCTGTTGAAACATCTCTCTGATGATACATGCCTACAGGTGTTGCATAAGTAGACGGCAGAACTTCATGAGCCCAGCACCAGAGGGTAACATCCACAGACACGAGGGCCATCTGGAAGCTGAACATTCTGGCTAGGCCAAAGTCAGCCATCTTGACTGTCCCATTACTTATCACTAGAATGTTCTCTGGCTTCGGTTCCCAGTGAACAATGCAGTTTGCATGAATATAATGGAGGCTACTTAGAAACTGGTGCATCAGATCTAAAGGTCTCAAATGGCAAGCATAGTGGTGTTGCTTTGTGCAGGTATGTCCTCATGTCCTGGTATATATGTTCAAATGCTAGGATGAACTTGATGTCCCCATCAGTTCAGGAAGTAGCACAGATATCAATCAGCCATGCAACACTGGGATGTTCAAAGATCTTCATCATCTTTAACAAGGCTGCGTCATGAACGGTGCTGAGAGAAAGGACTTTCCCAGCTGCTGTTCCATTAGGAACTCTCAAATACTTGAAGGCCACACAGTGGCCACTGTGGGGATCTCAGGCTTAGTGTACCATCCCATAAGCACCAACACCAGACATGGGTACATATCAAATGGTCGCCATTCATGTAGAAGGGGATCTTAAGCTTGGCCAAGGGCAATGAAGGTGTGCTTTTATCTGGGCCTGGGAGCCAGTACCTGAGGCTTTGTACCCAGCTGAGATTTTTTTTTTAATAATGTAGGAAGCTCCCATGAGACTTCTGTGATAAGACTGCCCTCATCTGGAGCTACAATTCAAAAGGTGTTTATCAAAGCCTTTCCCTCTACATTGCTGAAAGAAACAGAGAGAACAGTGGGGTGTGTTTGGCTGTGGGGAAAGGTTTTTAACTTAAAACTCATGCATACAACCATCCTGAGGGAAGTCAAGTATAGTAACTGAAGGTAGAAATTTAGTAACAGAAACAACAATAGAGGCCGTGAAGGGTGCTCTCTATTGGCTTCTTTATGATTTCTGTGTCCTGTTTCCTACTCCCAGCTAAGCTCCAATCCATACTTTCCTAAACACTTACATTCAGTAAATAATGAGGAAAATGTACATCAGGTGGAGTTGAGAAAATGAATAGGGCATAATTTAAAATAAACAATGTATGACTTAAATTTGACCAAATTGTCAGAAAAGTATCCAACCCAGAGGGACAGAGGCAGTCCCTTACTGGCATGCATGCCAGGCACTTCAGGGTGTGAGCTCCTCCTCACTCTTGGAACAATGAAGAACTTGAACTTGTCTCCTTTCACCTTTTAACTCATGCATCTATTAGGAGGCTCAGCCACTTTCCCTCCCACAATCAATTCTATTCTCCATTTGTTTCAGTTCTAGGACTTGTTGCTGCTGTCTTTATCTGCACATGGTGGTCATTAGAGTCATCCTGAACCAAATTCAGACAGGGAATAGAGGGTCTGGACTCTCTATATCCCAGAGTCAGCATGAGACAAAGACCATTGGCACAACTGAACTCTCCTCTCTCCATCCTAAAGTCCCGGGTGTTCCTTTAGGTTTCAGACACACAACATGCTGACATCCAGTAGTCAATGGACTTGACAATTTTTAGTAGTCACTGGCTGTCTCATGTGCAGTTTTTAGTCATTCTGGAAAAGGTAAAGGGTCCGTTGCTTCTCTCATCTCTGAACTTGTCCCAGTTCCCTGTTCTCCTGAGCCCTTTGGCAGTTATCCTAGTTGTAATCTTCCAAGGAAAGTCACATTCAGTAGTATATTCTCAACAGGGATGATCCTGCCACTGTCCAATGTGTCCTGTGTTTAAGTCATCTCACATCCAATGCCTCTGTCTCCTTCAGTGTCTCCTCTGCAGATGATGGTGCTGTGCTACAGAAGCTTGTTCATGTGAGTCCAGGATGGTCATGGATTCCTGACTATGAGGGCTGTGGTTCATTGTTGCTAAGGATCACATCTCAAAATAACAACACTGAACTGGAAATACAAACTGAAATTCTGCTACCTGAGCAAGTTATGCAGAAAATAAGGAAGGATGTTTTACACAGGGACAAGTGTCCAAATGGAATCTATAGTGTTGATCTGGTGCCTGGAAGAGGAACAATGATCAAGTCTCTAATGGGCCACCTCAAAGTCTCCCTGCAGTTCAGAGGAACACCAAGGGCCCGAACTCTGTGGTTGTGATACCAGTGTGGAACATCTCCCAAGCCTTGACACCAGCATCTATAGATAAACAAATAACTGGATTTCTACACTTTTGTTCTGCATGCTAAAACAGTAAAACAACAGGTATATAAGAAATGACATACAAGAACAGGGCCTCTTTGATAGCTGCCCAAACCATCTGATACACAGTCCTTCAATTCCTGTACCCCAAGAACAAGCAACTCTCATTCTCATAGAACACATAAGCTGGCCCTTGTTTCTCTTCCTTCCCCCATTTGTTCTTTCCATCAAGAGGAAGACATTTCCTTCCTGTGCTGACATGGTATTAGGATATGGTTCCCACAGACAACAGAAGCTCCTGAGAAATCTAATGCTTGTATGAGTGAACCTAGAGATGAAAGTGTGGATGGACATGTTCCCCTTCACTTCAAGCTGCAGTGATGTCACCATCTCACGCAGAAGTCCATGTCTTAGTGGAGTACCCGCTGACAAGGTTTTTCTGCCATTGAAACTCAGGTAATGATTGCTTTGTATCCATAGAGGAGACTTGGCCCTACAATTAGCTCCTGGCACTGAGGAGGCAGAAAGGAGGATATACCTGTGACAGTGGAAGGCTGTATGCAAAAATTAATGTGAGGCCAATCTGGAAGCTACATGGTGCATCCCCTGATCTTTTCTTCAGTTTTTCATTGCAAGCTGGTGTTTTCCTAGTGACAGGACTGTTATCTCCCTGACACTCACCCAGCCCTCCTTTTCAGTCTTTAAAATTTGGACAATAGAGAAGGACCTCTAGAGATGAGTCAGTGGGTGAAACCCTGACATCTGTCACTGCATTTCCTAGCAATTCTTTCCTAAGTGTGGGATGTCTGCCAGAACTAGGCTCTCAGTTCTTGCCTTGCAACCTGTTGAGTCACTTCCTGGACTGTGCCTACTCCAATCTTCCTCTAGCACCATGGAAGCCATTTTCATTTCACAGGTCTGACTTCATTCTTACCCACAAGGAGCAAGGGTGAAGACTGGCTCTGAGATGTGTTCCCAGCTTCTAGACTATTTGAAGTGGTGTGATCTCTTCTTTTGACAGTTACCATTCAATAACCAGAGTGAGGTGCAAGGATTTCACTACGTGCTAGATCCCAGGATCATCAGTGTGATACACATGCCTTGTCTGGGGGGCTGACAGACTGACAGAGCCCATTGCATTCAGGAAGATGAAGGTGGTGAGGTAAGTCCATATCAAAAGAGGTAAGAACAGTAATGAAAATGGAGTTAGCATCCTAGTCCTGGTGGTTGGGAAACAGTGTCCCTGAGAAGACAGCTCTGATTGGCTGAGCCTGCAGAGAAAGAAGGCATGAAACTGAGGACATTGAAAGCAACCATGTGGCACTCAGCCATCATGAACACGTGGAACTGAGGAGTGTTTGTGATACTGTGCACACCCTAAAGGGATTTACTCTATTTCATCTCATGGTGAAATTGTGTTCTCTACACAGATCACAGGCCCTGGGAGAGTTGACTGTCACAACAAGCCAAAAGCATGAACTGTGCACTCCTCTTGTGCTGGTGATGGGAAAGTCAGAAGACGAGGAGGCCATCCTGACATAGGGAAAATGTAAGGATGCTGTGTTCCTGCATGTGGTTCCGCCTTTTTCACATATTCATGTTGATCTTCTAAGCAGGTAAGGGTGTGGATAAAAACTGTCACCAGAGGTAAACCTAGACCTTGGCTGTTCATCAGCCTTTGGTTTATTTATTTCCCATGCAGACTCTCAGTCCCCTTGAGCACACCAACTTACTCTCCCTGACTTTATTAACTATGGAAATAAGCGACTGTGTTGTACAGGTAGGTTGAGCTGCCTAAATCACGTATGCTTAAACCTTCTATCAATGCTGTCTTTTCAGACATCTCCAGATAAGATCCTGACATTCAGTACAGCATTCAAGGGTCAAGAGGATCCCTGACCAAAGCAACACAGGCTGGAGCCAAATTGCTGATACTCTGCACCAATTGTCTTCCCTGTTTGTTACTGCCAAGGACAGTCTGAACTGAAAGTCTGTACCTGCTCTCTCAGTGAAGTCACAACCACTTGAAATCTGAATTTGAACTGGCTTTATAGCTAATACTGTTGACCCCAAAATCTAGTTCAATGTCTGAAAATATGAGTTTCCCATTTTCCAACCTGGAACATTCTGTCTCAGGGAAGACAGTGTTTACACGTGAAAGGAGAGACCTGGTGAGGAAGGACAGGTGCCATGTGGCTTTCTCACCATGGCTTCATCTTAACCTATGTCCCAACATTTCTTCATTCCCGGCCCAAGTAAGTAGTATTTCTAGGATGACTAGAGCTCTGAAGTGCTGATAGGGCCTGAGGGATCACTGGGTGTCATGCCCCATGAGGAGACTCTTCAGGATCTTCTGTGAAGGCCTACTTCTCTTCATTCTTCAAACAGCATGTGGGATGAATGCTTCTCTTGAACACTTGATGCTCACTTGTCAGTTTGCAGATCACTTACAAAAAGTTTTCTCACTATGATTGTCTTCTAGATTCCAGCTTACTTTTCCATAGATGGTGTTTAGTGTGGTCACACTTGAAACTGACTAATGCAGTGCATTGACCAGCTAGACTTCTCTAATGCCTAGAGGCAGTGCATGATGGAGCCACAGGATAGAGTCATTTCTATTTCTCTCAGATTTTATTATCACTCATCTGCACAGAAAGAATATTCTGGGCTTCCATCCACAGTTTTCTAAATCTTTTCTGAATGGCATTAACCTAGAATTGACCTACATGTCTAGAAACATGGGAACATCCTATAATGTTCTTCCATATTCACAAACTCACTGCTGTCCTCTCCTTCTGAGCACTGAACCTCTGTGGTTATTGCTAGAGAACTTCCTTTGGTCTGCATATACTTCTTCTCTCCAGAGACTCAGTACAGTGTCAGGATGTCAGGAAGCAATGGGCAGAATCATGACTAAGGTACTGGGAACTCTGTCCTTCTCATCCCATTGTATTCCATCCTCTCTCTTCTCTTTTGCAGATCATGGGGCTTTCCCACAAGAAGTTGCCGAATGTGGCTACCTGGCAGGCCAACAAATAGCCCCTATCTGCCAGACCGGAAGCCACCATCAATGAGTCAAGCAACCTCATCTGCAACATCCCAAACATCTGTAGCATGAAAGTCTGGTAAATGCAGTATGGCCCTCTCCCTTATCTGGTTGCCACCATCAAGTATCAAGTAGCCATTTATTTCAATGTGTAAACCTTGAACTCCTCTACAGATTGGGGTTTGGAAAAGGGTTATGTGCAGATGTTATGGTGGTTCATGTCATTGGTTATTTCTTAAATGTGAGAAATCTGGGTATCCACCAGTTACTGAGTGCTTTCTTTCCTTGTTCTTCACCCATGTTTCACCAATTATGTTGCTCACTAATTTTATGTCAGTGAAATGGTGGCACAATGTTTGCCTCTCAATATGATTGGTATTTCCTGGCAGGTCATTAGTGGATGGGTTTTAAGTGTCTCTGAAATCTACTCTTTGCTGTAATTCGACATACAGCACACACAGAAAGACGTTTTTCTGATGCTTGACAGAACTCTTTGAGGGAGAGTCTTAGATTATGAGTGGGAATCAGAAAATTGGAGTGAGGCAATATGCACCTGGTCCCACTCCTCATGAGTAGGGAGCCACATTTTAATAACTTTGACTGAAAAGTGAACCACCAGATGCCTTCCACTGTTGTCTGTGGATTGCTTTAGAATCATGGAGACTATCTGAAACAAAACCTTTTAGTGCAATTTCCAGGTGACTTGACATGTCCAGATTTTACTGCATTAACTCAGTGAAACCGAGGCATACATACAAAGGGGCTACCTATGTCATATCCACAGTAAACCGCAAAGAGAGATAAATGCATGCATGTAAACTTGCAGGCTTGTGCTCATCTAAAGCTCTTTGCATTTATGTGTTCTGTACCCAAGCCTATGGAAGGCAATGGCAAAGTTGTTGTTTTCTTCCCATATCAATTAAGATAATCAAACAGATCCTCTATAGATATGCTCACAAGAGAACTTCATCTACAGGATTTCTCTGTGAAGATTCCCCCTCCAGGTCACTTCTCCTGCTCTATTGAGAGTTATATGAGCAAAATGTGATCCCAGTGGCAAGTACAGCTCCCAACACTGAGAACTATCAGACTCAACACTAAAGGCATCAGATTCTGATTTTATCTAGACACAAAGACAACATCTTAAACTGTGAACTCCTTGGCCTGCTCAGTTTCTCCCCACATTACACATATCTCTGTTTTTATTCAGCCAAAAGCTCATCACTGGGATGTCTCTACAATGACCTCGACTAATTCTTTCTATACATAGATTAAGATTTCATATCAAGCTTCTTTGCCTCAAGGTTGATCCTTTTGCTATTTTTTTCTGCTAGGTCCTTTTCCAATTATGGAGTCCCTCCTTCCACAAAAGGTAACAAAGTGGTCAGCCTTTCATGCCATTTCTTAGTAGTCTGTGCCTCTTTGAGTAGAACCAGTTCAGTATTGCTAGGTATGTATGATGCTTACAGAACTTACCCTAATCTGAACAGATTATATGGGCACTGAGAACATCTAACCTTGCTAAGAATTTTAATTGTTTACTTATTTTTCTCACTTAGTTTTCATTGTCTATTCTTTATACTGTGTCTATCTGTCTGTCTGTTTCTCTGTTTCTACATCTATCTGTTATTTCAGTTTGGTTTCTATCTCTACATTTGTTTCTAACTCTCTCTTTTTCTCTTCTGTCTCTTAGCTTTTTTTATTCCTTTTGTCTGTGTGTGTCTTTCTTTCTGTATCACTAACAATCTCCATTTCTATCTGTTTCTATTTCTTTCTGAATCTTTTCCTCTCTGTGTGTTTGTGTTTGGTGTGTGACTCTGTGTTTCTCTATGTCTGTGTGAATTGGGGGATAGCTTATTTATTTCCAGGGTGGCCTGTGAAGACAGACAATAACTCTACTGCGGTATTTCTCAAACCCTTTATAGGTCACAGGGATTGAACCTTATTGTGAATTCTTGGAAAAGTTTTTCTAAGGGAAGAAAATGAAGAATCTGTGACTGTGCCATTACATGCTGGGGAAATAATTGTGGGAGTCTCGGCCTTCACCCACACCTGTGCTGTTCTTCCTTGGAATCCAGTCAGGACAATGGGGTCTATTATTTCCCACATAATTGTCTTGGTTGTTTATTTCGGAATCCCCACACTCTCAGCTTAGTTCTCTAACATTAAGTCTTACTGGATCTTAGCATTCTACTTTATTTTCCCTGTCCTTTCTGCCTATATTTATTTTATCAGAATTTTCTATGGGTAAAACAGTTCATCTGTAACACTTAAAAATGGGAAATCCAACATCAGGGACACAGAGCCCATACACAAGGTGCTCATATTTAACTACTAGAAATCCAAGCCAGTAAACTTAATCTTGACTCAGTGGTGAAAATGAACTTAAAACTTGAACAGCCCTACAATATTGTAGTTCCTGATGTCAGAGTTCCTAGCTTCACAGTTGAAACTTTTCTATTCCTTTCTAGTTAGTGTCAACAAAACTTCTGCAGAAGCTGGGGATCCAGAAAGCTAGGGGAGGGCGTTTGTGCAGGATGTTGACCCATCATGGGTCATGGTTATGCCTTCCACCTCCACCTTCAACATTAAATATACCTTATCTCCCAAAGGCCACGCCTGCCTAAGTATCCTGAACTAAGTGAGGAAGATGGAGTGAACGTCAAATGAGTGAAGGTCAAGGTCTGGCTGTTATCACAGAATCTACATTATACTGTGGAAGCTCTGAAAAACGGCCCTGTTCTCCATGGGATCTTCATTGGCTGTTAATAAAGAACAACCTCTTAATGGAATAATGTGCCTCTGCCATGATGAAAACCATGTAGACAGTGAGTCTACAGAAGAAAATAGGACTGAAGTCTACCAATAAATAGTTCCAAATCTATCTTCTATGGATCACTAAAACATAAGCACCATGCTACCTCCCTGAAGATGAGTCAAGATGTTGCAGTTAGCGTGGCTTATGACATGAGGTACTCAGAAGCTCACCACAGATCTCAAATACAAATTTAGATTACCCTTCATATGTGATACCCATAAATACAGAAGGGAAACTTATTACAGCCTTCATCTGGTAGATGCAGGTAAGAGGATTACCATAGATAACCTAGATTTCCATGCTCAGACATTGAGACTGCAAACAACTATGAGAGGTAAGGGCACAAAGTAGAGCAGAGTCCTGCATCTCATACCACACATAGCTGAAGTTCCGGGGTTCTGTTCTCAGAGGGCATCTTTGGAAAATGTCTATTTCTTGTAAAACTCTCAGGTCTCTGAACCTAGAGCAGAAGCTTTGTTCATACCATATCCTAAAGCAAGTGAGGTTGGAAACATAGATGCACATGACAAGTCCTACCACTCTCACCGAAGCTGCTGTAAGGGATGTTTCTCATACATCTCTATCAAATGCCATCCAGGTATGATTTCTTGCTAGAATAACATCCCAATGATACAAAATTGGCAATATATGGAAGGACAGGATATTTATTGTGTCTTTGTATTTGTACCCATCTCTGTACATGACTGAGATCATAAAACTATGTCATTTGAGAAAAAAGAAAGCCGGGTAGAGTAAGGTCTCTCCTGAGGACAACTGCCTTGACAACACAGAATCTCATCAAGGCTCACAGGAAAGACACACATATGAAGACCTGTTTGTCATGAGACAGACTCAAGATCTATCCCCCCCCCCTTGCTTTCTTTGTTAAACAACTCTCACACTCCAACAAACCTGGCTCAGTATTTCTCACAGACATCACCTTGGCACACCATCTGAATGTCATTCAATTGAAATCTCTCCCTTTGTGTGACATGGAAAGGTTTTAGTCATGTCCAGTGTCATAACAATTCTTGAGTAATCCTGTTTTAATGCACATTTAGACCTGTCAGAGCAGGCTTTGCTCTTGTGTAACCTGGGCAGATGTTGGCCATGTCCACTGTTTCTGCAGCTCTATAATGAGGCAACATCACAATGAGGCCTGTCACAGCAGGCTTTAATGTGAGCCATGTGGGCATCTTTATCACCTCATGTCTCACCCCCAAACTACACAGAGAACTTAAACCATCACTCAATTCTCTATGGTCTATGTGAAGAGCTGACATTTTCAAGAATTTCAGAGGTGAAGATCTTGCCTTGTTCATCTTTATAGAATTTTAGCTATTCAGACCCACATACAGGGAAACCACGACTGGAAGACTTGTGAGCACCATATCCTCTAGAAACATGAAGCAATGGCATTGGGATTCCTCTAAAGTTTCAGTGACCCATACTCTCATAGCAGAGTGTTGTGTTTTTTAAATCTTAGGGAAGAGATGGTCTCTTTTTCCCACAGATATGAGCTGGTTCACTACTGCTCATACTGGGAGATGAGCATGATCAATCATAAGATATTCTACTTCTTCTTTCCCAACATGGAGCCGTAGATCACCTCTCTGATTCTTTCTGCTCTCTTGAAATCCTAGAATACTCTGAATTTAAGATAGAGAGATCATTGGTTTAGAGGCAGATGCTGTTTATGATGCAGAACTGCATCCACTTACTGCATATTCTTGCCAGACACCAAAAATGCTCTCTAGATTCACAAAATGCTATAGTGTTTCTAAGATTTCACAGTCTCTAGGGGGAAGTAAATCTGGCTTGTTATTAACAGTTCTTGTGGAGGATGTCACCTGAAGAGCCATGTGCTTTTATTATTGTCATTGTATGCTTTTACTATTTGTTTGATACATGTGAACAGCCATGAAGATCAACTTAAAACCCTACCGAAAACATGAATTTAGGAAAGTGTCATTGCTGTTTCCCCAAGGTATTATGACCCCAAGCCCTGCTCTGCTGAGAAATTACCTTATCCCTAAAACTTGCTCTGATTTTTTTGTACTTGCTCACTTGCATCTTGTTCATCTGTCCTGGAGATGTTTCCTTTTGGTTTCTAACAATTTAACTGGTGCATTTATGTGACAGGCTGTCTAAATTTTCTCAGTTGCTTGTTGTGTAGACCGTTTCCCTTGTCTTGTCTGATATACAGTTAACATCATGAGACAGCTTCAAATGTGTGATGCTGAAGATTTTTCTTGAAGTTTGAAGAACTCACTTGGTACTGGGAAGCCTAGACTTTTCTTAGCAAAAGACTATACTTGTGGCTAGACTTCCAGTGTCCAAAGAATTTCACTTCAGGATTTCAGTTTACAAATGACTAAAAGAAAATTCTAATAGCATCTACAATTCCCACAAATATGATAAAGCAGATGCTACTACAATATGTTATGAATAACAATTTTCTTCTAGCTAACTTATCATCTTTTAGGCATTTAGCTTCCTTTTCTGTCATGCATGTTTGCTGCCTCTTACTCTATACCTTGCTCTGTTCTTTGCAGAACCAGCCTTCCCCAACAATCTGGGACATTTCGATTGTATGATGTTGCGATGAGTGGTCTGCTGGCATATCCCCAAAATAGAAGCTGAGTAAGTTGTGGGGTTTTCCTTAGTTTAAGGTACCTGAGAAGAGTAAGGCAGAACATGTATACACGATCTGTAAAAAGTGGTCATGCTTTATCCATACACTGCTCTACTATGGAAGACAGCAAAGAATAAGAACTTGACACTTAGCTTGCTTGCTCCTCATTGAACACTCACATCTTTTCAACTAGCACCATATTGTTTTTTGCTGGTCAAAGGCACAATCTAGTGAATAAGTTTCTCTCTACTTCTTGGTAGATAAGTTAGGAAGCTCAATATATACTGTTTTATCAACCCTGCTGTGTCTCCATTTTAAGCCCTGCTTTTGGTATAACCAGGTCATGTGATCTCTCCAGAGTTCATGCCAATATTTATCATCATAAATGAACATTCCATCAAGCCCTGACCATTCTGGGATTGCAGTGACAACTGTAGGCCCATGTAAGCCAGTTATGGTGGAGGGTAGAGGTCTGTAAGTCTCTGGAGCAATGAGTATCTGCATGTCCATGATGAGTAGATTCCAGAAAACTTTCATCAAGTTGTAGTGAAATGTTCTCCACAATTGCACTATTAAGTAAGTGTTCTTAATGGTTCTTAGACATCCCATTTGCATAAAGGAGGTAAGAAATCTACTTGAAATCTTTTGGGGCATTTAGACCCTCCTTGTGTCTTTAACAACATAGCTGTCTGGAGGACATGTCTGGAGGATGGCATATCTGCAATGTCTCACCATTTCTACATGATGCTTCCCTGACACTAGGAAATGGAAAAAAACACATTCACATTAAAAGTAAGTATCTGTTGTATCAAGTTTTGTCTGTGCTCAGTACAATGGGAACTCATCAGAAGTAAAATTTGTATGTTTTTGCAGCAATGCAGGAAGAATCTTTGGACATCAACTACACCCCAGGATGTGTTATATTTGGGTTCCAGCCTGTTACCTTTTGATTCTCCAAAAAAAAAAAAAAAAAAAAAAAAAAAAAAAAAAAAAAACAGTCTTTTTCTGGGTTTTCTGAAGTATCTACATGTGAGTCTCTTTGCTTGTGTTCAGTACACAGGTGATGTTTTATGTAACTGGGCATATTATCCCTGAAGCTATGCTTGTGTTTGTCTCTCTCCCTTGAAATAGTCAGGATGTTCACATTCTCTATGGTCCCTTACCCCATTCTTGAAGCTCTCCCACACCTGCTTCCCAATCATTGTCTGACCACATTAGACTTTTGGTGTGTCCATGAGAACACACCCCTGTCTGGATGTTTCCAATCTTAGACCCATGGTATGGAGGAAAACAAAGGCCTGGAGATTTCATGCTCTTTCCCATTACAGGCTGTGAAGAACAAGAGCATGTAGACAACACCAGAACTTCTGTCACTTTCCGCAGGTCATCTGGGTTGCCTCCTGAGTAGCTTTATGGAAGAAGTCAACTTTTCCCAAAAAAATCCTGACTGACATAGGGCAGACATGACCCACAAGCTCCCATCTCAGTCTCCTTCAGTACTTGTGCATCTCCTTGTCTAACACTTCAGAGATATTCTAATTATTCTGAAATTACAACTAGCTCAGACATTAGCTTAGAGGGAGAAGTATAGATGTGAGTGAGGATTTTCTTATGCACTGGTACAATTCTAGAAAGTCTAGTGGTGCACAAACTTGTGGGAAAGAGCTGGAACATATCTTCTGCAAGAAAATCATTTTTTCCTCAATTTACAGGAGCTTCTTCATTTTGTTCAGCATATTCAGCCTCTTCATACTGAACCCAAAGTAATAGCTGATGTGGCCAAGCTTAGAAGATGAACTACAGCCAAGAAACCTGGTGACCATAAGAACAAAGCATATCTTTGGGAAATATTTTAAAAGCATTTATGCACAGGATAAAATTGCAGGGACAATAATCTCATCAGGCATGTAGTATAAAAAGGCTGACAGTCTCAGGTCTGAGGACACCTTCAATTCTTATAAGAGGGAGAATTCTCTTCTCCACAGAAGAAGCCTCTTGAGGATTCTGTAGAAACCAGGCCTCCAACTGTGAAACTTGTATTTTTTGGATACTACTTTCAGGACTCTTGTGTGCAGGTATCCACACTCCTGCTCTTATACCTCATTTGATAGTACTTTTCCTGTTCTGACATTGGAAGTGTCTTGTGCTGATGGTATCAAACCTGACACATGAGACAGAAATTCTTTTACCCCTTTAAGGGGCTGGAAATGGGCTGTACACACAGTTGATATTAAAAATGCATTTTGTTCTTTGAGCTTGTTGACACTTTTCACACTTGTTTGACTGGGAACAAGGCTCAGAGTGTGATATTTTCAAGATTCACCACAATGAATTTCATAATCTCACACCTAAAATAGGGTAGATACCACACTGGAGTGAATCCAAGGACAAGTTGTCTGACAAGGGAATTTTACAGAATTAATTATAGGCCCTGGATTTAGAAATACTAAACTTACAGAGAATTGTTGGGAGATTCCAAATTTATAAATTAGAGGATACCATTAAAAATGAACCATGTCAGACTTATATAGGCACATTAATGCCTCTTTAACCCATAGTGCTGTGATTGTCATGCTCTCTGTCAACCAAATAAAGTCTCCATCTAGAGAATGACAGTGCATGACAGCAGAGCAGTACATTGAGGGTACTGCAGTGGGTCCAGGAGATACTGCATCACTCCATCCACCACATCTAGGATGAAATCAATAGGAAAATGGGAGGGATTGTGTGAGGGTGAGATCTGTGTGCCAAATGCAGCCTAGGTGTCATATCCCAAGTTTGGAAGAGCACTTCTGCCCCTGTATAGAGGTTCAGGTCCACAGTGTTACCAAGGACAGTACAGTCAATGGCTGCCCCATGAAGGACCTTTACCTGTCTTCTTAAATTATAACAGAACAAAGAATAGATAGCTTGCCAGCACAGGAAGTGGCACAGGGCTGGCACAGGGGGATCTCTGGAAGGGGCAGGACTGGTTAAGTGTACAGGAGAGCTGACAGGACAGGAGAAGTGTAGGGCACACATTGAGATCATGTGCCAGGGAGCATGAGCTATGTAGCTACACAGCTGAATAGATGGGCTTTTGCTCAGACTAAACAGAAATGTGGCATGGCAGACTGAGCCTCCATTGGTACCTATGGTTCCAGCTGCATCTCTCACTTGCAATTCACAAGCATTAGGCAGCACTGTGATTGGCTGCCAGCATCACGTTCTTCCCTTTGAAGCCAGGGCATGCAAGAATCTATTCTCCTACCTATGAGCTGGACATAGTGTGTCAGGGGAATATCTTAACCTTGGAGTTTCTGCTCTTGGAAGACAAACCTGTCAGTGCAGCAGTCCTATTAAGGATGATACTCTGGGAGTCAACAGTGCCATGCCTCTTACTCAACCATTCTTCCTGGCTATTACATGATTAGTCACTTTTCCTCTGGTGTTGGAGAGCAGCAGGTAGCTAAGCAAGGACCTCAAAGTCATACTAAGTCTACATCCTGATTTCATACCCTGAGAGGTACTAAGATTGACCTGAGACCACCTTGAGAACACACACTTTGGAGTGAGCATGGAGACACACATATAGGAATTAGAGAAAAGACTGAAGCAGCCAAAGGGTTTTGCAACCACATAGAAGAACAAAATCAACCACAGACGCCCTCATAATCTTTTAGAAACTCAAACACCAAACAATGAGCACATATGCAGGGACTTAAGACTTCAGCCACTTATGCAGCAGACGATGCCCTGTCTGGCAGCCATAGTAGTAGAAGCCTTTGGTCCTGTGTATGCTGATACCCCAGTGTAGGGGAATACTAGGGTGATGAGGTGTGAGTTTGTGGATGGGAATGGGAACATCTTATAGTGGCAGGAGGACTGGAGAAAAAGAAAGGAGGAATGAGGATAACATATGAAATGTAAATATATAAAATATCCAATAAAAAAATGTGGGCCCTAATGAGAAGAATTGGACAGACAGCAAATTTCTCCTGTGAAGGCCTGCTGTGGGCTTATGGTTGATGTGGGAATGTGGCATCCTAGAGACTCATCTCTGGGGACTTGGCAGCCCTATTGCAGTTCAGGAAAGCTGCAGTAACATCTGCTTTTATCTCATAAAGTAGAGGAAGACTTAGCACAAGTGGAGCAGAAAGCTAGAATTAAATTTGGACACATAGGTGTTCCTTCCACAACAGAAATCATAAATGTCTCTAAGCAAAGATGCCATCAAGCTTTTTCATTCTGTGCCTATCACGGCCACTAGCCATTTCATGCAGTCAGATGAGAAGCTCATTGAGGAAAAGGGAGCTGTGAGGCCCGGGAGCTGCTCAGGCCTACATATCAGGGACCACATCTATCAACCATGCTTCCTAATCAACTCATAAGGGTGCTATGTAACCCTGTTCCTGCAGTGCTCCATTGAGATGCCCCCTGTTAGTGATGCTTGGAAAGAAATTAAGGAGAAGGTAGGGAGAGCATTGATGATAAGGGTGATGCGCCTGAAAATAAACTGAGTCCCATTGGATGTCTGCACTGAAGCAGGTGCAGAAATACTGGAGACCTGGCATGATTCTAGATATTGTCAGCTCACTGTTGTGACTCAGCAGTCAGAGCTGGAAGGACACTCTGAAGGAGATCAAGGTGGCAGTGGTCAGGATGGCACCCATGGTGCTTTCATGGGAGAGCAGGCTAGAAGCAGGAACTTCCAGGTACAGGGTCAGGGACAGTGAGGTGGCTGTAAGAACTTTAGGAAACAGCCACCAGGTGGTTGCACGAAAAGAACAAATCCCCAAACAATGGCCAGAAGCTGAGTTTTAGTAAACCCTTTGGTCAGTGGGTAGAGGAAAAAGGAAAATCTTCCCACAGTGGACTCCATGGCACTTCCTGATGTCAATTCCCACAGGACTTCCCTTCTTTTTGATAGTTTCTCTTCCCTGCTTCCTCAGAGAGAGGCTTCTGAACTGTCCAACACACAATCATAAACCGTCTTCATTTTGGAAAGGAATAAGAAATCATTGTACCATTTTCCGACATACTTCTATATTTACGAGGAAACCCAACCATAAATCTGCCAAAACAAACAAACAAACAAACAAGCAAACACCAAGTAGAAGGCTATTGTTGCCCATCCACTGTTTTAAAGAACAAGGGCTCTTCTCAGTCTGCTTAGTGAAAAAGAAAATGACTCACATTGAGAGAAATCAAGACTAGTAGATGGTTTTTGTAAACTTGTCACAAAAGAAGAAAGGACAGAAAAAAAACTCAACAAATAAATTACCTCTACTCTTTGTCCTTTGGTCATGTCTATGGGCTCTTTTCCTGACCGTTGATGAGGTAGGTCCTTATAGAACATTGTGGGTAGCAGCAACGTTAAGCAGTGGTTCTTGGTCATATAAGAAGTCAAGCTAAATGAAACCAGAGAGAAAATGCAGATGAGAAAATTTCTTACATGTTTCTTGCCTTCCTTTCTGCTTGACTTTTTACTCAGTGTAGGGTTTTGTGATGCTTTTAAAACTCAACCAACCATTTCTCCCCTAACATGGTTTCGGCCATGTCATTGATCACAGGCATAGTGTATAAACAAGGAAAACAAACAGCTGAATGGCACTCCCTCTGTCCATGAATTCTTGCAGGATATTTGATTAGACACTGAAATCAGAGGTTGTAATATTTCCTGGTAAAACATTTTCCTAGTACTGATATGATTAACCTCTAATACATATCTTTGATCCCAAAAGACAAAGGTAATGTTGTAGAAGGTAGCACTAAGCTTGAAAGTTATATATAGCTGAGTAGCAGAAAAAGTGATGATTCAGAGAAGCATTTGACAGAATAGGATATGACACATTCTCATAAGAATAAAGGGAGGACTACTTAATAGAGAGCAGTGAATAGCTAGAAAAGAAAAGGAATCAGGTTTACTGAGAGATTTCGAGAGATCAGAGAGAACGATGAAGGGGTGAGTTTATGACAAAGTAAGTCTCAGAGGTGAAAAATATTCTAGGCCTTGATAAGATCATATGAAGGGTACAACCTTCTCATACAAGGTTTATGTTACCACAAGGAGGCAGTAAGCCTGAGAGACTACATTTACACTAAGAGAATAAGCAAGAGATTTGCAAGAGAGAAACAACTAAACACCCTAGTCCATTGCTTGATAGGTCCTGTCTCTGAAGAAGAATATGACCAGAACCAGGGTTGGGGAACAAGATAGAGTGTTTGTTCTATTTTGGTCCCTCAGTCTCCACCAGGGCTTATGAGCTGGTTTATGTTTGTCTCAAAGACAGAATGATATCTGGTTCAGAATGAGATCTGTCCCACAAATGGAGGAGTGTCTCAGAAAGTAAGAGACAGAAATAACTGGAGAACCCCCAATGCAGGACAGAGGCTCAAGCAGTTCTCTAGGTGGTATCCTCATATTCCCTGAAAAACTGACTTAATGGCAATCATCTCACAAGTTTACACGGGAGTTCTAAAACTCCATTCTCCTATCTGAAAGGGGTCAACTCAGTGGTTTTGCAAAACGCCCTGTGGTGAAGATGCAGCACAGGAGACTGGAGGGGAGTCCAAGGACACCTCAGTCCTTCTCCGAAGATGAGTATGTTCATTCCAAAGATAATCTAGAAGACTCATTTCATTTCTAGCTTTCAAATCCAATGAGGTCCTTTAATGCACATTAGAAGCAAGACTCTGGACCAGAACAAATAGTTACTGGTTCAGGTTAGAGAGGGCCAAGGTCTCCACATTCCATGGATTTTCTTACTCCAGATCACAGATTCAGAAGCCTGTGAATATAGCTTTGACAAAGCTTATTTGTAGACAGACCCTCCGCATACTCTGTACACACATCACCTGACAATATACAGCTTATGTTCTATTGGCTGAGGCAGGAAATTGAAGGGAGAAACACTAGCAAGTGAGATGAATGAATGAATCCTGGAAAAGAGTCAAGAACACTATTTTGACTCTGAAATCTAGGCAAGTCAGACTCATCAGACTGAGGACAGGTAACCAAAACTGTGTCAGATATTGACTAGAATAAAGAAGTTATATGAGTTATTAACTAATCTGTGAATAAGCAAGTGCTTATAGGATGAACATTTAAGTTATTAAGTCTAAGAGTTGTTATTCTGGAACAATGAGACTGGGTAAAAGCAGTAATCACCAATAGCACTGAATGTGAAGCAAGAATCCAGCCTTAGGGCTTGAGAACTCTTGGATAGAAGTCAGTTTCCTAGAAAAGACGCAGGGAACCAGAAACAGGCATTGGAAAAGGCTGCTCTAAAACAAACAAACAAACATACTAATAAACTGAAGAGGACAAAATAAGGGTTCTTCTACTGGACCCTCAGTGTACCTCCCAAGAGCTGCTCCTCTAACTGGAGGCTCATGAGCCAAAAGAGCTGGAGGGTGCAGAGCTGACCAAAGCTCTCTCTCTGGCTACAGCTTTAATGCACTTCCCTGGTGCAGCAGAGGAGCTGAGATGCCCGGGCCTGACAGAAACCAGCACTTGCCTGTGACAAGAGCCTGCTTTGGCCCCTAGAAAAAATAACGCAGTGGCATTCTGAGAGCCTGGTCTACCTTCCCAGACTGAGCAGCAGATGCAGGGCAAAGAGAAGCTCTAGCCCAGAAACCTGCAAGGACAGCCTGCTAGACGAAGCACAAAGTTGGAAGATAAATGCCATAGACATGTGCTGGCCCTGGAAGCCTGCAAAGACAGAAAAAAAAATTGAAAACTGTCACTGAGATGTGGTGGCACTGATAAGCCCCAACCTGAAAACAATAAAAAAGACGAACCTGCGTATAAAAAAAATCTTAGAAATAAATAATATAATCATGTCTCCAAGGGAAAGAGAGTATAATGAAATTATTTTTGCATTAAGAAATGGAGAGATCGAGAAGTGCAGAGATTACTATCACTGATGGAAGCAGCCTCACTACAGAAGTGGCCCAGCCACCTTTCTTAGCCTAGAGGCATCAGGGACACCCCTGCCCCAGGAGTCACCTCCTTCTGCTCCATTTAGCCTCCCTGCCCTTACCACTGCCTTGTCAGGTTTTCCTGCCTCCTCTTCCCCAGTGACCCTGCCCCTTCCCGAAGGCAACCGCCCCCTTCTTCTACAGCCCAGCGCCCCAAAAAATCCTCCTGACGCAAAGGTGGTTGTAGTGCCTTCTACCTGGTGCCACCCACAGCCTCCGCCTCAGTGCTGGCCCTTCCCAGTGTCCGATGCCATCCAGTATCCATGGCCACAGCCTCCAGACCCTGTGCTGCCAGGAGCCTGTGCAGGGCCCAGGCGCCTGCGCCCCCCTATGAACGCTGGGATTGGGCCCTGCTGCGCCTGCGCTGTAGGCAGTGGCTGTAGGCAGTGTTATGGAACCCTGTGGCCAGGCCACCCCAAGACCCTGCACACACTCACGGGGCCCAGCCTGTGAGAAGTGCATTCGTGGTTGTGTGCTACTGTGCACCTGGTGTGGAGGCTACACATCCTGGGGCAGTCCATGTGCCAGGCTGAGGACAAAGGAGATACCTGGGCCTCCCTGCACGCTCAGGTATCACCACTTTGAGTGGAGGAGCTACAGGAGCAGCTGCAGTAACTGGCCCAGGCTGACCATGTGCGCGAGGTCAGATGGAGGCTGGGGAGGGTCGGTCACCACATTCTGCGACTTCATGAGAGGCCCAGGAACAAGCAACTGATCCAGTGTTACTGCTTATAAATGCTTGACCCTACTGAACATTCTTTCTTTCCTTCACACCACTCAGCGCTCTGCGTGCTCACCCTGCTGGCTTTCCATATACTCAACCACAGCTGGAGAAGGAACTAAAGGCACAATACCCTGGCCACATTTCCAGAGGGCCCAGTGGTAGGAAGTGGTCATGTTTCACTTGGGATTGCAGGGCTGTCCTCTGTGCAGGTCAGATGCATTGGAGGGTAGATGAGGCACGGGTTGACAGTGGCTCTGAGCAGAGTCCAGTCTGTCTTCGATTTTAAGGGGAACAAAGTAAAGGGTGGCTTTATTTCCTTCTCAAAAGCTTGGCAATGCTGGTGGACCTTGAAAATGAAAAAATAAAAAGAACGGTCATTTTTCTTCTCAAGCATATATGAATGAGATGTTTCTATCATCCTTTCTGATACATCTCTTCTTGTCTTCAGCCAGCTCCTTACACAGTGCCTTCACCCCAGAATCTCTTGACACTTGACTCCAGAATCACACCCCAGCTATGGCTTTTGCTGTCTCTCTCTCTAACTTCCCGGGGTCCCTAGTGTCCATCCTTGCCTTTTTCAGTTAATAATAATAATATATTTAATATAATATTTAATATTTTTATAGTTCATTCGTTATCCCCCTTGTTCTGCGCTCTGTCAGTTCCTCATCCTAATTTTCCTCTCCCATCTACAAAGTGATATTCTCACCCCTTCCCACACATACAACTCACCAAGCCTCTCCACTCCCTGGGGCCTAAAGTCTCTCACTGAGATCAGACAAGACAGTCCTCTGCTGTGTATATGTTACAGGCCTAGAGTATGCTGCCTGGTTGGTGGCTCAGTGTCTGAGAGATCTCAGTGATTAGGTTTTGTTGAGAATCCTGGTATTCCTGTGAAGTCGCTCCCTCCTCAACTTCTTCCATCCTTTCCCTAATTCAACCACAGGGGTCCCAACTTCAGGCTACTGGTTGTGTGTAAGTATCAGCTTCTGTACTAGTCAGCTGTTAGTTGTTCCTCTCAGAGGGCAGCCATGCTAAGCTCCTGTCTGTAAGCACACCATAGCGTCAGCACAGTGTCAGGCCTTGAAACCTCCCCTTGAGATGGATCTTAATTTGGGTCAGTGTTGGGCCACCTTTCCCTCAGTCTCTTCTCCATTTTTGTCACTGCAGTTTTTTTGTTTGTTTGTTTCTTACTTGTGAGCTACTGTGTATTAATAGTGAGTAATGGAATATACTTTCCTGTCCTAGTCTGTAAACATTCAGAACATTGCTCAGCAGGAGAGCATCATGGAGACAAGTGGAGCCCTGCTTGGCCCTGGAAAATGTATGTCAAGGAGTCATTAACAGGCAATGAGGTGGGGTAGCTGGTAGGGAATGGGAGAATCTTCATGGAAGCAAGGAGAGTGGGGAGGGGAATAGGAGAGAGGAAGGGGATAACATTTGAAATGTAAATACATAGAATATCTAAGTAATTGATTTTGAAAAGAAAGAAAAAGAATAATCTCTACCTGATCAAACCCTGATTATGTCTTCTATCCAGAAATTTCTTTTTTTCTTTAAGCAGCAAGACAACCTTGGGGTCTGAACCTCTTTCACTTTATAACTTTCCTTTACATATCTAGTGACCAGCTCTGTTATTTTGCAACTTCCTTTGATCGTCTTTCTCCACTACACATGCACTAGCTTTTTAAAATTCTTTGTGATGTTGTCAGTTAAGTATTCTGACCAATATGGAGCTGAATTTGGAAGACATCAGTCATAATAACTATATTTTTACCACAATTTACCAGTGTGACCTCATTAGCAACAACCTTTTCTTTTCAACTTGTCTCAACATAATGAGGTTATTAATTAAAAAAAGAGGTATAAGTGTTCTTGCTTTCCCTTATTACCATCTGGAGAGAGGGTCGGTCCCTTTGTCACAGTTCCTGATAAATTGCTCTAGGGTGATACATTTAGATCTTTACAAAATGATATTTTCCTTCACTAAAAACTTGTTCTCTTTTAAATATTTTTAGGACCCAATATTGATAACTTTTATGCTGCTGTGCAAAAACACCACAACCAAAAGTGGCTCATAGAAGAAACAGTTCATTCTGACTCATCGTTACAGAGGAATAAAAGTCTGTTATGCAAGAAGTCCATGCAAGGGAGACTTGGCAGTAGGCAGGCCTGATGGTCAGAGAAAGAAGCTAAAAGCTCAATGTTCCATTGAAAGCACGAATTAGAGAGAGAAAACTGGAGATCATGTGAGGCCTTGAACTCACAAAGACCACATGTGTTGACAGACTATGGTTAGCAAGGCCACACCTCCTAAGCCTCCCCAAACATTGCTAACAACTGGGAAACAACTGTTTAAGTATTGAGCCGGTGAGCCTCAATCTCATGAAAAGCACTTCAGTTCCCACAATATTCAAGCATTAATGTGGCCTCACACAGCCTCAGAAGAAGCAGTAGAGGGTAAATGGTCAGATGCATAGTCCCTTAGAGCACACTTTCGAGGGTTTAATCCTGAGCTTTGCTACCTGTGTATCAGCCTGCATAGGTTTAACCTCTCTCTCTCTCTCTCTCTCTCTCTCTCTCTCTCTCTCTCTCTCTCTCTCTCTCTCTCTCTCTCCCTCTCTCTCTCTCTCTTTCTCTCTCTCTGTGTGTGTGTGTGTGTGTTTGTGTGTGTCTCTTTCTCTTCCTTACCTGGACAAGTTTATTTATGCATATGAAATACTTATACCAAAACCTTGCACATATTGATCACTTACTATATGTGAACATTTATGTTGATTTACTTTATCCAAATAAAATCTTTTGAATGTACCTGTGAATAAGGCACTTAATGATTCAATTTAAAGTAAATGGAGCAGAATCTATCTATTGACAAAGAGAATAATTTCAAGTGAGGATACCTTCTGTTTATCAGGGGTATCAAGTAGATCCCCATAAACAAAACAGACAATTCAGGTACCATTACTCTTGGTCACCCACAGGAACTTGGTGGTAAGAACTCATTGCTGGAAAGACTATATGCTTTAATCACAGAACAGGAGAAATCAAGCTGATAGTAACCTAGAAGCTTCCTCCCTACTGAATAGCTTGCACCATGCCCGAAGTACTATACAGGCTGTTGAAGGAAAGAGAAATGTCATCAAAAGCCCTACCTAGCTGTGAACTCCATGAGATTTAATAACTAGCCTAATAAGATACGCTCATTGATGGCATGAAAGCTATGTGGGTAACCTTCAGTTTGTATTTAAGGCCACTATAGAGAAAGGAACTTATACCTGCTATGGAAATTTTGCCAAGAACCCATGGCTGGGAAGCTCATATACCCTAAAGGAAACCTTACTTCTGTTCTTCAGGTCAATGCAAATTACATCAAACTGCCTTCTAAATACTTAGCCTTGTTTCTATAGGTTAGTGCAGCTTTCACTCCTCAGTAGACATGATCCTTATAACAGAGTACATAGGTTAACACAAAGACTCACAGACAAATTCCAGAGAATAAGTGACTGTTGAGTTTCCGGTTACAAATTGGACATTTATATTACAGTTCCCTAAGGTGAGCATCATGGAAGTGTGGGTGTAAAGATTTTAAGACTAGTTATGCTATGAAGATATTTCTGGATATGAACACACAGGAGCTGTGACTGCCTCCTCGAGACATACACAATATCAAGACAATACCATTACTTAATGGGTGGGGGAAGGTAACCATAAGGACCACACCTGGAAGAGAACTGTTGGCAGTTGATGATTGCTAAGGGAGTGTGGCCCATGGTTGGTTGTCCATGCTCCAGTGACTGCCCCTATATCCATGTGTGTATGGAGAGCTTTAATTAGACACAATGGTTTATAAGTGGGTTTTTTTGTATGAAGAAAATATGAGGTTGAATGGGGCATGTGATGTGTATTGAGGGTCTAATAGAAGTTAAAGGAGGTCAATATGATCAAAACACGTTGTGTACATGTGGCTTTCTATTTTAAATTTTATTTTCTCATTTTTAATTATTAGCATTTGAGTAACCTATGACACAGATTGCCCTGGAGCTGTAGTTGCAGGTGATTGTAACTCGACTGAAATGGGCATCTATTCACCTCCATGTATGACATTTTTTTGTGTGTGGGGGGTACAGCAGAACATTATTGATGTTATTCAAGAGAGTAGGGAGGGTTCTCTAGGCCTGTCCTATTATTATGAAGGTCTGGGATAGAAGTTGTGAGGGAGATGCTCAGTATTGACACCGAGTCAGAATAGGACTTCTCAGGAACTGAGGGCCTCTCTCTTGCTCTCAGTGTCCTTGCTGGGGGAAGGGTGGTACAGAATTTATTACTCTTTAGAGGCCATGTAGGCCATGAGGTCCACAACCCTATTGCTGTAGTCATACCAGGAAATGATCTTCACAAAGAAGTCATTGAGAGCAATGCCAACTCCAGCATCAAAGGTAGAAGAGTGGGATTTGCTGTTGAAGTCACAGGAAACAGCCTGGTCTTCAGTGTAGCCCAGGATGCACTTTAGTGGACCCTCAGCTGCCTTCTTCACCATCTTCTTGATGTCATCATACTTGGCAGGCTTCTCCAGGCAGCAACAGATACCTTAGGGCAGGAACACGGAAGGCCATGACAGTGAGCTCTCCATTCAGCTCTGAAATGACCTTGCCCACAGATTTGGCAGTCCCAGTGAGTGCAGGGGCATGATGGTGTGGGCTGCCCCATGGCCATCACACCACAGCTTTCCAGAGGGGCCATCTACAGTTTTCTCTGTGGCAGTTATATCATAAACTGTTGTCATGAACACTTCCACGATGCCAAAATGGTTATGAATGATCTTAGCCTGTAGGGACTAAGCAGATGGTGGTACAAGATGCATTGCTGAGCTGAATATCTTGATGGAGCTGTCATATTTCTCATAGTTCACACCCATCACAAACAAGGGGGCATTGGCTGAAGTGTCAGAGATGATGAACCTTTTGGCCCGACCCTATGTTGGTGAAGACGCCAGTATACTCCACAACATACTCAGAATCAGCATCACCCAATTTGATGTAAGCAGGATCTAGCTCCTGGAAGATGGTGAAGGGCTTCCCATTGATGACAAGCTTCCCATTCTCAGCCTTGACTGTGCCATTGAATTTGCCATGGTATAGTTATACTCAAACGTGTCGATCATGTAGATGAGGTCAATAAAACAGTCGTTGGTGGCAACAATCTCCACTTTGCCACATCCTGAGCAGAAGGCAACACTGGTAACCAGGTGCCCAATACGGCCAAATCCATTCACAACAAAATTCACCATCTTGTCTAAAGGACAGAGCTGGCATGCACAAGAAGATGCGGTTACCTCTGGAACAGGAAAGAGAAGAGAGCCAATATATGACATTCTTAAAGAATAGACTAACACAGATACACTTTTAAAAAGTCGATTTGAAATCCAACCACAGTACCTCAGAATGTAATCTTACTTAGAGAGGGAACCTTTAAAGAGGTCATCAAACTGAAGCAAAGCAATCAGAGTGAGAATGTAGCTATATGTTTGATCTCCTCATACAAAAAAGAGCTTTGGATATAGGACAAACAATGAGAAGATGAGAAGAGAGTCCAGCAGAAAAATGGTACTCTTCAAGCCAAGAAAGGGGTCTAGAGTAGGCTCAACCCTGTCTAGTATTCAAAAGAATCCAACCATCCCATCACTTTGATTTTGCACTTTCAGGCCAGAACTATAAATTAAGCTACTGCTCTTGATGCCGCCCATCAGTGCATCCTGATTACAGCACCCTAGGGATTTGATGTAAGTAGTTGTAAGAACATGTCTATCTCGAAGAGGCATGCAGTGTGACCAGAGATACATGCTATCTCAATCTCTGATGGAAAATGATACAGTGTCACTAGTGCCTTAAGCCAGTTATAAAACACCAATGTGCACACCTACGTCCAACGACATCAAGAGTGCTCTCCATCTCTATCTCATTCTCTCCTTCTTCTCTTCTTCTTTCTCCTCTTCATTCTGGTTTTCCATTCTTCCCTAATTCATCTACCAATAAATATTATCCAAGTAGAATCCAGACTTGTGCATTAAAGATATAAACCAGCTACAGGCTGGGGGTGAATCTCAGTGTTAGAGTGCTTGCTTAGCATGCACAAGTCATGGATTCCAGTATTAACACTGAATAAGACTACATTCATTATATAAAACCCTATACCAAGAAACAAACCAGAGAACATAAGGGTACAACTCTACAAACAAGCAGCATGTCTATCATTTCAGCACCTGGCAGCAGATGCCTGCTAATCAACTGTGCCCAGAGTGCTGCTTCAGTCTAGCTATATGTGTGGGGAGAGGAAGGATCCATTAATAAGAAAGCATTATTAGGAGATAACTTGGTGACTCTTACCAATGCTATATAAAGAGATGCATGAGGCTGATGAACTGCACAGCGCAAGGCTGACAGCTCTAGGAAAATTAGCCTGTTAACAATTATAACCTTCTAGGAGAGCTATGATCATGACACTGTGTACTTGAATCAGAGACATGCAGTAAATATTAAAAGAATGGCTTAACCTTTTATTGGTCCCCCGCGTTCTTACTCCGCAAACACCAGTCTAGGGTGGATCGGAGAGAGCAGACTCTCCCACTTAGTCCACAAGCCACCCCCTTCAGGCAGTTCCCTTTCCAGAGAGTTCACTCCACCCACCCTGTTGCTTCTGTCCCAGGTGGATCAAACCACCCCTGTGTGTTTCATTCCTCCACCACCCAGCACAGACATGACTGCAAAGCCTGGTAGCTTGTCAAGCAGGTTCATATATTAAATTCTCAATCCACAAACCCTCTACACAATAAGCTTACATC
The DNA here is from genome assembly GCF_963924665.1 of Micromys minutus. Lineage (NCBI taxonomy): Eukaryota > Metazoa > Chordata > Mammalia > Rodentia > Muridae > Micromys > Micromys minutus. Next base: position 808,858 of record NW_027667990.1, on the reverse strand, counting down.
CAGTGGACAAGATACAAACTGCCCTTCTATATAAGATTAAAAGGCCTATAAAATTATTAAATAATATTTATAACTACTTATTGCCAATTAAGACCTTCTGAATCTAGATTATTCTTCTTTATTTCCATCTTGATTCCTCCTCAAATCCCTGTTCTTCCCTCCTCTTTTATTTTCCTAACCTATTTTCCTAGCGTATTTACTGCCTATCTCTCCACTGTCTAATTATGTATCACCCACATGAGACTCATAGGTTTCAATAAAATGTGCTCATCGTATGATTCTGAGAATGTCACCCACCTCTCTGTACCTCAGCTTCATTTTGAAAACAGAGATAAATATTCCATTTCTAAGTTTGATATGAGGACTGATTATGCACTGGATAATACAGAAGCATACAGTAAACACAAATGTACTACACTGCTGGTGTCTGATACCTTCTGTTTGGTTTTGCTTTCTTCTCCAGGCTGAGTTCTCTGAGCTGAACCTGCCTGCATATATTACTGGAGGCTACATGGTGGACATGCAGGTTGTGAAGAATGGCACCAAAACTGTGAGGTAAGAAGACATAAGTTACAAAAGCCATCTTAAAATTGTATGTGAGAAGCCTCAAAGAGATACCTACACATCAGCCAGCTTGGTGCCTGTGGACACTTTCAGGGCGCATGTGTGTATCGCTGTGCCAAATGATTTCCACAGAGCCCTAGGTGCTCCTGTAATAGAAATAATTAATGATATGAGTACACAGGAAGCAACTGTGATGTCCAGAAATAAGGCTTGGGATGAAAGTCGTGGGTTCTCATTATGGAGCTGTGACCCTATTCTGTCTAAATTTGGTTCCTTTTGCTCTCTGTCTTTTAGAGGCAAGGTAGATGTAGCAACACTGCAGCCAGGGCCTGCCAAAGTTTCCATAGACTCATGCATGTGAGAGTAGCCTAACCATAGAGTAAAGTAGAGCAGAAAGACCAGAACCCTTCCTAGTGACACAGCACACGAAGCATCAGAAAATCCCCTCGATGGAAGGTGTTGGAGAAGGAAAATTATGACCAAAACATACAATAAATATTTAAATGAACAATGTTAAAAGTTAGAACTTCGAGAAATGGAAAACTATAATAGGCCAGTGATCGAATGTGTTGTTTTTAACAGTATATTAGACACAGTTTGAAAAGCACTCAGGAAATTAAACAAATTGTCTTGAAGGAGGCAGAGAGGATGGATAGTGTTCGAAATGCATTAGGAGTGGGGATGTATCAGGACGCACTAGCGTGTTCACTTAATCACAGGTTCTGAAGAAAGCTGGAAGAATAAAAGAATGACCCACAGGCAGGTGTTCAAAGAATGATTCCTCCAGCACAGTATATCAACCAGAAGCTCAATATGGTTTAAACAAGATTAGAAAAAAATAATTCTACACCCAGAGGTGACCATGTAACTATAGAAAGAGAAAGAAAATATGGAGAATAGCCAGTTACAAAGTTAATTTCAATAATGGCTTTCATAGAACCATGGTGAGTACACATTAAGAGAAGTGAAGAACTTAGTTCCCAATTCTTCTGTGTCTGGGGAAATAACTTACATGAATGATGGATAAATAAGAACACTGAGAAGATCCTTGCTAAGGGAAAGTCTCGGATATTCAGGACAAAAATAATAATCCCAGAAAAAGCAAAGTTGCATGGAGGAGTGTAAAGTAAAAAGGAGGTGTATGTGGATAAATGTTGCTCTCTTGCTTGCTTGCTTGTCTGCTGGCTTGATTGCTTGTTTGCACTCAGCTAGATTTGCCAACTCATATAGTTATTTAAGGATCCCCTACCAAAAATGATGCTACTCATGAGATCTATGTTTTCCCACATGAATTAACTTAATTAAGACAGTCCATTATAAGCATAACTGCAGACTAACCGACTCTACCTAATCCATTCTTGAAACTCTCTTTCTAGGGAATGTTATGGTGTGTCAAGGTGACAAACCTAAAACCACAACAAGCAGCCAGAAGCACTTTTTTTCCTGTTGTACTGAGTGATTTGAAAAGTGGAGGAGTCTACCAAGTGGGCTACGTGAAGGCAGAAAACAATTTGTGAAAATAAACATCATCAAGTCTCCATCTAGGTCTGCAGTCTTCCTTCAGAATTTACAAAATTGTTTAAAACAGAGAATGTGTGGAAATGTCCTAGGTGTTTATTAATTCTCTTGTCTCTTGGCGTTTATGAATGGCAGGCTTTTAATGCATTTTTACTGAATTGGGTTTCCTCAAAAACTCTGTATTAAAGTCCTCACCACTCATACCAGAAAATATGTATTTATTTGGAAGCAAAATACTTCCAGACAGGATTACTTATACTGGGTTATACTTTAAATGTGTGGATTCACAATCCAATATTACTGGTATTTTTAAAAATAATAAAAGAAGTTTTGGGAAAACATGCTATGCCTAGCCTATAATCCCAGTAACTAGAGGCTGAAGCAGGGGGATCCAGTGTTCAATATGCCCCTGGGGTGCATAGCAATTTCTGGGTCAACTTAATTACATTAGACTCTGTATCCAAAGTGGGGACATAGAGATACAAAGAAAATGTATAATTATAAAGGCCAAAGCTGGAGTGATACATCAACAAGTCAAAAAATGCCAAGATTCTCCTGAAATGATGGGGAGCTAAGAGATAGATATTCTTCCCCAGAATGAACCAGAGATGCTGACATTTTTATTTTGTGCATTTGGCCCTTACAACCATGACAGGATGGATTTCTGTCTTGTAAAGCTACCACATTATGTTAACTTTCCTATAGATTTATCAATCATAGAGTCTCTCAAATTGTAGTCCATGTACCAATCATCCTACCATCTTGTTAACACAAATTCCCAACAACTAGGTCTTGGGGAAGGGCCAAGTTATCTAATCCCCTATGTGTTGCTGGTTCTATAAGCTAAAACCGGACACCAATGATTTGGGTAATCTCGGAGATGATGAGGATGGTAATGGTGAAATAAAAAGAAGAAGAATGGGAGGATGGGAGAGGAGACTGAGCAGAAAGAGAAGGGGGATGAGGAAGACTAACCATAACTTGAAGAACCAAAGCTTTGAAGACATTGTCAATAAAACCAAAGACCTGGGTCCAGGGAACCCAAAAGGCTCTCACTTTGTTTCTATTACTTGATTTTCTTGTTGCTATGACAAAATACCTGATAAAAGTAGCTTGTGAAAAGACAGATTTGTTTTATTTCAAGGTTTAACAGGTACAGGAGCAAGTTTGTAGGAGGTTAGTGGCATCATGTCCACATTTGTAAATAGAAAAGGTAGGAAGTAAAGCTAAAAAATCTCAAGGCTGATACCTAGTGACCCACTTCCTTTATTGAGGTCCCACCTCCTAGTAGGCATGGCAAACCTTTTGATATCAGGATACAACTTTGCCATTTACAAAATTCACAGGAAAGAGCCATATCACTGAGCTATAAACAATGAGTAAACAAACCACGCATACAAATATTTCATAATGTTTGTTTTATTTGGGGTTTCTAATGATAGAATAAAATACCATGAACAGAAGCAACCTTGGGATGAAAGGATTTTTTTCACCTTATAGCTTGTAGTCAGTCTCTTATCCAGGGAACTCAAGGCAGTAATCTAGAAGTAGAATCTTAGCAGCAGCCATGCAACAATGATGCTTACTGGCTTGCTCCTTATGCCTTCCTCTGTTTCGTTATACTAATTAGGTGTCCGTGTTTATGAATGGCTGTGTGTTTTATGAAATACAATAGTACACTAGGGCGCGTGGGAACATCTGAGTGGGCCCATGGCAAGACATGTTCTCCTGAACAAACAAGCCATGTGACAGACCTAATATAAAGAAGATTTATTGGCAGGAAGGGAAGGGGACATGAAGATTGAGGCAGAGAGGCAGAGAAGGACAGAATGAGAGAGGGGAATGGAGGAGAGAAAGAGGGAACAAGGCTGGCTGAGGACACATGGGAAGAGAGGATGTGGGGAGAGAGTAGATGCTGTGTTATGTGTGTAGAGGTAAGGAGAGGTTCCAGTGTCCTCCGTATATACCTGGCTCCTGGCTCATACGTGGTAAGGGTTGTGGGAGATGCAAGCTGCTTCTAAGTAACTGTGGGCAGAGCCTAGAGAAATTGATAACATATGGCACAAACCACAGTGATATGGGTCCTCCCACATCAATTAGCTATTAGAAAAATGCCTATCAGGCTTGATATTGGGCAATCTTATGTGGGCATCTCCTCAGTAATGGTTCCTAAATGAAAATAGAGAATAAGAAAAGAAAGGACATTTTTGCTCCTATGTATGTTGGGGAAGATTTATTATAAATATGTGGGAGGGCACAGCCAGATACAGGGACACCTGGGAGAGTCCAGAGTGGCCGTGACACTGAGACATATGAGGGGATGGGAGGAGATAGAGAAGAGAGAAGAGAACAGGGTGCATGAGCAAGAAGGCCAAAAGGTACAAAAAGAATGGCTGACCACAATGGTTAGATTATATAGCAAAAATCTAGGCTGTAGTTTAGGGTAAGGGACAAGTATACCAGACAGGAGGGCCCTGGAAGAGGTCGGGACTAAGGAATTTTGGGAAACCTGGCAGACAGGTTTGATATGATAGGTAGGTACATCAGACTTTTGTTCCAGTTTGAAACCTAATAGTTTCAAATTTGCAGATAGCTCTCTAGCTTATATCAAGTTCACAAAATAAAAAAACCCAACAATAACACCCAGCCAGGCCAGTGCTATAAGAAGGTTTATAATTTTATATTGGACCACAACTATAGTTATCCATAGCCACATATGGCCCACCAGTTGGACAGGATTGTAAGACTTAAAGTTTTCACAACCTTCCTAAAGAGCATTATTATCTGAGAATAGAGCATTCAAACACACAAACCTGTGCAACAAGAAAGGTCTCAGAGTCTCCTGGAGGCAGCATACTCTAGTAAGCTTGATAAAGTCTTCATATTCAGATTGTCTAGAAAGTATGCAGTCACCAGGAAGCCACAGCTTGATTTACAAAGTGATCTGCAGGTAGAAGCCACTGGTATCTTTATCCATGTGAGACCATGGCAAGCCCTCACTGTGCTCTCCCAAATTGGAAGGTTGAGCTGTTCTCTTGACCTGTGGTATCTCATACTTAGGTGTCATAATGGAAAATGCCAACAGGCATTTTGCACTGGGGCTATAGTTCATTGCACATGTGAGCAGAACCTATAGCCAGATGGGTTAAGCATCATCTCTGGGTGTGTCAGCAGGGATCTTGCCGGTAGACAGAGTATAGAAGATGGGATCTCACTAATATGGGCAGGCACTCTATCATCACAGAGTTCAATCTAAGAGCACATGAGGCATAGGTAAGGGTGTCTTCTGGACCGGAGGCATCCATGTTCTCCTGTATTCTTTCATTAAAGCCTCTCGTTGTCAAGGTTTCACATTCTAGGATTTATACCAATGGTTTCTCAATTCTTAGACTGACATTAAGAACACCATAGGCTCACCTGTTTCTCAGGACTCTACACTCACACTGAATCCCAATACTGGTTCTCCAGCTCAAACTTTGCATATTGTGGGAGTGCTCTGTGGTCATATGCATTAGTCTTTGAAAGACATTTCTGTTGCTTCTGTTTCCATGGAGATCTCATATTCCAAAATTGCAGGATGGTAGCGAGTAAGCCACTGATGGTCATCATCATTCATCTGTTCTGAGGAACAGTACCTAAATGATTTCCCACCACAGTGACCCCCTCTCAACCTCACTGTCTGGGCAGTGTGTGCAGTTGACAATACATGACCAGCCTTAGTCTATTGGACTATAAGCTTGAGATTAAAGGTCAGAAAACAGGACTTTCTCCAGAGATTTTGGATAACAGACACAGTAACATGATTTCTGCAGGACTCACTGAACTGCAGAAATGTCCAGACCTGCTGAGCTGGTAGCGTCAATGCCGATGGCTCTCTGTCTCCCTGAATGAATGACCTGCCAAAAATGGAGCCAAAGCACAGGAAATAACAGCCAATAGTGAATGACCTGGCGATGTTACTCAATACTGGGTCCACACTTTTCCCCAGACTTGGGCCAAGAAAATCCCTTATACTTTAAGCCAGCTTGAAAGGCACATAGAAAATTCATGAATTTTTATTTATTTAAAAAAGACTTTTAGAGCATTTCCTATGGGCTAGGTGAGGTTCCAAGCATTTAACATATATTACCACATTTTTTCCCTTCAACAGCCACAGAAGGTGTGTGCTATTAAATCCCAGTTTTATAGATTAGAAGGTTGAAAAAAAAACCATTGAGTTGTGTAATGGAATCAAGGTGTCCATCAGCTAGAGATGAAGCTTGGCCAGTCTGACTCCAGAGACTGTGTGGAGCATCTCTGCCCTGATTGCCCCCCTTTAACAAAAAGAGAGTGCGCCATTATTAAAGAGGTGTTAAGTTCCCCAGTTTAAGTGGAATGTAAGAAGATAGTTCAACAACAATTTGAAACAAAACATAGGAAGAATCCAAGAATCTGACAGGGTACAGGGAAAAGGTCATTGCCACTGACTGCTGGATACCTGGGCCAAGCTCTTTCTATAAAATGTGATCTTATCTATTCCTACAACCCCATAAGATGGTCCAAAGAAATCAAGGGGGCAATGGAGGTTTGCAGTTAGAACCCAGCCTCTAAAACCGCCTGCCTGGGTAGATAGATCTCCCTCTTCAGCCAAAACAAAGGCAAGTGTGACCATGGGCAGCACATTCTCTGGAACACTCTATTCTAACAAATTATCACAGAGTCCAATGAGAAACACATGAGATGGCATGTGCTAATGCTTCAGCCATGTCTAGACCAAAGTAATCTTTAAATTAAATGCTAGTGATTATTGTCATAACCCATTTTACAGAGGGAGAAACTAAGTTGTGGAAACACAGACTCACTTGGTGGCATGGGATTGCCTGCCTCAACATCGGATTTCTAGAGTCTGGCAGTGCTTGAATCTGGCCCTGGGTTCTGAACAATGCCAGATGAAGCCCTGGGAATCTTTAACTCCTTACTGAAGGAACTAGGAATCCAAGATCTGGGTTAGTTGTTTCTGTCACTGTGACAATATGACTGTGTTTAGTCCATTTAAAAGGAGGCAAGACTCATTTTTGGCTGGAGGTTCCAGATGTTTCAGTCTGTGATTGTTTGACCCAGAAGTGTTGGGCATGGTGGTATTCAGCATATCTTTGTGGACGGGTGACACAGAAGATACTGTCACCTCAGGGTGCTTGAGAAACCAAAGAGAGCAAGAGATGAGAAGGAACCAAAATCTTAATGCCCTTTTAGGGCATGCCCCAGTGCCCTAAACTCTTTCCACTAGGTCACAACTTGTATGATTCCATCACCTCCCAATAGCATGAAGCACCCTGAGCAAGCTACCAGTGTATGTGACCTTTAGGGTCAACTCAGAGCCAAACTCATGCATCTTTTCTGCAGAGGCTGAACAAGGACAGAGCTCATGTGAGTAGAGAGCTGTTATCACCCAGAAGTCAGAGCTAACCATCTACCTCTGAGCCTCTGATTCTTCCCTCACAAGGCACTAAGGCAGCTTGTGTGGCTTCTGTAAGTGCCACATTAAATAGGATATGAGCAAAGTTTCTTTATTCCACCAATATTTGTGAAGGACTCAATGCCCTGGGCACTGTTTCTGAAACTAGACATTACATCAGGAATTGTATGAGGCAAGGGACAGAATTCACCCCTTCTTGGCTTATTTAAAATACAAGGGCTGTAATAAAAGCTTCGTTTGCAGAGGAATGTGTGGGACTGAAGGGACAAAGTAGGGAAGTACCATTCCAGCTATAGCTTCCCAATCTGAAAGCCCTAACCCTAAAGTTCAAAACTTTTAGAGTACTTTGATGATGCTACAGTTGAAAAATTCCACACGGTGAATAGGTGTTTAATGTACAAAATTATGAAAAATATAGTACAGTAACCCAAGTCTATATCATGAGTATATAGAATGCAAATGGATTTTGTATTTAAATTTGAGTCCCATTTCTGAGATCTGTAAATATGCAATACACATAAATATATTGAAATCCAAGAACATCTGAACTGTGAAATGGTCCAGAGCACTTGGCATGAAAGACACAAAGGTCTAGTCTAGTAGATGAGTTAAGCAGGAGATGCTGTGCTGAGTTCATGGGTGCAGAGCCTCTTCTAAAGTGCACCCTAGTAATGGAGGGCACTATTGTGATTATACAATGCCAGATATAGACATGTTCATCTCTCAATATTATAATTTATTAACTTTCAACAAATGCACAGTAAGCAGTAGATTCATTGGCCACAGTTAGCAAACTAGGGTTGATTATGTTGATAGTCAGCTAAGTTAAACATGGGTCCTTACACTCCAATCTCTGTCTAATTTTTTTTAGTTAATCCTCTATCAAAGTACTTTGCTGAAAGTGTTTATCAGTTGTAGTAGCAACCTGGTGAATCATTTGGGTTCACTAATATATACTATCTTATCATTCACAAAAAAAGATACTTTGACTCTTTACTTCAAAATTTGTACCCCCTTGATCACCCTCAGTCTTCTTGCTCTGACTAAACACTGTCCCCAGTGAACCAAGGAAGATTACTGGAGCTTAAAGTAACATATTTCAGGTAACAGGAGTATCCCTGTCATTTTAATTGGTACATGGACCATTTAAATAATACTTCTAGCTATAATTTATCTTTCTCAGATCTCTGACAATAGACTGACTGTAGCTTTAACAAAAGTCATGTTTTATTTCTTCTTTTTTCTTTTATTCATTCATTTGACAGGACTGAGTAGTATTGTCATAGTAACAAGCTCAAAATTTTAAATTTCCTAAGGTTGTCTTCTAAGTACAAACTTAAACATTTTTTCTCCCTGTGCTGAGAAACATTCATTTAATTGAACATTCACTCCCCTGTAAAAAGAGTTGATGCTTTTAACTCTAAATCAGTTTTGGTTTCCCAAGCTCTTTTCTGTGACTTTAAGTCATAACACCTCTTCTACAATATAGATTTCAGTACAGATTACAAATGGTGGTAATACTAATATATCTAAAACTTTTATCTCTCCCTTAAAGCTTAAAAAAGTAAAATCTAGTAAGCTTCGGAAAACTGACCTGGACCCACTGCTCACAGGACAAACTCCAGCCAATTATTTCTTGACCCCAGTGCCTATTTAACATGTCAAAGCGAACACTAGTCACCAGGTTCTCCTTACACTCCGCCCTGTTCCTGTTCTTTCACTCCCAATTCTGAACTCTCAGCCCCGTTGACTGTGATACTATTCCTTATATAATCCAACCATTTTGGTTACTCCTCTTTGTTTCTTTGGGCTCCTGACTGCTGCCACTGGCTTTTCTGCTGTCCCCTCCACTCTTTCTCTCCTCACAGGACACAGCTCAGTTTGGTTATGTCCACTCTGGGCTCTCCCATACGGCCATGCCTCTGTCTATGCTGTCTCACATGTCTATAATAATAATATAGTCTCACATGTGACTATAGTGGTCCTACACTCCCTTGAGAGTATTGTGTGGCAGCCCCTTGATTGATGGATGACAAACACACACATAACTCATTACCAGAACCTGGTATGAATTGACAGGAAAGTTTTCCCCTCCAGCCATCCTAAACCCTGCCACTCTGCTACTGGAGACTGAAGACTCAGACCAGACACATCGATGTGAAGAGATCCTATCAGAAGAAATGGGTAAAAGAAGGGACCTGAAAGACCAGCCATGGCCAGAAGGTCCAAATTGGTACACAGATTCTAGCAGCTTCGTGGTTGAAGGTAAGGGGGTGGCAGGGGCAGCAGTAGTGGAGAGAACTAACATCACATGGGCCAGTCATCTGCCGGAAGGACTTCAGCACAAAAAGCTGAACTGATAGCACTCATCCAAGTATTACAGATGGCCAAGGGAAAAGCTGTAAACATCTATGTGGACAGCAGGTATGCATTTGCCACAGCACATGTTCATGGTGTTATATACAGGCCTGGAAAGGACATTAAAAATATAGAGGAGATACTCAGTTTGCTAGAAGCTGTCTACCTGCCCAAGAACATGGCTATTGTCCACTGCCCAGGTCACCAAAGAGACAAGACAGAATTGGAAAAGGCAATAGGATGGCAGATTCTGTAGCCAAGGAGGCAGCCCAAGGGGCTATGATTATGGCAGGAATCTCCCTGGACCACTTGGCAGCCCTGAAAGGAGACACTGAATATATGGAAGAAGATCATCAACACATGGACATACTAGTAATCCCTCCCCTCCCCCGTCAAATGACAAGAGGAGATACAAGCCAGAAGGCAAACTGGCCCTTCTTCAGAAAAACATGTATGACCGTGTGGACCACCTACACTGTCTGACTCTTTTAGGAACTAAGCATCTTGGGAGTCTAATCAAAGCCTCAAATTATTATGTCCCCAAAATTTCAGAGACTGTTGATAGGGTTGTAAAAGCCTGTGTGCCCTGTGCTATGATTAATACTGGACATTCAAAATTCCCCTCTGGAAAAAGGTTCAGAAAGAGCCGACCAGGTGACCATTGGGAAGGAGATTTCACTGAAGTCAAGCCTGCAAGATAAGGTTACAAATATCTCTTAGTTTTTGTACAAACCTTTTCAGGATTAGTAGAATCCTATCCCAGAAAAGCAGAGACTGCCACTCTGGTAGCTAAGAAGATTCTCAAAGAAATTTTTCCAAGGTTTGGGAGACCCAAGATAATTTAGTCTGACATTGGACCCTCATTTATTTCCCAGGTATGTCAGGGACTGGCCAAACTGCTGGGGATTGATTGGAAATTACATTGTGCATATAGACCCCAGAGTTCAGGACAGGTAGAGAGGATGAATAGAACTCTAAAAGAGACCTTGTCAAAATTGGACTCAGAGACCTGTGGGAGAGAATAGACTATTCTCCTTCTCTCTGCCCTGTTCCATGTATGGAAAACCCCTGGCACATTTGGCTTAACAGCTTATGCGATTATGTATGGGAGTTCCCCGTCCCTCCTCAAATTATGAGGGGCCCCAATCTTGGGTTTTTTTTTAAAACCCTATTTGCTCTTTTAATGGCACTAGAAACAGCCAAATGTGAGGTCCGGAGCTGATTGAAGGGTGCCTATTAGACGGGAAGCTCAAAAACACCTCACCAGTCCCAGGAGGGTGATGTAGTCCTGATTCATTGGCACCGGACTGGGAATTTAGAACCTTGCTGGAATGGGCTATCTGGTACTGTTGACCACCCCTACCACTGTCAAGGTAGACAGGATTGCTGCTTGGGTCCATGCCTACCATATAAAGAAAGCTGCAGACATTATTAAAAATGAATGGAAGCTGTAAAAGACTGCTAATCCTCGTAAACTTTACCTTTGTTGCAATTACTCTTAATCCCCATGCACACAAGTAGCTGACGTGGCAGGTGATATTATAAACTGGAGATGTCCTGTGGTAAGAAAAAATGGCCCATCCTTGGACTTGGTGGCCTTACCTCACGCCAGATGTATGTCACCTGGTGGCAGGGTTAGATACTTGGGACATTCCTGAATATAGTGCAGAAAATGTACCAGTAATTGGAAAAATGGGGGGTCTCTAGGGTGTGCTAAGCCCCTCACCCGTTGTGCAATCAGGTCAGCAGACATATATGTATGCCCGAGAGATGGTAGGACATGCCCTCAAGAAGTTAAGTGTGGAGGGCCAAAATCCTATTTTTGTAAATCATGGGGATGTGAAACTACAGGAGAAGCTTATGGTGTCCCATCTCCTCCTGGGATCTCATCATAGTGAAGAAAAACCGTACTGATAGACCTACCTGTGCCTCCCAAAACTCTAGAGTATAGCAGGTTAGAAGTGGCCCCTGCAGCAAAACCCCCTTTTGCAATCCTTTAAACATTACCTTTACTGAAAAGCACAAACATGCCAGAAATAAGGTTAAGGGGTTGAGTTAGGGACTTATACTTTATGTGTCTGGAACAGACCCAGGCCTAATCCTGAAGTTGAAACTCAAAATAGAGAACACCGGCAGTTTCTAGGTGGGGCCCAATAAACTTTTACCAGAAACAAACCCTAAACCTATCCCAGCAGCACCCCAGCCTCAGGTCCCATCTATAAATCCAAGTGCACCACTATAACGGCCCTGAGTGTCAAGACTGCCACCATAGTACTTCCCCCAGAGACAACCAACAGAGACATCTCAATCTTGTACAGGGGGTTTTTCAGGTTTTGAATCAGACAAACCCCAATATTACTAAATCATGTTGATCTGTCTGGGGTCCAGCCCCCCCTATTATGAAAGGATAGCATCCAATAGAACTGTCACCTATAATGAGTCACACCAGTTTTGTTCATTGGGATCAAGCCACATGTTAAACCTCACAGAGCTATCTGGGGCTGGCCTATGTATAAGGAACATTCCTAGCACCTATACTTCCTTTGTAGCTCCACATTGATTGTGAATTCATATGTCAGCACTTATCTGGTCCCTCAAACTGATGCTCAGTGGGCCTGTAGTACTGTACTAACTTGTGTCTCCACCTCAGGATTTGATCCCACCCAAGATTTTTGCTCTCAACTGGTACCCCCAGTTTATTATCACTCAGAGGGGGTTGTAACCAATGCAGAAGACCTGAGACCGACGCCAGTCAAAAGAGATCCAGTTACTCTGACTTGAGAGGTACTGCTGAATGTCAGGCTGGCATGAATTGGGACAGGCACTGCAGCAATGGTCACCTCTCAGCGCTACTTATCAGACTTGAGAAATGCAATGACTAAGGACTTAGCAGGCTTAGAGCAATCTTTTAACAAGCAAGAAGAGTCACTTCTTTATCTAAAGTAATCTTACAAAATCACAGGGGACTGGAATATTTATGTCTTAAAGAGGGAGGGTTGTGTGCTGTTCTAAGAGAAGAGTGTTGTTTTTATTTTGATCACTCTGGTGTCATCAAGGACTCCATGTCTAAGCTGTGTGAGAGACTGGCTACAAGGAAGAGAGTTGGGGAAGCTAACCAAGGGTGGTTTGAAAGCTGGTTCTCTCACATATATTGGCTCACCACTTTGATTTCTATGCTACCAGGGCCTATAATTTTTCTATTGCTACTCTTGACATTTGGAGCCTGCATCATAAATAAGTTAGTAGCCTTTTTCAGAAAAAGCATTGGTGAGATACAGGTCTGAATACTTCGATAGAAATATGGTGCATTGAAGGATCTCGAGGGAGCCTAGGAGCAGGGTACCAAGTTCTAAGATTAGAACCAGCCACTAGAAGAAGTGGAGAATGAAAGAGTTAAAATTTTAAGCTAAGCCCCACTGACCCTACCCTTAGAGGAGCCTAAGAGTAACATAACATGTTTCAAGAAGGGGCCAGATGACAGATACCACAAAACATCTGGTGTTGAAAAGTCTGACTTTGTAGTCTGGAGAAAAACTAGTAAGAAGGTCAGTGTGCTGGAAAACAGGGTGGTCTGGAGTTGAATCATATCCAAAAGCAGACATAGAATGCCAATTTGAATAAACCAATGAAATTGCTATGTGCTTGTTGTTATCTAACTATGTAATCCTATGTAATTTACCTATAAAAATGTCCCCCTAATTTAATTTGGGGTTGACTCCTCTATCTCCTGTGTGAGATAGGAGTCATCCTCAGATCTCTGATTTCCTAAATACACCTCTTGCCTGAGTGGAGGAAGACTGGCTCTCTGTGAGTTCTTGGGTTTGAGTTCTCTCGGTACTTGTGTGAGGGGCTTCCCCAATTCAGAGTTCTTTCAGATATTGGACAGGAAGGGACTACATATTACAGGGGTTGATCCAGAGCATAACTGACAGAGGGCATGATACTTAGGGGTGTAAATAATGTGCTGATGGGTCTGGTCATTTACTCACAAGTTGTGTCACCTTATACAATGTGTAAGTCTCTTTAGGCCTCTTGTTCTACAATCTGAGGCAAGGGAATAAGCACCTCTCAGGGCAGCTGAGAAAATGTGAAGGTCACATGGCTATAGAGATGGTTAACATGTGCCTGGTGTGTAGAAATTCTCCATGTGATTTGAACAACGATTCTGTGTCCCTAGTGTGAGATGCTGCTAGGGAAACTTGATCATCAGGGAAACACAAGGTCCTTTCTTGACTTTATTTGGGTCCATGGTGTGCCTAAGATGCTCAAGTTGCCTAAATGTCAAATATCAGAACAGAGATGCCATGAGGAAGTGATTGTTCCAGTGCTGCAATGGCATTGCACCTCTAGTTCTCTGTGCAGATGAGGAGGAAATGCCCATTTTCACTCATGACAGAGGTTCCTCTGGCAACTGAACTGGGTTGAAATAATAGATAACCCTATGGAGAGCATCCTACACAGACTCAAGTATAAGTGTGTTTTAGGATGGAAGGCAAAGACATATGGGCAAAATAGCCTGTTTGTTGGGTACCTCTAACAAAGAATCAGGAAAGATAAAAAGTGTAAAAGAAAAATTTGAATAGTTTCAACACAAAAAAGTACATCTTGGGATCAAACTCCAGATTAGTTCTAATTAAAGCACACCTAATACAAAGAACCTGGATCTGCCCAGCGCTTCATTTTTAAGAGAACAGTGAATTGGATGTCTGTCCTAGTGCCTTCTTTGTTGCTGTGCTAAGATACCTTGAGAATAGTCACATAAGAGATGAGGGGTTTGTTTTAACTAACAATTCTAGCTTGAAGTGTATCATTGTGGTAAAGTCTCAGTAGCAAGGCCTTGAGACATTTGGTGAGGACTCATCCACAACCGTGAACAGATAAATGAATGTGGGTAGGCTCAGTGGCTTCTCTGATTGTTTGTGCTCAGTTCAACTTCTCCACTTACAGTTCATTACCCTGAGTGTAGAGAATGATTTGACCCTCAGTGGGATGAATCTTCCTACACAATTGATCTAATTAAAACAATTTCCTTGAGTCAGTCTTACAGGCAAAACCAATGTAGTCAGTCCCTTACTAATATGCTGCTCTTTTCGGGTGATTCTGGGTTGTGTCCAGGTGACAAGGCTAATTACTCACCATGATGACATTATTTTGTAGGTAAATTTGCAAAGCATAGAGAAGTGATGAGTTTTAGGCCAAGACTGCAAGGGAGTCTGCATGCTATGAATCTAAACCCTCCTGATCAGGGATTATCAACATTGTTTCCATAATTCTGGTTGTGGTAGATGGAATGAAACTTGCTTCTGTAACCTCTCATGTTTGAATTCTCAATTACCTATAAGTGGGACTATATGGGAAGGATAAGGAAGTATGGCCTAGATTGAGGAAGGATTACTCCTGGACATGTTCTTTTTTGATTCTGAAAGAACATGCCATTCCTAGTTACCTCTGGCTGCCTCCAAATAGTGAATAAGATTTAACCCCTCAGCTACTGCTCCAGCACCATCTCTGCCTGATTTCCTGTTTTCATGCTCCCCACCATAAGGGCCCTGGACTCTAATCCTCTGGCACTCTATCACCAATAACTCTATTTGTATATGTTTCCTTAGTTGTTACGTCTCCACAGCATCAGAAAACGGACTAAGATGCAATATCTACCTGCTGATATCCCAGCCACACACCTATCAGTTTATTTAATTGGATGGAAGAAATTGAGGAATCCATGAATCCTGATTAGAATGTTTAGCCAACAGTAGAATGGTGTCCCTGTTAAAGTGTTTTCATCTTCTGTCCCACAGGCTGGGGCCCTCCCCCATTTGCCTTTTGGAGCTGCTTCTGGCTGAGACCTGGAGGAAAAGTTATTAGACCTTGAGTGTGACATGATCTTCTGAAGCTTCCATACTCCATAGTGACAGAGCATGAACCACTGTCATCTACCTCCTCTGAGGGAGACTGCAAGAACTAAGAAACTTATTTTCCTGGTTACATGAAAATTTTTTTTGCAGGGTCAGCAGAAATTCTCCACAAAACACATAGGCTAGCCAAAAGTTCCCCCAAGGCTCCATCTCAGAATCTCCCTCAGCCCTAGACTGAAGCAAGGCATTGCCGTGCCTTGACTCTGCTATTTAACAAATGAAACATATGCTCTGAGATTCTTTGCTATCATTCATTTTACGAGGGCTCAGAGGGAAAACAGATTGTAACCACCTGTCCAAGTGAAACAGTCATGGGGGTAGATGGAATTGAAAAGTATTTCCTCACTGTCCATATTTAATAGTCTCCAAAGCTCTGTGTTTCTTTATCTCTACAACTGCTAAAGAAGCACAAATTCCTCAGAATCCGGACTATGTGTGTTCTCAACAACATTGTTTTCCATGCTTAGCAATTTGACTCTTTTTAATTATGTGAAACTGTGTGAGCACACATTACTATGTGCATGTTATGGACGACACATGGAGTTCACAGGATAACTCAAATGCTGGTTCATCTTCTCCTTCTACCTTGTTTGACCCAGGTCTCTTTATTTTTTTCTGGTGTGCAAAGGCTAGTTTCTTGATCTTTTCCTGTGTCTACCTCTCATCATGCCTTTCAAGAGCGAGAGTTACTAGTGTGATGCCAAACTTGATTTTTTACATTAATTCTGAGAATGCTGATCTAAGATCTCATCCTGGTACCATTAATCCTTCTCCTTATATTATACTTCATCTTTAATCATTTAGTTCTTTTAAAGAAATATCGAAAAATAAAATCTTCTAATCATCTAAAAATCTTGCTATATATAGAAAACAGAACAGTTGTACTTTTGGAGACAAGCAAAGCCAGTAAAATTCTGAGCTGTTGGGAGATAGAAACCTGGCTCCATCCACAGCTTGGTCAGTTGCAAGCTATACATATTAAATGTGAAATACTTGTAAGCTCTAAACCTTACAGTAAAAAGCTTTTTTCTAGAATAATTTGTTTTACAAAGAGCTAGTTCACTTTTTTTAGTCCTTCTAAGAACAGTATATCTGGGTTCTTTCAAATATAAATATAATTTTCAAATGCTAATACTACCATCATCTTTGGGTGTGATATTTTTGGAGTGATGAAGGAATGTACCATGTGTAACAGATCCGTGTTCTGCACTGTTCACTTGCTGTTGTATGAGGCAATCTTTCCTCCTGAATCCATCAAGGTTTTGGTACAAACAACAGAAATGGTTGGGTGACTAATACAAGACAGTGGATGCAAGCAGAGATGGAGATTCACTACAGAAAATGGTAGGGTGAGGTACAGGGGTAGCCAGAAGGATGAGCCTTGACATATTGGCAAAACCATGGGAGCCATGGGTCTGACCCCCATGAGTCAGAACTACTCAGTCCAGTCTCTATAATGCAACAGCTGTCACTGTCACACAGAGCAACCTCCTGGTCTCATTATCTTTCTTGTGTTACTTTTGCTAGCATTTTGTCCTGAGGACTGGAGGTAAATGGTAGATGGGCAAACTATGGAGAGTTCTGTCCTGGGGAACTGCCAAGACTTTACTCATTGAAATTTTACCATGAAGATGCTAAGGTACAGGGACTGGAGATATGGTCCAGTGGTTAAGAGTGTGTCCTGCTCTTGCAGAGGCCTGAGCTCAGTTCCAACACCCAAGTATGCGGCCTTACAACAGCTTGTAACCCAAGATTTAGGGAACTCCATTCCTCTGGTCTCTGCAGGAACTCAAGTTCATAAGCCTACACACACATAACTAAAAGAAAAATCTCCTTTTAAATATATGTGGAAGTAAAAATAATTGATATTTCAAGAAAGCTATCTTTTAGCTGGTCCTAACTTGGCTGCCATCAAAGGTACAGAATCAATACATTGGCATCTTTCAAGTCACAAGATCTTGTACAACTTACAGGACCAAAGCCAGTGATTTATGAAGTCTACCACAATTTCTCCACATTTAAACACCCTGTCAGATGAGAACAGGAGGAGAAAAGGGATTGCTTCTTCTTGGGGTGACGACTGTTGCAGACCCTTTCATTATGCAGATATGGTAGATGAAGATTAAAATGCTAGGTGGCACTGAGCTCCGTGCATTGCAAAAGAATATCATAAATACCAACTCCTTGATGATATAGACTGAACACTGACCACCATACATTGATGTTTCAGTGAAAACCACCACATCTCCTGCATCTAACCTCTACCTTTTTTTATTTATCATGCAATTAAACATGAATACTTGGGCAGTAATTTTCTTGGCTTATCATCTAAATCTCTGTCCCACTCCTTCTTTTCTTAGAAATGTAAGGTTCATAAAGTCATTGCTTTAATAGCTGAGTAGTAATCCATTGTGTAAAGGTACCACAATTTCTGTATCAATTCCATTGTTGAAGGATGTCTGAGTTCTTTCCAGCTTCTGGCTATTATAAATAAACATAATAAACATGGTGGTGCAGGTGTCCTTTTTAAATATCAGAGCTATTTTTTGGTATGTTCCAAAGAGTGGTATAACTGGGTACTCAGATAATAATATGTCCAATTTTCTGAGGAACCACCAAACTAATTTCCAGAGTGGCTTTCGCATCTTACAACACCACTAACAATGGAGGAGTGTTCCTCATTCTCCACATTGTTGCCATCCTCTGCCACCAGCCATTTGAGTTTTTGATGTTAGCCATTCTGACAGGTGTGAGGGAGAATCTCAGGGTTGTTTTGATTTGCATCTCCCTGATGACTAAGAATGTTGAGCATTTCTTTGGATGCTTCTAGGACACTTGGTATTCCTTCACAAAATTTTTTGGAAAATTAATGGAACTAGAGAATATTATTTGAGTGACGTAACCCAGTCTCAAAAGAACACACATGACATGCAGTCACTGATAATTGAATACTAGACCCAAAAAGCTCTGAGTACACAAAAACTATTCACAGACCTTATGAAGCTCAAAAAGAAGAAAGGCCAACATGTGGAAGCCTCATTCCTTCATAGAAGGGAGAACAAAACACTCACAGGAGGAGGTAGAGGAACAAATGGAAGAGCAAAAATGATTTTTTAAGGGGCTGCCTCACTTGAGGATTCACCCCATGTGCTAACTAAATTCTTCACAGCTCCCATGAACTAGAGCAGTAAACATTGAGCATGCATTGAGAGGCCCACAGCTCCAGTTGCATATTTAGTGGAGAATATCAGTGTCAGGCATCAATGTGAGAGGAGGCCTTTGGTCCATGTAGAGCACATTTTCCAAATGTAGAAGAAAGCCAAGGCACTGCGTGGAGAGGATGATTAGAAGCAAGTGCACCTATGTGAAGACAGGTAGAGGGGGGAGAGGAACAGGCTGGGCAATTGGGGATAACATATCAGAAGTAAATACAGAGAGTATCTAAGAAAATATTAATATTAGTTTATTTAGAATTACCTGTACTGGCAAGAATTCTGCTTCCTTTTATCCCAAACATTTTTTTATTTATTTTGAATACCAGTAGTGTTTTTAAATAACTATATTTATAGGTCTAGATAATGAAATTAGTTGTGGATATGGTGGCACATGCTTTTTACATCAGCACTCAACAGACACAAGCAATTGGATTCTTATGAATTTTACTACAGTCTGGTCTACATAAATAATTTAGGCCAGCCAGATCTCCATAGAGAAACCCTCTTTCTTAAAAAAACAAACAAACAAACAACACTAAAAGAAAGAGGAGCTTTGAGGGAGTTCTGCCTTGACCTTCTGAGAATTCTATGGTCTAAGGCATAGAAATTAACAAGAGACAGGGACCTGTCAAGTGTCCTCCCTGTGTGTGCTGGTTAAGATTCTCCTTTGCCTTGTTCTCCAATCTGGATGTCCTTTAACCTTGCTGTATTAATTCACATCACACAAATCTCCTCTGTTGGGTCCCGGCATAGTCATGGCATCCCTTTTGTGGTCTTACTACAACCCCTCTCAGCTTACAGCCAGCTGATATTATCTTTTGTATGTGTACTTGAATGTAATGAAGTCCTGCACCATCCCCACGCCAGGGAAAGAGCTTAGCTCCTTGTTTCTTCTTGTGCTTGATGTACTGTGACATTTGCTGACAGCAGGCTCACTGGTTTCTCAGAAGCT
The DNA here is from genome assembly GCF_963924665.1 of Micromys minutus. Taxonomy (NCBI): domain Eukaryota; kingdom Metazoa; phylum Chordata; class Mammalia; order Rodentia; family Muridae; genus Micromys; species Micromys minutus. Next base: position 788,881 of record NW_027667990.1, on the reverse strand, counting down.
CCTACTAAGGACCAGGGAAGTCAGGTGACTTTCTCTAAGCTTGATTTTTAGGATACTGAACTGGATTATTGACACTCCCAGAGGTACATCTCACACCTCCTGGGATAGAAAAAGATCACCCTTTTGGCAACTTGAGGCCAGCAAGAGCAGAGCATTCTTGTTATAGCAACTTTCCCAGGCTAGAAATGGAAAGCCTACCCAGTGAGGAAGGAGGGGCTGGAGGAGCAGTTCTAGGTATGGGCCCTTTTTGTCCCAGCTTAGGGAACCAGATTGTCCAGAGAAGGCGCTCTCTCACTGTGCAGAGCAGCAACAGTGCTCTGAGGCTGCAGAGCTTCAGCAGATCCTGTAATTGGTGGAGCCAGTCTGAGGTTCATTCTGGCCACCAGAGATGGCATGGTCAGTAAGCAACAGCAAAGATGACTAGGTGGGTTTTCTGTCCATACGCAGCAATCACCATGAATCTGATCAGTTGGTGAGTACTCCCAAGGTGCCAATTCCCCATAAGCTTCCTCTCTTTTATTAGCAGAATGTTGATGCTGCATGGTTGTCGGATGCTGGTGCTCTGTGGGCCTGTTCCCAGGCTGTTCCTTGTCCCTGCAGAGCTCCGGAGTGTCGAGGCTTTCAAAGCTTTGACTTCTGAGTTGTTTAATTCAACATCCAGACTTATCCAGGGAAGTGCTTCTTCTGGGAAGATGAGACCACAGCAGGTGCTGGTGCTCTGCACTGGATCCCAGCACCTGCTTCATGCAGGACCCTTGGGACCTATTGTTGCCTTGGCTCTGGGGCTCAGATCTATTGTGTTGCCTTCTACTTCCAGCTATCCAGTGGTGAAGGAAGAAACCTCTAAGGGTTTGTATTCCTGGCAAAACTAGAAACAGAGACTAACACTGATGAAGCGTCCTGGTTATTTATTCATGACTTAAGGGATCATCTCTAGTGGCGTCAATTGAAGCTCCAGAGTACCTGGGGCCTAACAGGGATGATAGGATAGGAGGGATTGCAGTGTGGTGTAGAGCAAACTGAAGAAGTGGGTGGGTCATGATGCAGCCTGGAGGCTTGGGAGGTCTCTATTCAATGCAGACAGCAGAAACTGGAGAGTTTGCCAGCCTGAAAACTGGAGGCAGGGGCATCAGCAACAGATGAATTTCAGGTACATTTTCTTAAGTGCAGATAAAAGAAGTAAAGAAGCCAGAATCTCAGCTGATAAATAAATAGCAGATTATGCAGTAGGACCAGGGTTTTCAGTGGGACATAAACTGCAACGTGGAGAGGCTAGCGAAAATATGCACACGTCTAGAGATCCATGCAGCCTTACAGGTTTATCCTAGGATGAAGGAGGCTGGGAAAGAATTCTAGTTGGTCCCATGGCCACCCTACTAGATGGGAACTATATGTTGGTAAGCTGTGAAAAGCTGGATTTCAGACAACATGGCTGCAATGACTCTGGCCACTTAAGGCTAACTTTCTGGTCAGGGCCCTGTAACCCTGGCTTCTGGACATGGATTCATGCAGGGAGATGCTACCATGTGATGCTTGCTTCTAAACATTGTGTCATTGTATTGGTAGCTGTGACCTCTATCTTGTCATCAGGAATAGCCTGAGGGGAGTGGCATAGAGCACCTGTTCTTGCTTTCTGATGCCTGATTCCCATGTGAGACCTTCCTCCTTATCTGGTCTTATCATTCTGTACCAGTGGGTATGGTGGGGTTTGCCATATAGAGCCTGGTATAGCAGCAAAAACAAAGACTCGTGGGAAGTGAGACCAGAAAGTCATTTCATCTGTTTGCCTTATAGAATTTATCAGCCTTGTGATTTCTCTCTCTCTCTCTCTCTCTCTCTCTCTCTCTCTCTCTCTCTCTCTCTGTGTGTGTGTGTGTGTGTGTGTGTGTGTGTGTGTGTGTGTGTGTGTGTGTGTGTTTGTTTGTGTATTATGAGATTATTCTGCCTTGTCACAAGCAAGATTCCTCAGTTAAAAGGTCAGATATGCAGTTACTTTAAAATTGTTAATTTTCATCTACCTAGATTTACCTAGGAGTAACATCTCAGTGAGGAATCGATTGGAAGTATATCTGACAGACACTGCATTTATTTACAAGTAGATGAGTGGGAAGACCTAGCTCACAGTGACATTGAGTCCTGGATGGTGTATATGTATGAAGAAGTGAGCTGAAAAGTAGGAATTTTTCTTTCTCTGTCTTACTTGTGGCTGTGACTAGTTCCCACAAGTACATGACATCTGGATGCACCCCAAACTAAGGGCTGTAGCCTGAACCTGTGAACAGAAAGAAACACTTCCTTACCTAAGTTGCTTTGTGATAGTTTATCAGGGCGCTGGGATGAACACAGAAGTCTTGCTCTCATTTCTGTGTAGAAGTATCCTTGAGATGTTGCTTTACTGTTGAAGTTAGTACACAGTGGATTGGTAGGACCAGGTGTAGGTTGACACTGGTCCATGATGGATGGTAAACAGGATTCAAGCATTCACTGAGGCTTTAGAAGGCCAGGCTGACAAGCCAATAAGTACAGAATGTTCCCAACAAGAGGTGCAATGAAAGGTGACCCTTCAACGAGTTTTAAAATGTGAACTATAGGCAGTCAATAATCTTGGCTGCTGGACATTAGAATATAATATGTTTCTGGGTCTTGTGGGTTGGACGTAGATAGATGTGTTTCCAGAGAGCTTTGATTCTCTGTATCACTGGATGGCTTTGGGAAGAAAATTGGGATGATTGGACCTCTCTCCTAGAAAGTATCTCTGGCATTTCAATTCCTTCACTGCGTCTGTAAGTAAAGGTTGGGCTTGAGTATTTATTAATGTGAGACACCTTAACTAATAACCCAGACCACAGGAGATTCTTACTAACTGCTTGAGGGTATGTGTACGTCTCCTAGATGCCCTACAATGTACAAAGTTATTCTCAATTTTAATTAAATAAAACCATTTTATTCTCAATTTGTACTGAACTCAGTGTTTCTCAAACATAACTGAGACTCTATTAAAATAAGATTGACCTCGTATGTCACACCATGACCCTTGGTACACTTCAGGAAATGCTTTTATTGATGAGTCACTCATTAGTTCAACCAATTATGAGAACAGTCAGTTGTTTGGAAGGCTGTTCCAGGGAGGAAGATACAGGTCTGTCTGCTAAGGGTGGGAAATGAGTGAGCATTGAGTTCTGTAAAAGAATATACAGAAGGATAGACTGCTGCTTTCTATGGCACATAGAGAGGAAAAGGGTTATTCCTGAGTGATTCTTTGTGTCTTGCAATTCAGTGCAGCCTCCTTGGAAAGACTATCCTGCAGGAAGTGGACACCTTCCTTCCCTTTGCTACTCCATTTACAACATTTTTAAATTTCATTCTCTGCCCCTTGTTTAAAGTCCTCACTACACCACATATGCCAGACCATCAAAGGCAGCTTTGTCCTTGGAGCTTAGCAGTGTTAAGCACATCCTCCTCATCTCATGCATATATGTGTAGATGGTTGGTATGGAGACTGATCTCAGAGATCCATCCATGCTACCACAGAGCCTGCCGCAAGCTATGCCCCTGTCTTAACACATATATTTTAAGGAATGAAATAAATGTTGGACTTATTTCACAGGATTCTATTTATGATCACAAATTCATAGAGATCCACATGCTTATGTCTCTTGAGGGCTGATTAAAAAGCATGTGTCACTATATCCACCTCTAATGTTATTATCTAAACCTATGAATATAGTTACATTAAAAACTCTACTGCAGAAGATGTAGATGGAATGGAATGCAAGAGACAAAGATTTCTAGATTGGCTGAATGCCACTGAATATAACTGTATGGGGATTCACTTTCCTGTCCTCTGTTCTCCTCAGGCTCTGGCATTTCTACCTCATTGATATTTTCTGGAATATTTCACATCATGCAAGACAAAGGCAAAATGCAAATCAAATGGCCTGGCTTAACTTTACCTTCATGCTGGACATAGAATTTAGGGCCTTTAGTCTGTGAGGTCACAGGTAGGTGGATGTGAATTCCCAGCCAGCCTGATCTTCATGGCAGGTTCTAGGACATCCAAGGCTGTAGAGTGATCCCTTAGTATTTTAAAAAGTGGGATCTGCACAGGGTATTAAGATAGGGTACAAGAGCCTGTCCCTCAGAGTGAGTCCTACTTCTTGAGCAAATTCCATATGTTCCCTTTCTGTCCAATGAAATTGACTGATCCCAGAACCTCGCTCAGGGTAGGCTGGTACTCTACCATGAAGCCCATCTGTAGCCCACTCTGTTTACTTCTTTTTTTGAGCCATGATCTCACTCTGTTCTTAAGGTCAGTCTTGAAATTAAGCTGCAGTTTAAGGCAGCCTTGAACATTCCATCCTCTGCCTCTTCCTTCTGAGTAGCTGGAAAGACAGAACTATGCAGAAGACCTGGCTAAACTTTATTTGTGAAAGAGGAGCCATAATGTCCACTGCTCAGAGTAGGACATGAATCAGAAGAGACACGAAGTTCTGAGTGTATTATATAAACTCATAAAATAAAAGTCACTGTCGTCGTTAAGGAAAGATTCTGAATGAACTTGAGTGTTTGTTTTTTATACTATTAAAATAGATATCTACATACCCTCCAAAGATTGTAGGATGGAAAATATTAAGTGTATCACTATAAAGTACATGTTTTGGATGCTCTTTGGAGGAATTGGATAAAAATAAATAAAACGTTGAAGAAACACTGGTATAAACCAAATCCTGTTTAATTTGATACATATGAAAGGGTTAAGCATCTAGAAATAGAATTTTGTCTTTTAGGAATTATTAGCCAATGAGGGAGTTCACTGGTGATGTAATGCCTGGGGCAGGCACTCCATTGGTAAAATGTGTTGTTTCCCAGGATTCCCTGAGAAGCATTGTGGAAACAGAGGAGAGTTAATCATTATCATTCTGTCTTCTCTCTCTCTCTCTCTCTCTCTCTCTCTCTCTCTCTCTCTCTCTCTCTGTCTGTCTCTCTCTCTCTGTCTCTCTCTGTCTCTCTCTCTCTCTCTGTCTCTCTCTCTGTCTCTCTCTGTCTCTCTCTCTCTCTCTCTATCTCTATCTCTCTCTCTCTCTCTTCCTTTACCTCTCTCTCTCTCTTTCCTTCTTTATTCTTACTCTCACTCTCCTCTCCTCTCCTTAGTGTGAAGAAACATTAGAGCTCATCACACTCTTGGCATTTGCTTTCCAATAAGAACCATACTCGCCTGCTGCCTCCCTCCCAAGTAGAGCACATGTTCCAGTAGTACTACAGAGGAGGACCTATGAGGGGGCTGGGAAGGGTGGGAAGAGGAGGAAGAGGAGGAGTTGTTCTTTAAATGAAACAGAGGCCTTTTGCTGTGTTGTATTTATCCTCTCCATGTTACCAGGAATGGCACCGCTCCACATGCCCCTGATGAATTGTTTAGCAGCCACCTGCTTCTGAGTGTTGTTCAACCTGGAGGGATCCTCAGAACTAGGAGGTGAGCCCAAGAATCTGGAAGAGGGAGTGGGTCTGGGAGGTGAAGGTGATGCTCCTAATAGAGGGAAGCAACAGATCTAGACTGGGGATCAGGGACCAGCTCCAGCCAGTGCTGCCACTGTCCTGCAGTGTGATCTCAGGAAGGCAGGTCTCCCATTCTGGGTCCATTTTTAAAGTGCACATGGTTCTTGCAGGTTCTGGCAGGCACTGTATTCAGGAGGACCTGGGAAGAGACTTATCCTTGGTGTATCATTCTGTGAAATGTTCCTTGAAGGTAAAAGCTTTCCTTTGGAAATCAAGCAGGGTGGGGGGGTGGGGGGCTGCTGGTGTCCAAGAATATAGTTATAAAGCTGGCCCTTCCCTGTATTGTCTGTGCTCCCTATTTAGTGCTCCACCCCAGCAGTAAAATTTCTCCAGAAATCATTGAATGCTCTGAGAGAGTTTACCTGTTTTGCCATGAGCCCTCAGGTCACTGACACCTGAGTTATTGATGGGCCTGAAGGACTCTAGAGCATTCTCTAACTGTTCAGACAGGGCTGTCAGGGGATAAAGAATACCTCAATTCCTTTTAAAGGTAGATGGCACAGTTGTGATGCTGTTCTTGTTGTGTTTAATGAGGTATAGTTTATTTGTTTGTTGCTTAAAGCAAAAACCCCTCTCTACCTGTCCCTAAGGCTTCCAGTGCATCTTTGTCAGCTTCAGTGGATAAACTAAGAATACCAAAGTTAGCCACACATGTCAGGGGCATCTAGGAACTGCTACTCGCTGAAAAGTCTGAATTTCACCTCGTCAGATCTTCACAGTCTTATATCTCATACTCACATCTCATACACACTCTATGATGTGATGTCCTGGAACACACATAACCACAAGCCGAAGTAAAAACTTCAGCTACTGCTCAGAATTTGTCACATAGGATAAAAGTCCCAAATTTCTTTGTGTAGAGTGGGGTCTACAAAGGGTCCTCTCTGTGTCTTGTGTATCCCTTTGTGTCTGACACCAGTCTTCCAAGCTGGGCTTTGTTGATGAAAAACTGGCATGTCCTTGAGCTAATTCTCCATTTTTCTTCTCAGGCTCAGTCCTTTTGTTTACCAATCCTAGAGGTTGACATGGGCAGAAAGAGTGGATTTTTACAGCCTTTCTAGCTACAGCTGCTTCTGCCTTCGAGAGGAATGAGTTTCAGAAATTGGGTGGGTTCAAGTTGATCAGTGCACAATTTTTAAATAAAGCAGCATGCAACCTGTGTTTTCTGGGTGGCAGGTTCTTCGCAGTGGTTAGTCACTTTATTTTTTCATATTTCCTGTGATAGGTAGACTACATATCCAGTGCACAATTATGTAAAGTCAAGATTGTCACACTGGAGTGTCTTGCAAAGGTCATCAGTTTAGTGAATGTTAAGGCTGACAACTAAACTCATCCTGGTAGACACACTTGGGTAGCAGCAGAAGCAGGGGTGGTAGTAGTGAACAGGGCTGGGAAACAGGCTTCTCTGTCTTTGTTTCCTTCCTTGATTTTTGTTCTAGAAACCATGCACCAATTTTTATATAAGTCAGCTCAGCCAGGTTATTGTGGGTTGTTTCTTTTACCACCAGAGATACCTTCAGGAGATCGGGGTATCCTGAATCTGAAAGAAACCTCATATTCAACAGACAAGGCCTCACAACTTAGAAAAAATGCAGTACAGAGTAATTGGATTGTCCAATGTCTGCTAGATTTCCATAGATGGGAAGAAATGGGGACCATGTCTTCCTGGGTTAGGTGCTGTGAGTTGTATTTTTATTATTAGATGAGGTGTTTCTTTCAGCTGAGATGTTTGAGATGCACTTAATTTAATTTTTTCATGCTCCCAGTCCTCTTTGTAGTTTGAAGACTAGAAGAGACTCACATTATCTGTAATTGTCCTAGTGACAGGTGTCTGATTCACAGTGTGTAGTGAGCAGCTATAATGTGAAGCCATGCGGTGTCATTGTCCTGTAGTGGGTTTAGGACACTAGACCTATTCCTCATGTGTTTTGCCTTCGAAGTGAGCAATCTGTCCTCAGGAGTGAATTCAGATCCACTCCCTGCACATGTGGCTGGTATATATCCATGCAACTACACCACCTCCTGTTACATATGCCTTCTATTCTTTGTCTTTCCAACTAAGCTGATTATGTTGTGAGTATATCTAGAACATAATTAGTTGCCAGTACAGTAAAAGGAGGAAAAATGGCAATGCCTTGTACAAAATCTGAGATTTATAGCAAGATATAAAGCACATGATGTCAATTTTTTAAAATGCTGACACATGACTCTGTCAAGTACAAATTATTTTTAGAAAATATCATCCAAAGTGGATAAAGAATTGCACTGAAGTCTACAAACACCTGAGTGGAAAATATATCAGGTGAGACCTACCTGTGTGTGACATTGAGTTTGCTACTGATACTCTCTCTGTGTGTTTAGGTTTTTTTTTTCAGTTGTAGGGCTCACTGAGCTGACTTTGAGTGGATGCACTGAACCTGTAGGATGCCCAGGAACAGCTGCTAATCCTTCTTTGAGTGATACTCCAGGAACAACTCATTTTCTCATGGTTGTAGTATTTCTTGGTAGCTTTGTCTTGGTTAAGGTTCACATACATCTACCAAAAAAAAAAAAATGAGTGTCTAGCCATGGTGTCTCATAAATCCTGTTCCTGTTCAATCAAGCTATGGAAATATGTTATAAAGTACTGAAAAGAGTTTTAAAGTACCAAGGGCAGAACTAATTATTTTTTAGATGATGGTTGCTCTGTTTTGAAGACAAATAAAAAACATATCACAAGGTTCAAATCACTGTAAATTTCATGACCGAATGTTCGTCTCTTGGCTTTATTCATTGATCCATTCAAGAAATATTTCAGGTGTTCTTAACTGTGTGCCACAGCATTCTCTCTGTAGACTGGTTCATTTAAAGCTCAGTAGTAGGTGAAAATATCTGGGGAAAACTGGAACCAGTAAAGGAGTCTCAGAGCAGGTGGAGGATCCTGTGTGGGGGTGTTAGAGAAGATGCCATGAAAGACTCCCTGGAGATAGATTTATTAGATATTTGAGTACTGAGGAAGGGAGACTGGATTCCATCCCAAAAAGAAATTTTAATTGTGGAGGCAAGATGGATAAATCGACTGCTTTTTATTAATTTTCGTTAGGATCTCAGTGTATAGTCCATGATAGCATCAACCTCACAATTCTCCTCTCTCAGCCACAGAAACAAATTCCACCTCTAACAACAACAACAACAGAAAAAACAATCATTTGGCCCTAGTATTTCTCAACATGAATGGAAACAGTTCCCTAATAAAAAAGATACAGACTAACCAAATGGATATAGAAAGAGGACCCAGTGATTTGTTGTCTATGGCTAACACATCTCAGTGAAAAAGAAAGACACTACTTCAGACTTTAAGGCTGAAAAATACATTTTCAAGCAAATGGTGGCAAGATACAGGCTGGAGGAAACATTATAATATGGAATAAAATTGATTTTCAACCAAAAGTTATCAATTAAGATGAGAAAATTTGATTTTCATCAAAGAAAAAATTCACCAAGATGAAATCTCAATTCTGACTATCGATTCTTCAAATGCAAAGGGAAACTGCCTTCATAAATCTTTCTAAAGCTCAAAGAACATATTGCATATCAAACAATAATAGTGGAAGAGTTCAATATAGTAATCTCATAAATGGACCGATGGGGAAACAGAAACTAAAGAGAGACAAACTAACAGAAGTAATGAACCACTTGAATTATTAATATATATATATATATATATATATATATATATATATATATAAATAATTTTTCATCCCAAAACGAAAGCATATGCCTTCTTCTAAGCACCTCACCATTCCTTATTCAAAACTGAGCATTTAATCAGTCTCAAAACAGGCCTCAACAGAAAGAAGATTGAAATAATCCCATGAATCCTATCAGATCACCATGGACTAAGACTGGACTTTAATAACAACAAAATAAACAAAAATCAAACATATACAAGGAAGCTGAACAATACTCTACTCAATAATCACATGGTCAAAGAAGAAATAAGGAAATTAAGATTTTTTTTTAATTTAACAAATAGGAAGGCACAGCATACCCAAACTTGTGAGATAAAATGAAAGCTGTACTAAGAAGAAAACTCATAGCTCTAAGTGACTCCAAAAAGAAACTGAGGAAAACGTAAACCAGCAGCTTGACAGTGCACCTAAAAGCTCTACAACAGAAAGAATCAAATACACCCAAGAGGAGTATAAAGAAGGAAAGAATCAGAATCAGGGCTCAAATCATCCACGTAAAAATAAAAGAACTATGCAAATCATCATGATAACCATGAGATAGCCATTTGAGAAAGTCAACCAGATAGATAAACCATTACCCAGATTAACCAGAGAGCACAGAGAGAGTATTCAAATTAACAAAATCAGAAATGCAAAGGGAAACATAAGAGAAACTTATGGAAATTCAATAAACATGATATCCTACTACAAAAGGTTATATTCAAAAAAATGGAAATCTGGATGAATTGGACAATATTTGAGACAGTTACCAGGTACCAAAGTTAAATCAGAATCAGAAAAATCTCTTAATCACTTTCCATAACCCCTAAATAATTAGAAGCAATCCTCAAAAACTTCCCAAGCCAAAAAAATTAAAAGCCCGGGACTAGATGGGTTTAGTGCAGAATTCTATAATACCTTCATAGAAATACTAATAATAATACTCTCCAAAGTATTCCACAAATTAGAAACAGAAAAAACACTACTAAATTTCTTCTATGAAGCCCAAATTATGCTGATACATAAATCACAGCAAGAGCCAACATAGAAAGAAAACTTCAGGCAATTTCCCTTAAGAACATCAATGCAAAAATACTCAATAAAATTCTTTTAAACTGAATGCAAGTACTTGCGTCAAAATGACCAACAATCATGATCAAGTTGGCTTCATCACACAGATGTAAGGATGGTTCAATTTATGAAAATACATCAGTGTAATCCACTATATAAGCAAACTCAAAAAAAGTAAATAAATAACCCACATGATCATATCAGTAGATGCTGAGAAAATATTTGACAAAATTAAAAACACCCTCACATTTAAGCCTTGAAAAGATCCAAAATTCAAGGACTATGTTTAAATATAATAAAAGCTATATAGTACAAATAAGTAGCCAACATCAAAGTAAATGGAGAAAACCTGAAGAAATGCCATAAATCATGGACTAGAAATGGATTTCCACTCTTTCAGTACCTATTCAATATAGTACTGGATGTCCTAGCCAGAGTAATTAGACAACAAATCAAGATCAAATGGATACAGATTGGAAAGGAAGAAGTGAAAATGTCACTTTTTGCAGATGATATGTTAGTATAGTTAAGTGACTCCAAAATTCCACCACAGAACCTTCTAAAGCTGATTAAAATACTTCAGGAAAGTGACTGGATGTAAAATTAACTCAAACAAATCAGTAGCCTTCCTCTACTCAAAGGATATACAAGCTGAGAAGTAATTATGGAAATGACACCCTTCAAAACAGTCACCAGTTATATGAAGTAACTTGGTGTGACTCTAACCAAACACATGATAGATTTGTATGACAAAAGTGTCAGGACTCTGAAGAAAGAAATTGAAGAAGGCTTCAGAAGTTGGAAAGACCTCCTATGTGCAGGATTAATATAGTAAAAACGGCCATCTTGCCCAAAGTAATCTACAGATTCAATGCAATCCCCATCAGAGTTCCAACTCCATTTTTCTTAGACTTAGAAAGAGTAATTTGCCAATTAAATTGAAATAAAACAAAACCAGGATCATGTAAAAAATTCTCAGTAATAACAAAACTTCTAAAGGAATCACCATCCCAGGTCTCAAGCTGTGTCACATAGTAATAATGATAAAAATTGTATCATATTGGTCCAGAGACAGGAAGGCAGAACAATGGAATAGAATTGAAGACCCAGAAATGAACTCAAACAACTAAAATTATTCACTAGTAAATGATAGCATTTTCATTAAATGGTGCTGGTCCAACTGGTGGTCAGCATGTACAAGAATGCAAATTGATCCACTCTTATTGCCCTGTAAAAAGCTCAAGTCCAAGTATAACAAGGACCTCCACATTAAACCAGGTACACTCAAAGGAAGAGAAGAGAAATTTGGGAAGAGCTTCAAACACATGGGCACTGCAGAGAATTTTCTGATCAGAACACCAATGCCTTATCTTCTAGGATCAAAAATTGATAAAGTGGACTTCATAAAATTGCAAAGCTCTGTTAAGTCCAAGAACACAGTCATTAAGACAAATCAAAAACCAACATAATGGGGAAATATCTTTTCCAATTCAATATTTAATGGAGGGATATTTTCTAATATATACAAAGAACTGAATAAGTTAGCCTCCATAGAAACAAATAACTTTTGAAAATGAAGAAGAGAGCAAAACAAAAAATTCTCAGCTGAAGAGTATGAAATGGCTGAGAAGCATGCAAGAAATGTTCAATATCTTTAGTCATCATAGAAATGCAAGTCAAAACAACCCTGAGAGTCCACCTCACAGCAGTCAAAATGGCTAAGACCAACAACTTAGCTGACAGCAGATTCTAGAGAGGATGTGAAGAAAGAGGAACACTCCTCCATTGTTGGCAGAATTTCTAGCTGGTGTAAACACTCTGAAAATCAGTCTAACATTTCCTCAGAAAATTGGACATAATACTACCTGAGGACCCAGGTATACCTCTCCTGGCATACACCAAAAAGATTCTCCAACACATAACAATGAATCATTATCCATCTACCATGTTCATAGAAGCCTTATTTGTAATAGTCAGAAGTCTGAAAAAACCCAGATGTCCTTCAACACAGAAATGGATACATAAAATGTGGTAGATTTCCACAATGGAGTATTACTTAGCTATTAAAAATAATGACTTCAAGGAATTCTTAGGCAATTGCATAGAACTAGAGAATATCCTGAGTGAGGTAAGCCACTTACATAACTAACCAAACCAAAATGACCAATCAAAAAGCATACATGTTGTACACTCTCTGATAAGTGCATATTAGGCCCAAAAGCTGGGTTTATCTAAGATACAATTCACAGAACACATGAAGATCAAGAAGAAGGAAGAACATGGTTCAGATGCTTCAGTTCTTCTTAGAAGGAGGAAGCAAAATATTGACAGGAGGATATACGGACACAAATTTTGAAGCAGAGACACCAAACAAAGACAAGATTGCTGATTCCAATAACTGTATGCTGACAGAAACCTGATATAGCTGTCACCTGAGAGGCTCTGCCAGATCATGACAAATACAGATGAGGCTTCTCAGAGCCAACCATTGAACTGAGAACATTGTTCCCCATAGAGGATTTAGAGAAAGAATTGAAGTAGCTGAAGGGGATTGCAACCCCATAATAACAGCAATACTGACCAAAAAGAATGGTTTTAAACCGTTTGAGGAAGCTTAACTGGGCATAGGAGGCAAAGAGGCCCCTCCAGTGCTTCTGCTCTGACCTGCCTCTGAACGGTCTCTGTCATGTGGATGTGCCTCCTTCTGCCCATCAAGTTTCCAGCTGCTGGATATCTGCTTTGCTGCTAGCTTGGGTTTTTTGTTTGTTAATTTTGAATAGAGGTGTTTTTCAAAATTCTTATATATATCACTTAGTGGGGATGTTTTGTTTCTCGAGGAAAAATCTTGCAAGAGAATGTGTCCTGTGCTACTTTCATAAATAACTGGGTATAAAATCATCCACGCTGGAGGCTGGAGAGATGGCTCTGCAGTTATGAGCTCTGGCAACTTTTGCAGAAGACCCAGACTTTCCCAGCTCCAGAACCAGGGAATCTAACACCCTTTCCTGGCATTCAGAGAAAGCAGTCACATACACAGGTACTAGTGCACATGTGGCATATACATACATGAAGGCAAACACACACATGAAAGTACCTTTGAAAACCCATTAAATTGTTTCTCCTGCCAAACGTGCAACATTTACCAGACTGTCATGGTAGAGACGAGTGCAGTATTGTGCCCCATGATACATAGTTTGAATCATCCATCTCTGAAATCTGAAATCTCAGTGTAGCTTTACTGTTGCTCTCTCAGCCACATGTGTTATCATTTCAAGTTCTGATTGGCTATGCTTTGACATGTCTTTTTCCTATTAATTTTTAACATTTTAAGGTTTTATTTATTTATTTCTTGCTACCCATAGTGGTGTTTTAAGACAGTATTGTAAAAGATATGAATGGCATTCGACAGACACTAAATAAAAGAAACCATTTATTTCTTGTATACATATGTGTACATACTTTGTCTGTGTGTGTGTGATATGCATGTAGATATCCTTATATGATCATTTTTGTGCTGGCAGTGATGCTTGTGGAAGCTAGGGGTCACTATCCTGTGTCTTCCTGGATTAATCCCTGTGGTGTTTTTTTTTTTTTTTTTTTGAGCCAGGGTCCCTCTGTGTAGTCCTGGCTGTCCTTGAATATGCTCTGTAGACTAAGCAGGCCTCAAACTCACAGACATCCACCTGCCTCTGCCATCCAAGTGCTGGGGCTAAAGGTGTGAACCACCACAGCCTGGTTTCCATCTTTTTTTTTCTGAGCCACTCTTTTTCTCTGAACCACCTACAACAGAGTGATTGTGCTAGACTGAGTGACCAATGAGCTCTAGGCATCTGCCAGTCTCCATCCCTGATTTTAGGAAACATACTTGGCAAGTCCTCAGAATCATGCAGCTTTTCATTTCTAACTGACCTCGAAATTGTATCATTATCAACTGATAAAGTGCCTGCCATGGAAGCCCAGGGACCTGAGTTCAAATATCTAACACCCATGTAAATCCAAGCATGGCTGTGTGCACCTCACTGAATCACTGAATCTTCAGTGTGGCTCAGCCTCCCCTCTTTCCAGTGGGTGTGATCAGTGCCTGCCTCATATCCGATAAGCTTTAATGGTAATGTGCCTAGCACTCAGTGCTGCATACTGTTGCTATGTAAGTCATTAAAAAAAGGAGTCAGTTCTAAGTCACAGGCTTGAAGAGTAGAATGAAGCACGTGAGAAACTAAATGACAAAGGTGATGGAGCAGAAATGAGTCCTCAGGACTGGAGTCAGAAGGTATCTGGACTGGAAGCACAGCTTAGTTTGGAGGCTGATGACAACTTCTTCCCACCAACACTGAGGGTGAATGAAACCTGGCTCTCTTACGTGGTACTAGCCCTGAGCATCCTCCAAGGACAAGTGCTGCGGTCCTCAGCTCTGCTGGACATCGCATCCAAAAACACACCCCACACCTCTATTTAAGGCAACAGTGTTTCATTGCAATCTAAGGTCTGTGAGTGTCTGTGTCTGTCCAGCTGTCACAGGGTGGAAGGTTGAGGACACCGTCAAGCATGTGCCAGGGGAGGGTATAGGAATCTTGTAACTGCTGTCCATCATAGATGCTAAAATTAGTACGCCCAACTTCTTGTCATTCCTCTTGACCCAACTCAAACTACTTCTTTGTGTCTCCGGCTCCTGGTCAGGCTTTTAAACACACCCGAAAAACATCTACAGCCTCCACAGGAGGGTAAGGCATGGGCTATGTCCAATTAGTTTCTTGGGGTCCAAATGTTCCCCTAAGTGGATAAAAATGAATTGGAACTCAACTTAGAAGAATATACCCAATAGCACAGCAAAGAGTGTGTATGTAGAAAAAAAAAGGTGTTTGGTCTGTCAAAAGAAATCACACACACACACACACACACACACACACACACACACACACACATCAAAGAACAAACATATTCCACATCCTTTTATGTTTTCCTCTATTTTTAACATGTGTACGCATATGTACATGCACACCCTCAATCTCCCAGTACACCAGTGTATCTATTTCTAAATAAAGTAAAATTACACATTCATGTCATTTTGTGACCTTTTCTGCCTAGCCAATAACCCCAGGCATTGATGCAAGCCAAAACATCAGCAGAATTGGATATGGACCAGACCCTTTGGGAGAAAAGGGCTAGCTTAGAAGTCTAGGTGAGACCAGAGGCCCAACTAGCCCTGGGAACCCTGTTTTGTGACACAGGTCTTTGGGAGACAGGCAAATATCTTTGGAGATTTTTGAGTGCATCCCTGTGTCCTTCTCTGTCTCTACCTAAATTCATGTCCCCTTCCCCTCCTGCCAATAAATCTTTTTTATATTAGGTCTGTCACATGTCTCGATTGTTCAGGAGGACATGTCTTGGCATGGGCCCACTCAGATGTTCCCACCAGCCCCAGTGTACTATTGTATTTCATAAAACACACAGCCATTCATAAGCATAAAGGCCTAGTTAGTAAAATGAAACAGAGGATGGCATGGGGCGCAAGCCAATAAGCATGATTGTTGCATGACTTCTGCTAAGATTCTACTTCTAGATTCTTGTCTTGAGTTCCCTGGATAAGAGACTGACTACAAGCTATAAGGTGAAAAAAATCCTTTCATCCCATGGTTGCTTCTGTTCATGGTATTTTATTATAGCATTAGAAACCTCCAAATAAAACAAACATTATGAAATGTTTGTATGCGTGGTTTGTAGCTCAGTGATGTGGCTCTTTGTTGTGAATTTTGTAAATTGCAAAGTTGTATCTTGATATCAAAAGGTTTGCCATGCCTACTAGAAGGTGGGACCTCAATAAAGGAAGTGAGTAACTAGGTATAAGCCTTGAGATTTTGTAGCTTTACTTCCTACCTTTTCTATTTACACATGTGGACATGATGCCACTAAGCCCCTCACAATCTTGCTCTTGTGCCTGTTAAACCTTGAAATAAAACAAATCCTTCCTCTCCCAAGTTACTTTTGTCAAGTATTTTTTTATAGCAACAAGAAAATAAAGTAATAGAAACAAAGTGAGAGCCTTATGGGTTCCCTGGACCCAGGGCTTTGGTTTTATTGACAATATCTTCAAAGCATTGGTTCTTTAAGGTATGGTTGATCTTCCTCCTCCTCCTTCCCTTTCTGCTGAGTCTCCTCTCCCATCCTCCTGTTCCTCCTCCTATTTATTTCACCATCACCATCCTCATCATCTCAGAAATTATCCAGTTCATTGCTGTCCAGTATTAGTCTATAGAACCAGCAACATCTAGGGGATTAGATTTCCAGGCCCTACCTCAAGACCTAGTTGATGAGAATTTGTGTTAACAAGATGGTAGGATGATTGGTACATGGACTACAATTTGAGAGACTCCAAGATTGATAACTCTATAGGAAAGTTAACATAATGTGGTAGCTTTACAGGACAGAAATCTATCCTCTCATGGTTGTAAGAGCCAAATGCACAAAATAAAAATGTCAGCAACTCAGGTTCCTTCTGGGGACAATAACCATCTCTTAGCCCCCAATCATTTCAGGAGATCCTTGGCATTCTTTGACTTGTTGATGTATCACTCCAGCTTTGGTCTTCATAATCATGCATTTTTCCTGTATTTCTATTTCTCCACTTTGGATACAGAGTCTAATGTAATTAAGGTTTACGTAGAACTTGCTATGCACCCCAGGGGCATATTGAACACTGGATCCCCCTGCTTCAGCCTCTAGTTACTGGGATTATAGACTAGTCATACTATATCTAGCCCAAAACATCTTTTTTTTTTTGCAACGCTACCAGTAATGTTGGATTGTGAATCCACACAATTAAAGTATAACCCAGTATAAGTAATCATGTCTGGAAATATTTTGCTTTCAAAAAAATACATATTTTCTGGTCTGAGTGGTGAGGACTATAACACAAATGTTCTTGAGGAAACCAATTTAGGAAAAATGCATTAAAAGCCTGCAATTCATAAACACCAAGAGACAAGAGAATTAATAAACAATGAGGTCATGTCTATAAATTTTCTGTTTTAAACAATTGTGTAAATTCTGAAGGAAGACTGCAGACCTAGAAGGAGACTTGATGATGTTTATTTTCACAAAGTGATTTCTGACTTCAGGTAGCCCACTTGGTAGTCTCCTCTGAGTATCAAATCACTCAGTACCACAGGGAAAAAAAGTACTTGTGGCTGCTTGTTGTGGTTTTAGCTTTGTCAACTTGACACACCATAGCATTCCCTAGAAAGAGAGTTTCAAGAATGGAAATTTTAGCTGGAGTGGGTTGGTCTGCGGTTGTGCTTGTGACAGACTGTCTTAATTAAGTTAACTCATAGTGAGAACGCATAGATCTCATGGGTAGCATCATTTTTTGGTAGGGGATCCTTAACTATATGAGATGGCAAATCTAGCTAAGTGCAAGCAAGCAAGAAAGCAAGCAAGCAAGCAATTAAGCAAGCAAGCAAGCAAGCAAGCAAGCAAGCCAGCCAACAAGCAAGCAAGCAAGTATGCATGCATTCACCTCTCTGTACTTAATTTGTGGATGTGATGAGAATAACTCTCAAGTTATTGAAACCTTGACTTCCCTGCTTCATGGCCTAGAACTTGGACTTATAAGCTGAAATATAGTCTTTATTCGCTAAGTAGCTTTTTATTAAGGTATGAACTAGTTTGTGTTGTAGAAATGAAACTAGAAAATTGCTTACTGGAATCATCTAGATAGCTTTCAAAACACTGCTGTCTGTATCCTACCTTCAGAGATTCCTGGGTAATTGATCACAACTCTTACTTGGAATCTCAGGTGACTCTAACCTGGTCTCAAAGTTGTGAACTAAAGGCATAGATGAGGGCATCTTAATTATTATGAAAAAGGGGATTCCTTTGATTCAACACAGTGGACACAAGCACTGGTAATATTGAACACGAGGACAGACTGATTCCTAAGTAATGATATGTAAGATTTTACAGACTAACTACACAATTTAATTACCATGAGAACATATGTTGTAGACAGCATACCAGGCAACATCCTCAAAACAGCTCCTTGATGGCAGACTTGTTTATTTTCTCTTCTAATCACACCAGTCTTTATACTATTTTGTGGTATCTGTTCTTGGTGCTTATGCAAGGGAATTTTGTTTTCCTTAATAAACGAACATTTCATTATAACGCATTAACACCCTTTTCTTTGGTAACATCCTTCATCTGAAAGTCCATTTACCAACTCCCAGGATATTAATGTAGCTGTATTAGTTACCTTTTGTTTTAGAGACATGTGAAACTCTAGGTGGCTTTGCTAATAAGCTTTTTATTTTCGTTATTTTTTATTTTGGTGGTGGTACTGGGGATTGAACCCAGGGCCTCTAGTAGGTGCTGGGCAAATACTCTTCCTCTACTATCTCCGAAGTTTGGAACTTGATGTATAGCTTAATGGAGGCTAGAAATTTTGGTTATTTTGAATCACTCTACCACATTCTGGTATTAGAAGCCTATATTTCCACACCTGGCTCTCAGTTAGCTCTTTATTAATCTGAAAGCTTTGGTATATCCTCCCTCCCCAATTTTCAAATGTTCTGCCTTATTATTAACCCTACTAACCTTTTCAGTAGAATGTAGTTACTTTTAAAAAGTTACCCTGAAGAGTTGCTTTGTTTAATTAGTACATTTAGACCATTCATGTTTAATGAAAATGTGTGTGTGTGTGTGTGTGTGTGTGTGTGTGTGTGTATCTGTGTGTGTATATGGATCCTTTACAATTTTCTTGTGTAACCAGTAGAGAGTAATTCCTAGGATTTCATATATTCTACAAGTGGAATCACTTATTGCTGTTCTTAGGGAATGGGTGTCAGGTTATCAGTGTAGGTCCCATACCTACAAGGTCCAGGGGACATCTAGTTAAAGAAAAAACAAAGACATAAATTCAGGGACAACATATCGCAAACTAGGAGATAGCACATAAGTCCCATGGCCTTGCCCAATGACAGAGTAGAAACAATGGGCAGGCTTTAGACTGGGGCAGTGGCTCTTTAGTTGCTTACACAGAGACAGTTAATAATCACCGTGACTACCCTACAAGTAGCCTACTTATTACCATCATGTGAAAACAACATTTATCCACATACACCTCCTTTTTCCTTTACACTTCTCCATGCAGCTTACCTTTCTCTGGGATCATTTTCCTGTGTCCTGATACCTGAGACTTTCCCTTAGCAAGGATCTTCTCAGTGTTCTTATTTATCCATCATTCATGTAAGTTATTTCCCCAGACACAGAAGAACTGGAAACTAATTTCTTCACTTCTCTTAATGTGTACTCACCAAGGTTCTATGAAAGCCATTATTGAAATTACCTTTGTAACTGGCTGTTCTCCAGATGTTTTTCTTTCTCTTTCTGTAGTTACATGGTCACGTCTGAGTGTAGAATTATTTTTTCTGATCTGGGTTAAACCATATTGAGCTTCTGGTTGACATACTGTGCTGGATAATTCATTCTTTGAACGCCGGCCTATGGTTCATTCTTTTATTCTTTCAGCTTTCTTCAGAATGTGTGATTAACTGAACGCGCTAGTGTTTCCTGAGACATCCCCACTCCTAATGCATTTCTAACACTATCCATCCTCTCTGCCTCCTTCAGGACAATTTTTTCAATTTCCTGAGTGCCTTTCCAACTGTGTCTAATGTACTGTTAAAAACAACACATTCTATCATTAGCCCATTACAGTTTTCCATTTCTAGAAGTTCTTATTTTTAACATTGTTCATTTAAATATTTATTGTATGTTTTGGTCATATTTTTCCATCCCCAACACCTTCCATATTTCCCCTTTCTAGCCATCTAAATTTGTGTTATTTTTTGTCTTAAAAGCCAAAACCAAACTAAACAAAAATAACAGCAGTAAGAACAGCAGCACACATGAAAATGACACACATCACCACCACACTGCCACCACCATCACCACCACCACCATCACCACCACTAAACAACAAATCAAACCACCCCAACCAAACAATAAAAAACATCAAGTCAATTTTGTGTTGCTTAACTATTACTTAACATGCAGACTGACCTGTGGTATGCTTGATATTATCCAGTATTATTTCGTCAAAGTAAACAGACTTTCCCTCTCCCAACAGTTATCAACTGCAAATACCTTCTTGATTAGGGGAGGGAATTTATGCCCACTTCCCCTCTTTGTTTTAAAGCCAGCTCCATGACATGAAAGCCATACCCTGACATTTTTAATGAGGCCAAGAATCTGAAAGTAAGTAGACAGATGATGGATCTTAGGGGAACATTCAGCCCAATCATTCTGTTAATTGAACATTGTAATAAAATGACTCTTAATGACACATTGTTATACTCATAGATTGGTGCATCAGTGAATCATAATCAGAGAAACTTTTATTGCAGTAGATGGTAATTAACACAGGGAACCAATCACATTTGGACAATTTACAGAGAGCAAGGGACTTTGGCCTCCTCAGCTCTAAGTGGGGTGTATGACATCCCTTCCCTCAAGAATTAGAAATCTATGTGGAAGAAGAGGCTGGAAGATTGTAAGAGCCAGAGCTAGTGGACAACTCAAAGGAAATACTATTTTCCAGGTACAACAGCTCTGATGCAGACAGGAACTCTAAAACATGGTGACAGCACACACGAGATCTGCACAGGTTCAAACTAGAATGCTTACTATTTATAGATTCCTGTTCTCTGCAAATAGTTTCCAACTTGATTTTCTTCTCCTTTTCATATATGCATCACTTTCTCTTTTACTAATCTGTGTCTGGAAACTGTAATGTCTAGTCTCTCTGAAGCCTGGTTCCTGTGGTCTACTATTCCTATTTCTGCTAGTTTCTGGCACCAGTGCTGGTTAATTCCAACCATGTACTAGCTATTGTATAAATATGTCTCTGAAGCATAGATTGAAATTGTGTTCTTTTATAAGGGGTTTTCTTATACTTCTGTCATGCTTGTGATGAGCAGGCAACAAGTCTTATGCCAAAGACTTCCTCGGCCTCACCCACTTCATTCTGTGAGGGCTCAGCTACTTTGGTTTCACATTCACCTTGAAGGTAGACTTCTATGGGGGTCTTAGTTCACTGTGCACGCACCTGTGTGTGTGTGTGTGTGTGTGTGTGTGTGTGTGTGTGTGTGTGTTGAGTAATGAACCATTACATTCTCTAATATAAGTGGGCCTGAAGGTTGACTTTCTTTTTCCTTTCCTTTGCTAGCCTATCTAATCCAATTCTTAATGTGGGCTGTGCTGCACATAGTCTAAAGATTTTGGGGACAAGTAGCATAGTCAGTCTAAAGACACAGTGGCTTTTGTACCTGTGTTAGTTGCTTTTCCCATCACTGTGACACAACAGTGAGAGACTATAGTTATGAGAGGAGAGGCAGATTTTGGATCACAGTTTCAGAGGGATTTCAGCCCATCATTTTGGAGAAGTTATGGCCTTAGTGCTTACATAATGGTGGGATCACATGAATCTGGTCCAGAGCAACAGTGTGTCTGAGCAGGATATGGAGAGAACTTGATAGAACTGAGGACAGGCATAACTTTCCATACCTGCCTTAATGACGTATTTTCTCCAGCTTGTCCCCCACATCACAAAGATTTGGGATAACTCCAAAAACAGTACAGCCAGTTAGGGACTAAATGTTCAACAAAATGAGCGTGAGGTGGATATGTCACATTCAAATAATAGTGATTCTTGTTTATTTTTCTTGGCTTCCAATGTCCATTATCGGCTCCCTGTTAATAATTAGTGTTATGCCAACTCCCTAAAGGCTTCTAAGAATTGAAATGGTCGGAAACTAGTTTTCAGCGGTGGCTCCAATGATCTGGCCTACTTTTACTGGAAATATGGAGCCACTCACTGTCTACCCTGGACTAGGAAAGCATGCAGTAGATGACTGCTCTAGCCAATCACTCTATATCTCCCAAGCATACTCCATAGCTTTCCTATCTTAACCTGTAGAGATTGTTTTTAACTTGCATAACTCTGATATCCTATCCATGGTTCAATAACCACATCCTACCATTTGACAAGATACTAAGTATATATGCCATTTCTACCAGATTTTCTGCTTTTCCTACTTGTCCAGGTCCAAGCTTCATCTCATAGCCATATAGACATTAACACCTTAGCCGTGCATCTTTTTTCCAGAGCATAAGCACACAGAACAGCATTGATGTGAGTTTTATCTCTCTTATGCATGTGTATTTGTCATTTCTAACTTCCAAAGAATTCCCTCATTTCCTCTCCAGCTCAGCACACATCCTACACCAATTTCTGGAAAATCTGATAACCAGGGCTTTTAGTTCTGCTGTGGTTGGAGGGGATTTTCTGAATGCTTAGTCTGCTGTGTCACTAGGAAGGGTTCTGGTCTTTCTGCTCTCCTCTACACTGTGGATAGGCTACTCCCACATGCATGAGTTTATGGAAACTTTGGCAGGCCCTGGCTGCAGTGTTGCTATATCTACCTTGCCTCTAAAAGACAGAGAGCAAAAGGAACCAAATATAGACAGAATAGGGTCACAGATCCATAATGAGAACCCACGACTTTCATCCCAAGCCTTATTTCTGGACATCACAGTTGCTTCCTGTGTACTCATGTCATTAATCATTTCTATTATAATAGCACCTAGAGTTCTGTGGAAATCATTTGGCACAACAATACACACATGCCCCCTGAAAGTGGCCACAGGTACCATGCAGGCCTGTGTGGAGGTAACTCTTTGAGGCTTCTCACATACACTTTTAAGATGGCTTTTGTATTTTAGATCTGCTTACCACACAGTTTTGGTGCCATTCTTCACAATTTGCATGTCCACCATGCAGCCTCCAGTAACATAAGCAGTCAGGTTCAGCTCAGAGAACTCAGCCTGGAGAAGAAAGCAAAACCAAACAGAAGGTATCAGACACCAGCAGTGTAGTACATTTGTGTTTACTGTATGCTTCTGTATTATCCAGTGCATAATCAGTCCTCATATCAAACTTAGAAATGGAATATTTATCTCTGTTTTCAAAATGAAGCTGAGGTGGAGAGACAGGTGACATGATCAGAATCATACGATGAGCACATCATATTGGAACCTGTGAGTCTCATGTGGGTGATATATGCTTAGGCAGTAGAGAGATAGGCAGTAAATAGGCTAAAAAATAGGCTAGCAAAATGAAAGTGGAGGGAAGAAAGGGGATTTGAGGAGGAATCAAGATGGAGCTGGAGAAAAAGAATCTAGATTCAGAAGGTCTTAATTGACAATAGGTAGATACAAATATTCTTAAAGATTTCTATAGGCCTTTTTATATTATACAGAAGTGTAGTTTGTATCTTTGTCCACTGGATTTAAGCTTTTTGTGTAGAGGGTTTGTGGATTGAGAAGTTAATATACAAACCTGCTTGACAAGCTCCCAGGCTTTGCAGTCATGTTTGTTCTGGGTGGTGGAGGAATGGAACATGCTGGGGTGGTTCTATCCGCCTGTGACAGAAGCAACAGGGTGGGTGGAGTGAACTGTCTGGGAAGGGAACTTCTTGAAGGGCGCAGCTTGTGGACTGAGTGACAGAGTTATAACTCTCTTCTCCCCACTAGAGTGGTGTCTGTGGAGTAAGACTGCCCAGGGCCAATAAAAGGTTAAGCCATACTTTTAATATTTACTGCTTGTCTCTGATTTAAGGACCCATTGTCAGGATCACAAATCTCCTAAAAGGTTATAATTGTTAACAGGCTAATTTCCCTAGAGCTGTCAGCCTTGCACTGTGCAGTTCAACAGTCACATGCATCTCTTCATATGGCATTGGTAACACACAGTCACCAAGTCATCTCCTAATTATGCTTTCTTAGTAATGGGTCCTTCTTCTTCCCACACATATGGCTAGACTGAAGCAGCACTCTGGGCAAAGTTGGTGGGCAGGCATCTGCTGCAAGGTGCTGAAATGATTGATTTACCTGAGAAGTTAGATCAAGACATGCTGCTTGTTTGTAGAGTTGTACCTTTATGTTCTCTGTTTTGTTTCTTGGTATAGCGTTGTATATAATAAACATAGTCTTATTTAGTTTAGTACTGGAATCCATGACTTGTTCATGCTAGGCAAGCACTCTAACACCCGAGCTACACCCCCTGCCCATAGATGGTTTATAACTTTAATGCACAAGTCTGGATTCTACTTAGATAATATTTATTGGTAGATGAATTAGGAAAGAATGGAAAACCAGAATGAAGAGGAGAAAGAAGAAGAGAAGAAGGATAGAATGAGATAGAGATGGAGAGCACTCTTGATGTCATTGGACTTAGGTGTGCTCCTTTGTGTCTTATAATTGGCATAGGGCACTATTGACACTGTATCACTTTCCATCAGAGATTGAGATAGCATTTATCTCTGGTCACACTGCATGCTTCTTGGAGATAGACGTATTCTTACAACTACTTACATCAAATCCCTAGGATGCTGTAATCAGGATGCACTGATGGGCAGCATCAATAGCAGGAGCTTACGTTATAGTTCTGGGCTGAAAGTCCAAAATAAAAGTGATGGGAGGATTGGTTTCTTTTGAAGACTAGAAAGGGTTGAGCCAACTCTAGTCCCCTTTCTTGGTTTGAAGAGTACCATTTTTATGCCTGACTCTCTTCTCATCTTCTCGTTGTTTGTGCTATATCCAAAGTCCTTGTTCATATGAGGACATCGACCATATTAACAGGCTAATTTCCCTAGAAATTAACAGAATGAGGACATTCTCACTCTGATGGCTTTGTTTTTGTTTGATGACCTCTTTAAAGGTTCTCTCTCTAAGTAAGATTACATTCTGAGATACTGTGGTTGGACTTCAAACCGACTTTCTAAAAGCTTAATTGTGTTCATCTATTCTTTAAGAATGTCATATATGGGCTCTCTTCTCTTTCCTGTTCCATAAATAACCGCATCTTCTTGTGCAGTGCCAGCTCTGTCCCTTAGACAAGATGGTGAATGTTGGTGTGAATAAATTTGGCCATATTAGGTGCCTGGTTACCAGTGTTGCCTTCTGCTCAGGATCTGGCAAAGTGGAGATTGTTGCCATCAACGACTGTTTTATTGACCTCAACTACATGGTCTACATGTTTGAGTATAACTATACCCATGGCAAATTCAATGGCACAGTCAAGGCTGAGAATGGGAAGCTTGTCATCAATGGGAAGCCCTTCACCATCTTCCAGGAGCTAGATCCTGCTTACATCAAATTGGGTGATGCTGGTGCTGAGTATGTTGTGGAGATTACTGGCGTCTTCACCAACAAAGGGTGGGGCTAAAAGGTTCATCATCTCTGACACTTCAGACAATGCCCTCTTGTTTGTGATGGGTTTGAACCATGAGAAACATGACAGCACCATCAAGATTTTCAGCTTAGCAATGCATCTTGTACCACCAACTGCTTAGTCCCCCCAGGCTAAGGTCATTCATGACACCTTTGGCATCCTGGAAGGACTCATGACAAGGGTTTATGCCATAAATGCCACTCAGAAGACTGTGGATGGCCCCTCTGGAAAGCTGTGGTGTGATGGCCATGGGGCAGCCCACACCATCATCTTCCTGCATCCACTCGTGCTGCCAAGGCTGTGGGCAAGGTCATCCCAGAGCTGAATGGGAAGCTCACTGGCATGGCCTTCCATGTTCCGACCCCAATGTATTTGTTGCTGCCTAGAGAAGCCTGCCAAGTATGATGACATAAAGAAGGTGCTGAAGCAGGCAGCCGAGGGGCCAATAAAATGGATCCTGGGATACATTGAGGACCAGGCTGTCTCCTGTAACTTCAACAACAACTCCCACTCTTCCACCTTTGATGCTGGAGCTGGCATTGCTCTCAATGACTTCTTTGTGAAGATCATTTCCTGGTATGACTACAGCAATAAGGTGGTGGACCTTATGGCCTACATGGCCTCTAATGAGTAAGAAACTCTGAACCACCTATCCCCCAGCAAGGACACTGAGACCTAGAGAGAGTCCCTCAGATGCTGAGGAGTCCTTTCCTGACTTGGCCCCAATACTGAGCATCTCCCGCACAACTTCTATCCAAGACCGTCATAATCATAGGAGGGGCCTAGAGAAACCTCCCTACTCTCTTGAACACCATCAATAAAATTCCGCTATACCCCACACATGAAAGAATGTCATATATGGAGATGAATAGATGTCCATTTCAGTCAAGTTACAATCACCTGTAACTCCAGCTCCAGGGAAATCTGTGACATAGATTTGCACAAATGCTAATACTTAAAAATGACAAAATAAAATTTAAAATAGAAAGCCATGCATGTACACAAATATTTTGATCATATTGGCCTCCTCTAAGTTGTATCAGACCCTCAATACACATCACATGCCCCATTTAACCTCATATGCTCTTCATACAAAAAAAACCCACTTATAAACCATTGTGTCTAATTAAAGCTCTCCATACACACATGGATATAGGGGCAGTCACTGCAGCATGGACAACCAACCATGGGCCACACTCCCTTAGCAATCATCAAGTGCCAACAGTTCTCTTCCAGGTGTGGTCCTTATGGTTCCCTTCCCCCACACATTATGTAATGGTATTGGCTTGATGTTGTGTATGTCTCGAGGAGGCAGTCACAGCTCCTGTGTGTTCACATCCAGAAATATCTGCATAGCAGAACTGGTCTTAAAATCTTTACACCCACACTTCCATGATGCTCACCTTAGGGAACTGTAATATAAATGTCCAATTTGGAACCGGAAACTCAACAGTCACTTATTCTCTGGAATTTGTCTGTGAGTCTTTGTGTTAACCTATGTACTCTGTAATACGGATCATGTCTACTGAGGAGTGAAAGCTGCACTAACCTATAGAAACAAGGCTAAGTATTTAGAAGGCAGTTTGATGTAATTTGCATTGACCTGAAGAACAGAAGTTAGGTTTCCTTTAGGGTATATGAGCATCACAGCCATGGGTTCTTGGTAAAATTTCCATAGCAGGTATAAGTTCCTTCCTCTGTAGTGGCCTTAAATCCAAACAGAAGTTAGTTGGTTACCCACATAGCTTTTATGCTATCAATGAGCATATCATAGTAGGCTAGTTATTGAATCTCATGGAGTTCACAGCTAGGTAGGTCTTTTGATGATTTTTTCTTTACCTCAACAGCCTGTATAGTACTTCTGGCATGGTGCAAGCTATTCTGTAGTGAGGAAGCCTCTAGATTACTATCAGCTTGATTTCTCCTGTTCTGTGATGAAAGCTTATAATGTCTCCAGCAACGAGTTCTTACCACCAAGTTCCTGGGGGTGACCAAGAGTAATGGTAACTGAATTGTCTGTATTGTTTATGGGGATCTACTTGATACCCCTGATAAACAGAAGGTATTCTCACTTGACATTATTTTCTTTGTCAATAGATAGATTCTGCTCCATTTACTTTAAATTGAATCATTAAGTGCCTTATTCACAGGAACAGTCAAAAGATTTTATTTGGATAAAGTAAATCAACATAAATGTTCACATATAGTAAGTGATCAATATATGCAAGGTTTTGGTA
Source organism: Micromys minutus (assembly GCF_963924665.1). Taxonomy (NCBI): domain Eukaryota; kingdom Metazoa; phylum Chordata; class Mammalia; order Rodentia; family Muridae; genus Micromys; species Micromys minutus. The sequence continues at coordinate 761,024 of NW_027667990.1, read as the reverse complement.
TAAGTATTTCTTATGCATAAATATACTTGTCCATGTAAGGAAGAGAGAAAGAGAGAGAGAGAGAGAGAGAGAGAGAGAGAGAGAGAGAGAGAGAGAGAGAGAGAGAGAAAGAGAGGGAAAGAGAGAGAGAGGTTAAACCTATGCAGGCTGATACACAGGTAGCAAAGCTCAGGATTCAACCCTCGAAAGGGTGCTGTAAGGGACTATGCATCTGACCATTTACCCTCTACTGCTTCTCCTAAGGCTGTGTGAGGTCACATTAATGCTTGAATATTGTGGGAACTGAAGTGCTTTTCATTGATGCTCACCTGCTCAATACTTAAACAGTTGTTTCCCAGTTGTTAGCAATGTTTGGGGAGGCATAGGAGGTGTGGCCATGCTAACCATAGTTTGTCACAACAGGTGGTCTTTGTGAGTTTAAAGCCTCACATGATCTCCAGTTTTCTCTCTCTAATTCCTGCTTTCAATGGAACATTGAGCTTTTAGCTTCTTTCTCTGACCATCAGGCCTGCCTACTTGCCAAGTCTTCCTTGCATGGACTTCCTTGCATAACAGACACTTATTCCTCTGTAACGATGAGTCAGAATGAACTTTTTCTTCTATAAGCCGCTTTTGGTTGTGGTGTTTTTTTCACAGCAACATAAATGTTATCAATATTGGGTCCTAAAAACATTTAAAAGAGAACAAGTTTTTAGTGAAGGAAAATATCATTTTGTAAAGATCTAAATGTATCACCCTAGAGCAATTTAACAGGAACTGTGACAAAGGGCCCAACCATCTCTCCAGATGGTAATAAGCAAAGCAAGAACATTTATACCTCTTTCTTTAATTAATAACCTCATTATGTTGAGACAAGGTGAAAAGTAAAAGTTGTTGCTAATGAGCTCACACTGGTGAATTGTGGTAATAATATAGTTATTATGACTGATGTCTTACAAATTCAGCTCCATATTGGTCAGAATACTTAACTGACAACATAACAAAGAGTTTTAAAAAGCTAGTGCATGTGTAGTAGAGAAAGACGATCAAAGGAAGGTTCAAAACAGGAGAGCTGGTCACTAGATATGTAAAGGAAAGTTATAAACCGAAAGAGGTTCAGACCCCAAGGTTGTCTTGCTGCTTAAAGGAAAAAAGAAATTTCTGGATAGAAGACATAGTCAGGGTTTGATCAGGTAGAGATTATTCTTTTTCTTTCTTTTTAAAATCAATTACTTAGATATTCTATGTATTTACATTTAAAATGTTATCCCCTTCCTCTCTCCTATTCCCCTCCCCCCTCTCCTTGCTTCCATGAAGATTCTCCCATTCCCTACCAGCTACCCCACCTCATTGCCTGTTAATGACTCCTTGACATACATTTTCCAGGGCCAAGCAGGGCTCCACTTGTCTCCATGATGCTCTCCTGCTGAGCAATGTTCTGGATGTTTACAGACTAGGACAGGGAAGTATATTCCATTACTGACTAGTAATACCCAGTAGCTCACAGATAACAAACAAACAAACAAAAACTGCAGGGACAAAAATGGAGAAGAGACTGAGGGAAAGGTGGCCCAACACTGACCCAAATTGGGATCCATCTCAAGGGGAGGCTTCAAGGCCTGACACTGTGCTGATGCTATGGTGTACTTACAGACAGGAGCTTAGCATGCCTGCCCTCTGAGAGGCACAACTAACAGCTGACTAGTACAGAAGCTGATACTTACACACAACCAGTAGCCTGAAGTTGGGACCTCTGTGGTTAAATTAGGGAAAGGATGGAAGAAGTTGAGGAAGGGGCAACTTCACAGGAATACCAGGATTCTCAACAAACCCGAATCACTGAGATCTCTCAGACACTGAGCCACCAACCAGGCAGCATAGTCTAGGCCTGTAACATATACACAGCAGAGGACTGTCTGGTCTGGTCTCAATGAGAGACTTTAGGCCCCAGGAAGTGGAGAGGTTTGGTGAGTTGTCTGTGTGGGAAAGGGTGGGAACATCATTTTGGAGATGGGGGACGAAAATTAGGATGAGGAACTGACAGAGCACAGAACAAGGGGAATAAAGACTGAACTATAAAAATATTAAATATTATATTAAATATATTATTATTATTAACTGAAAAAGGCAAGGATGGACACCAGGGAGCCCTGGAAGTTAGAGAGAGAGACAGCAAAAGCCATAGCTGGGGTGTGATTCTGGAGTCAAGTGTCAAGAGATTCTGGGGTGAAGGCACTGTATAAGGAGCTAGCTGGAAACAGGAAAAAATGTATCAGAAAGGATGATAGAAACATCTCATTCATATATGCTTGAGAAGGAAAATGACCGTTCTTTTTATTTTTTCATTTTCAAGGTCCACCACCGTTGCCAAAGTTTTGAGAAGGAAATAAAGCCACCCTTTGCTTTGTTCCCCTTAAAATCGAAGACAGACTGGACTCTGCTCAGAGCCACTGTCAACCCGTGCCTCATCTACCCTCCAATGCATCTGACCTGCACAGAGGACAGCCCTGCAATCCCAAGTGAAACATGACCACTTCCTACCACTGGGCCCTCTGGAAATGTGGCCAGGCTAGTGTGCCTTTAGTTCCTTCTCCAGCTGAGGTTGAGCATCTGGAAAGCCAGCAGGGTGAGCACGCAGAGCGCTGAGTGGTGTGAAGGAAAGAAAGAATGTTCAGTAGGGTCAAGCATTTATAAGCAGTAACACTGGATCATTTGCTTGTTCCTGGGCCTCTCATGAAGTCGCAGAAAGTGGTGACCGACCCTCTCCAGCCTCCATGTGACCTCACGCACATGGTCAGCCTGGGCCAGTGACTGCAGCTGCTCCTGTAGCTCCTCCACTCAAAGTGGTGATACCTGAGCGTGCAGGGAGGCCCAGGTATCTCCGTTGTCCTCAGCCTGGCACATGGACTGCCCCAGGATGTGTAGCTGCCACACCAGGAACACAGCAGCACACAACCGCAAGTGCACTTCTCACAGGCTGGGCCCTGTGGGTGTGTGCAGGGTCTTGGGGCAGCCTGGCCACAGGGTTCCAGAACACTGCCTACAGCCACTGCCTACAGCGCAGGCGCAGCAGGGCCCAATCCCAGCGTTCATAGGACAGCGCAGGCGCATGGGCCCTGCACAGGCTCCTGGCAGCACAGGGTCTGGAGGCTGAGGCCTTGGGTACTGGATGGCATCGGACACTGGGAAGGGCCAGCACTGAGGCGGAGGCTGTGGGTAGCACCAGGTAGAAGGCACTACAACCACCTTTGTGTCAGGAGGATTTTTTGGGGCGCTGGGCTGTAGAAGAAGGGGGCGGTTGCCTTCCGGAAGGGGCAGGGTCACTGGGGAAGAGGAGGCAGGAAAACCTGACAAGGCAGTGGTAAGGGCAGGGGGGCTAAATGGAGCAGAAGGAGGTGACTCATGGGGTAGGGGTGTCCCTGATGCCTCTGGGCTAAGAAAGGTGGCTGGGCCACTTCTGTAGTGAGGCTGCTTCCAGCAGTGTCAGTAATCTGTGCACTTCTCGATCTCTCCATTTCTTAATGCAAAAATAATTTCGTTATACTCTCTTTCCCTTGGAGACATGATTATATTATTTATTTCTAAGATTTTTTTTTATACGCAGGTTCGTATTTTTTATTGTTTTCAGGTTGGGGCTTATTAATGCCACCACATCTCAGTGACAGTGTTCAATTTCCCTTTCTGTCTTTGCAGGCTTCCAGGGCCAGCACATGTCTATGGCATTTATCTTCTATCTTTGTGCTTCGTCCAGTAGGCTGTCCTTGCAGGTTTCTGGGCTAGAGCTTCTCTTTGCGCTGCATCTGCTGCCCAGTCTGGGAAGGTAGACCAGGCTCTCAGAATGCCACTGCGTTGTTTTGTCTAGGGGCCATGGCAGGCTCTTGTCACAGGCAAGTGCTGGTTTTTGACAGGCCCGGGCTGCTCAGCTCCTCTGCTGCACCAGGGAAGTGCATTAAAGCTGCAGCCAGAGAGAGAGCTTTGGTCAGCTCTGCACCCTCCAGCTCTTTTAGCTCATGAACCTCCAGTTAGAGGAGCAGCACATGGGAGGTGCAGTGAGGGTCCAGTAGAATGACCATTATTTTCTCCTCATCAGGTTATTAGTATGTTTGTTTGTTTATTTTAGAGCAGCCTTCTACAATACCTCTCTGTTTTTTCCTGCACCTTTTCTAGGAAACTGACTTCTAACCAAGAGTTCTCAAGCTTTAAGGCTTGATTCTATCCTGACATTCAGTGTGCTATTGGTGACTACTGCCTTCTACCCAGGCTCATTGTTCCAGAATAACAACTCTTAGACTTAATAACTTAAATGTCTATCCCATAAGCACTCGCTTATTCACAGACTACTTAATAACTCATATAACTTGTTTATTCTAGTTAATATCTGACACAGTTTTGGCTACCTGTCCTCAGTCTGATGAGTCTGACTTGCTCAGAATTCAGGGTCAACATAGTGCTCTTGCCTCTTCCAGGATTCATTCATTCATCTCACTTGCTAGTGGTTCTTTATTTCCTGCCTCAGTCAAAAGAACATAAGCTGTATATTGTCAGGTGATATGTGTACAGATATGCAGAGAGTTTGTCTACAAATAAGCTTTGTTAAAGCTACATTCACAGGCTTCTGATTTTGTGATCTGGAGCAAGAAAATCCATGGAATGTGGAGACCTTGACCCTCTCTACAGTAACTCTTTCTTCTGTTCTAGAGTCTTGCTTCTAGTGTGCATTAAAGGACCTCATTGTATTTGAAAACTAGAAATAAAAAGAGTCTTCTAGATTATCTTTGGGATGAACATACTCATCTTTGGAGAAGCACTGAGGTGTCCTTGCACTCCCCTCCAGGCTCCTGTCCTGCATCTCCAACACAGGGCGTTTTGCAAAACCACTGAGTTGACCCCTTTCAGATAGGAGAATGGAGTTTTAGAACTCCCGTGTAAACTTGTGAGATGATTGCCATTAAGTCAGTTTTTCAGGGAATATGAGGATACCACCTAGAGAACTGCTTGAGCCTCTGGTCTGCATTGGGGGTTCTCCAGTTATTTCTGTCTCTTACTTTCTGAGACACTGCTCCTTTTGTGGGACAGATCTCATTCTGGACCAGATATCACTCTGTCTTTGTGACAAAAATAAACCAGCTCATAAGCACTAGGGTAAAATGAGGGACCAAAATATAACAAACACTCTGTCCTATTTCCCAACCCTGGTTCTTGTCATATTCTTCTTCAGAGACAGGACCGATCAAGCAATGGACTAGGGTGTTTAGTTGTTTATCAATTGCAAATCTCTTGCTTATTCTCTTAGTGTAAATGTAGTCTCTCAGGCTTACTGCTCATTGTGGTAACATAAACCTAGTATGAGAAGGTTGTACCCTTCGTATGGTCTTATCAAGGCCTAAAATATTTTTCACCTCTGAGACTTACTTTGTCATAAACTCACCCCTTCATCGTTCTCTCTGATATCTCTAAATCTCTCAGTAAAACTGCTTCCTTTTCTTCTTTTCTCGCCATCCACTGCTCTCTCTTAAGTGGTCCCCCCTTTATTCTTATGAGAATGTGTCATAACCTATTCTGTCAAATGCTTCTCTGAATCATCACTTTTTCTGCTACTCAGCTATATCTAGCTTTCAAGCTTGGTGCTACCTTCTACATTACCTTTGTCTTTTGGGATTAAAGATATGTATTGGGGTGAATCATATCACTACTAGGAACACTTTTTACCAGGAAACATTACAACCTCTGGTTTCAGTGTGTAATCAAATATCTGCAAGAATTCATGGACAGAGGGACTGCCCAATTCAGCTGTTTGTTTTCCTTTTTGTACACTATGCCTGTGATCAATGACATGGCCAAAACCATGTTAGGGGAGAAATGGTTGGTTGAGTTTTAAAAGCATCACAAAACCCTACACTGAGTAAAAAGTCAAGCAGAAAGGAAGGCAAGAAACATGTAAGAAATTTTCTCATCTGCATTTTCTCTCTGGTTTCATTTAGCTTGCCTTCTTATATGACCAAGAACCACTGCTTAACGTTGCTGCTACCCACAATGTTCTATAAGGACCTACCTCATCAACGATCAAGAAAAGAGCCTGTAGACATGACCAAAGGACAAAGAGTAGAGGTAATTTATTTGTTGAGTTTTTTTCTGTCCTTTCTTCTTTTGTGACAAGTTGACAAATCCATCTACTAGTCTTGATTTCTCTCAATGTGAGTCATTTTCTTTTTCACTAAGTAGACTGAGAAGAGCCCTTGTTCTTTGAAACAGTGGATGGCCCAATGATAGCCTTCTACTTGGTATTTGCTTGTTTGTTATTTCGTTTTGGCAGATTTATGGTTGATTTTCCTCGTAAATATAGAAGGTTGATGGAAAATGGTACAATGAATTCTTATTCCTTTCCAAAATGAAGACAGTTTATGATGGCAAGTTGGACAGTTCAGAAGTCTCTCTCTGTAAGGAAGCAGGGAAGGAAGGGAAACTATCAAAAAGAAGGGAAGTCCTGTGGGAATTGACATCAGGAAGTGCGATGGAGTCCACTGTGGGAAGATTTCCCTTTTCCACTACTCACTGACCAAAGGGTTTACTAAAACTCAGCTTCTGGCCATTGTTTGGGGATTTGTTACTTTTCGTGCAACCTCCTGTTGGCAGTCCCCTAAAGTTCCTACCTCCTCCTCTCTGTCCCTGACCCTGTGCCTGGAAGTTCCTGCTTCTACCCTGCTCTCCCATGAAAGCACCATGGGTGCCATCCTGACCACTGCCACCTTGATGTCCTTCAGAGTGTCCTTCCAGCTCTGACTGCTGAGTCACAGCAGTGAGCTGACAATATCTAGAATCATGCCAGGTCTCCAGTATTTCTGCACCTGCTTCAGTGCAGACATCCAATGGGACTCAGTTTATTTTCAGGCGCATCACCCCTATCCCTTATCATCAATGCTCTCCCTAGCTGCTCCTTAAGTTCTTTCCAAGCATCACTAACAGGGGGCATCTCAATGGAGCACTGCAGGAACATGGTTACATAGCACCCTTATGAGTTGATCAGGAAGCATGCTTGACAGATGTGGTCCCTGATATGTAGGCCTGAGCAGCTGCTGGGCCTCACAGCTCCCTTCTCCTCAATGAGCTTCTCATCTGACAGCTTGAAATGGCTAGTGGCAGTGGGAGGCACAGAATCCAAAAGCTTGATGGCATCTTTGCTAGAGACATTTATGATTTCTGTTGTGGAAGGAACACCTATGTGTTCAAATTTAATTCTAGCTTTCCTCTCCACTTGTGCTAACTGGTCCTCTTCTTTGTGAGATAAAAGCAGATGTAAATCCCTGAACTTCCAGCTTTGCCTGTTCACCCCAGAGATGAATGTAATACTCCACATCCTTTGGTGAACAGCTCTGAACAGCCAAGACTACTTCAGGGATCTAACCCAGGGGGCAGCTACATTGATTGTCACTAACACTCTAAAACTGCTATTCAGACACCTTACAGTGTGATTTCCTTTTGCTTCTTTATAATGTTGCCATGTACAGACTGGACATCCTGCTTTATGAATGTGTTGTGCAACAGCTCCTTTTGTTCAGAGTTGATGATTGAGTACCACTGATGATCACATCCCCAATCCCCACTGCCCTCTCTGTCCTGTGACACTTAATCACCAGTTGTCCACAGTTATGGCTGCTTTCTGAGTCTTTTTACCATCAGGTTCACTTGTGCGTATGCAGAGTTCATGTATTTCTTATGAACATTAAATAGGTATCAGGTCAAGCTGCAGATAAAAATTCATGCTTAGGTGTTGTCTTTAGAACCTTTCTTGTATGCTACACATAAAATTTATTCTACATGGTCAACAAAACCTATATCCAGTATCCAGTTGACCTCATCCAGGACAAACAACATGATTATATTTGAAGAGATTTAGTTTGCCATTCTGCAAATATTCTTTAATACAACGTCTGGTCCCAACCCAGATGTCAATCACACCCCATATTCGTTATGTTTGGCCACCCTAGGGAGTTTAACCATAAAAACATGCTACTGATAGTTTTTATTTTTTTTGTGATGACACTGAAGTCTGTGATCAATTGATTTACTAATTCTCTACTAGAACCAGGGGGACATGGCTTCTCTTCCTCTCATGGAGCCTACCTTGAAGTTTCCCAAAGAGATAGAAAAAGAGAATGTCTTCTGTGTGGGTATCCATGCCTGGGAAATTATTTCTTTCCCACTGTGCACATGGAATGCTTTGACTTGAATTGGAAATGGGAAGTACACCCCATGAGCTTTGAGAAGCTTGACAGTCTCTTCTGATATGGGAACATTTGAGAGAGCTTGTTCTTGCTGCTCCACAGGTATTTCCGTTTTTTTTTTTTTTTTTTCTTGTTATTAATTTCTTCACCAGAAGCTTCACTGGAGTTTGAGTTTCTTTCAGAATGGCAGAGTCGATTCCTCAGCCTGTGACTTTTCTATCCCATGTCTCCAATGGCTTCCTTCCCTTTATTCTTGTTCTTGTTCTTAGGAATGGCTGCCTCTTCTTCATAAGGCTCCTTGGATTTTATCTCTATGGTTTTAGCAAAGGCTGCTTTCTTCGCAAGGGTTCTTTTTTCTTCTTGGAGGTATTGCTTTTAGAAGCAGGGTCATCTTGAGGATCCTCCTCGTACTTCTTGGCTTTCTTGGATTAGAGGGATCCACATCATCTTCCGAAGGCCCTTTTTTAAAAAACTGATTTCACTTTTGAAGAAGCAGCCTCTTCCATAAATTCTGGTGCTTCTTTAATCTTGGATTTAGGCTCCCTTTTCAACTTTTCATCTTGCTTGGTTTCTGCAGCATCTCAATGCTGACTCCTTACCTCCCACCTTGTACCCCAGTACCGACTTGCATGCACTGCAGGCTTTTGCTGGCATTGTTCAGCATCAACTGCTCAGGCCTAGCAGTTTCCTTAACTGTGTGCAAAGGATAAAGAGTGACAGAGCAGCCTTGTACTTGTGACCCACTTTGCAGCTCTCAGCAATTCTTCCCTTGGCAGAGATGACCCTTACTTCCCCTGCGCTGTCAGGATTAATGTTTCTATTTCTGGGAAGAGACCCCGTGACCAAGGCAGTATTTTACTCTTGTGAGTGTCAATTGAAATCATTGCAGTGGAAAGCTTGGCCATGTCTTGACCAGCAGGGCACTTGAGGTGATGAGGGTTCTACAACATGTTCCAAAAGCAAAGGGAAAACTTGCCTCCAGGCAGATAGGAGGAGAATCTCCAAGCTCATCTACACAGTGAAACGCCTACTCCAGCAAGGACAAACCTCCAATAACGCCTCTTTAAGTGCCAAGCATGTTCAAACCACTATGTGCAGTTTCTGAACACTTGGCATCATGTCCTTCTTTCAACACTTTTAATCAGCATTTGTCTTGATCAAAATGATCCTTATGCTCGTCTAGTTTTAGGGTGAAATGTCCTGTAGATATCTGTTAAATTCATTTGGTTCTTATCCTCTACTAGTTTCACCTTATCTCTCTTTAGTTTCTTTCTCAATGTCCTGTCTATTAGTGAGAGTTCGGTGTTAAGGTTTCCTAGTATTTTTGGGTGGAATTCAATGTGTGTTTTGAGCTTTGGTAAAGTTTTTTTTATGAATGTTTTGAGCATAAATGTTCAGCAAGTGTCCTTTTTTGGAAGTTTACCTCCAGACTCTCTTACTAAAGATTTTCATATGATGTAGGGAGAACATAAATAGTTCTTTGGAAGAACTTCCTGACACTTCTCTCTCCCACAGTAAAGTGTAGTTCATCAATAGATTCTCTTGAAGCACAGTGGGACCATCTAGACAAACAGCTCATAGAAAGAACATTACTGATCATGGAGATGATCTTATTGTGGTTTCCAGAAACCATGTCCCAGGATTAGTTATCACTTGTATTTCCTGCTCCATGTTGGTCTAGCGCCCTCTTCTGGTTGTCATAACTGTGTGCACTTATATAAACAGCATAAAAAGAAACAGACACACAGACAGAAAGAGGAACAGAAGATAAAGAGAGGGAACATGAGACGGAACAAAAAATACTGCTTTAAATAATATTAATGTGATGTTTCACTAAGAAGCATTATGTATATATGTATGTGTATATATATATATATATATATATATATATATATATATATATATATATATATATATGCAGTGTAACCAGAGCTGCAGCCCCAGCTCTTTGTCTTTTCAACTGAGAACCTGATTCTACCTTGATTTGACTCATCTGCTTGCCCAAGGAGACCTCTGCAGTGCCAGGTGTGTCAAGTTGTCCCCATTGGGGAGAACCTACAGCCACCTTACCAGGGTACTCCTTTCCACGCGTTGGTGGTAGGGTCTGAACTCTGCAAACCAGTAAGCAAGGCAGATGGGTGTGCCCGGAGTCTGGGTTGCCTAGTCTCAGGCAAGGAGGAAGCTAAGGTAATAAAAAAACCTTCAATAAAAAACTCCAAGTAATCAAAAGGGACCCATTGAATCAGGAGTTGAGGACTGGGAAACCATGATATACTTGTCAGCTTAGTTCTTAATGATGGAGCAGGCATAAATGCTCATGCTAAGTGTCAAAGTTCAACCTGAGAGGCTTAGGGAGGATCACTCTGTCGAGCTGTGGTGCCAATGCTTTTAAAGAATCTTAGCACACAGGCAGCAGACAGGTATATCCCATGAGTCCAAGGCCAGCTTGAGTTATATTATGAGATCCTGTCTCACAACCAAAAATGAAAAAAAAAAAAAAACCCAAGACCCATTGATGCCCCAGCTAAGCTTGGTGCCCATTCCTACCATATGTCTGCTCACTTCAGCTCACCAACAGGTTCTCTTTGCATTGCCACACTGGCCTTGAGCTCACAGGCTTGGGTAAGCCTCCTGCTTCTACTTCTGGAGTACCTGAGACCATAGATAAGAATGGAGTACCAGGATGAACTCCTAAACTCTGTATTTCAGTGAGAGCCTCTTTATGTAGCCCAGACTGACTTCAAACTCAGAGCCGTCTAGATTTGTGACACTGCGGCAAGTCCATAAAATGATTATTTTTTCTGAGAGAAGATTTCATTGTAGGCCAGGCTGGTCTGGAACTTACTTTGTAGATGAAGACCTTACCTCCAGATTCTCCTTTTAAAACCTTCCTTGAGCATATCCAACACATAAATCTACACACTGAAAATAGGAAAGAACATAGGAACATTGTATGGATATCACAAAGTCCGGCTTGGTGATGCAATGACTTTTATTTCCCATTACAAACAGGAATATGGAGTGAGAGGCGACTTGCTTTGGCCAGGGAAAGGGCTAGTCTGATTTCAGTTGTCTCTGTAGCTTCTCTGAGAGAGAATCTGAGTGGTTTCAGTTTATTACATCTTGGAAAAGAGAGACCTAGACAATGTTTTCAGTTTCAGGGACTTCCTACTACTATTTTGCATCGATTTCCTTCCTGTTTAATTATCTGCAGAGAAGATTGTCTCAATCATTCATGTAAAGAATACAGAAGTCAAGTTGTCAGGTCCTCCTCTACAATGTTCTCCTATTCTCTGCATATTCTTCATCCTCTTTCTCTCCCTCCACTTCCTAATTTGCTCCTCCTCACTTTTCTCATCTCTTACCACTCCTCTCCTCCTCATGTTTCTTTTAATCACTCTATCAGGTTCAGTTTTTGTTACCCAACTAATCACAGTCAGATGTCTGAGTTTGGGATCATTGACCTCTCAGGGTTTGCATCAAAAAAAGGCTTTCCCTCTCACAGAATCTGTGAAGGACCAAGCATCTTTCAACTTGTGGTAAGATGTCTTGGCCATGTCCTCACTTTCCTATTCATGAGATTCTTCCTGGTATGAGCTTGCTTAGCTCTCATGCATGCTGTAGCCATCACTGTGAGTTTCTATTTTCAACAACTCTGCTGTGTCCTTGATGTTAACTCTCATTGTGGCATTCACAGTTCACAAAGATCTGTGAACTTTGGGCTGGGAGTTCTGCTCTTTCTCTGTTTTGCTTAACATTATACTATTTTGGTGGTGGTGGTGGTGATGGTGTTGGTGGTGGTGGTGGTGGTGGTGTGTGTGTGTTTGTGTACTTGTTTATGTGTGCATGTGCTTGGGCTCATGTGTGTGAGTTTTACACATGTCCCACATTACCACTATCTCAACCTCCTCTCCTGTGCATTCTTTACCATTCTCACCTTTTCCCAGTCCAAGGGAAAAAATATTGTTGTGGAAGCTGTAGTACGCCACCATGTTCCACACATTTTTGTCTGCATATTTTCATTAACATGACTGTTTGGTGTGGTATGAGGGTTCTGCTACTCTATCAACTATCAACAATAGAATTTCAATGGGACTCTTCTCAGATATCTTGTTGTCATGGTGATTATCTGTATCATGAGGATCATAAAGCTTTGGATCTGTAGTCTAGTACTGGACACTTCATGTACTCCAGGAGATCACTGAGTGGCAAGATATTAGTGTAGGACAATTCAAAGCGCTAGATCTGTGCACATGAATTATCTCATCTGATAAGCTTCCTGGTTTGTGCACCATCCAAGGGGACTGTGTAACTACCATCTGTGCAAATAGGGCAGGCTCTACCCTGCTGGCCAGGTTCCCTTCCAGCCCCACTGTCTTGAGTAGTGCAGCTAATGAGGACATGGCCAGTGTTACAGGTAACCACAGGGCCAGCCATCCTTCCTGCCATTAAAATCAAGGAATGAATGAGGATAGAGGGATCTGTCCTTCATCATTACCACTGACTAGCAGAGAAGAGGCAGGACTCTTGGGGACTGCTCATATACAACCCATACACCCAGGGCTAGCTCTATTGTGCTACAGAGACAAGGTCCAGGACCTGAACTCCTCAGTGCTCTTGCAAGGGAGTGTCAGGGGCAGCTCAGCTGCTCTAGTCACACCAGAGTCAAGTCTCATGCTTGCCATAGGTGGTGAGGTAAAAATGCAGAGAGCGTCTCTTTCTTGTCCCCAGCACTGAATTGGCAACAGGTGGCAGTGCCACCACTCCCACACTTTGTCTGACTGAGCACACATACTGTTCTCCAACTGTGACTATGGTTTACCATTAGAGCTCTTGGAGATGTCTATAGAGAATGTCACAGGACACTATTGTGCAGTACCTGACATGCCCCATGGGGAGTTTTAGTGGTCAGCATGCATATGATGACTCTTTTTAGCAGGCAAATCTCCAAACCTTGTCTGAAACAGATTGTCCTTGTTTTGCAGACGAGTAGCCCTTTGATGGTTTTGAACCTTGTGACTAGGGTAACCCAGATATACTGACCAGTTTTTATGTTTTGAAGAGTAGCTTTCTTGTGAAAGACAACTCATACATGCCCAGAATAATGTCAGACAGAGTCAAGTCAGGCCAGGGTTTACTGGCAGATTTTCTGGTTTTCTGATGCATGGAGGGAGAAGAGGAGATGCACTTGAAGCTCTTGTTGAGGGAATCTGTGTTTGTTTAGCTTGGAGCAAGGAACATGGAGAAAGAGTAAGGCCTCAAGATGTCAAGAGATATTGAATATATGTTAACCATTTTCTCTGCTGGCTTCAGACTTCATTTAGCACAATGCTGTAAAATATAGGTAGTCTCTGGTACACTGGGTTTTCTGGTCAGCTGAGATAATTTTCATTAATAGGCTATAATCCTGCTCTGCTCCTCTAGTCCTTCTGATAGCTCCCCCTCTAGGGTCTCTGATTTGAGTCTAATGGAGAGCTAAAAGCACCCACATCCACATTGCTTGCCAGACATCCCAAGGAACATTAAACCAGGTTCCAGTCAGGAAGTGCCTCTCGACAATGGTAAAAGTTGTCAGGTTTGGTGTCTCCTGACAGGATGGATTTCCCGGTGGCTAATGTCCTGGATAACACTTCCTTTAATCTCTGCCTCATTTTTTTGTCCTTGTTCTTCCTTTGGACAGGAACATTTGTGGGTTAAAATATTTGAGATGGGTGACCCCACTGCTTGATTAGTGACCTTTCCAATCTACTGGAGGAGGGTCTGGAGGGTCTGTCTCCCCTTTTCTGCACATTTCTGCTAAAGTCATTCTTATCCTGTACCAAAAGCCTCTCATTTTCCTTCCATCTGGGACCCTCCAGTGGCTATCTCCACCTCCTCATGCCCGTTACACGTTGTTTGATTTCCTGACTCTCTGTACCTTTCTTCCATCCCCTCCAGTACCTTGAACTATCTCCTTATTTTCATTCCCCCCTCTCTTCATTCTAGATCCCCCTTTGCCCACAACTTGTGTTAATCATGGTCCCCCGTCAATGAAGTACTGAAGCATCTACACCCTGGTATTTATTCCTCCTAACCTTCGTAATGTCTGTGGGTTGTATCATAGGCATTATAAGATTTGGGGCTAATATGAGTGAGTGCATACCATGTGTGTTCTTTTGTGTCTCAGTTAACTCACTCAGGGTGACATTTACTAGTTCCAACTATTCATTTAAGAATTTCATAAAGTCAGTTTTTAATTTCTGACTATTAATCCATGTATAAATGTACCACATTTCCTATAGCCATTCTTCTACTGAGGTACTTCTGATTTGTTTCCAGCTTCTAAGTTTTATAATTAAAGCTGCTATGAAAATGTATCCTTGTTATATGTTGAAGAATTTTTGTGTATTCTAAGCAGTGGTAAATGTCGTCCCTGGGTCCTCTTTTTTGTCTTTTGGATAGTCTTCACTCCCCCCTCAGAAGACTTCTGGACTTTGTACCACACAGACCTATACACTGCATCCGTCCTCTGGGTATAGTGAGCTCTTCCTGGCCTGGGACTCCTATCACAGACACAGATGTCCCCTTTTTAAGCTTCATTGTCTGATCCACACCAGGAGGACTTGTTTCTTTCTTCCTTGAACCCTTTTCTCTTCTTAATCAAGCATGTCCTAATTCTTTGGCCTGCTGAGAATATGCTGAGTCCACTATATATACCATAACCTCTGTAGACAGACCTGGTCAATATTCTCTCATAATGAATCCTTTTAGGGTCCTCTGTCTATCATCAGGTCACTTGTTGGCACTGAGAAATATCCCTTTCTGTGCAGTAGTTACCCTAACTCACATCTTGTTTGAACAAGCACAAAAGGATCCTTCCCTCAGACATCCTGTGTGCACTGTTTCTTCCAGGGCAGGATTAAAGTACATGCTCTGCTAACACATCTGTATCTTCCAACAAGGTTAGCCTTGCTGATGGGTATTGTTCACAGGCGCCTAGGCCTGCAGTTGCCATTCATTATTGCTGTGTATCTTTCCTTTCTCCATCCTAACAAAGCCAAGTGAAGTACACTGGGTTGGAGTAAGATAGGCAATCACTTTCAACATTGAGGCTGACACATGGTGGGCACATATGATACTCCATGGAAGACAGTTGTCCGGCTTCCTGGCCCCATGAACAACAGGAACACAGGAGTTTGACATGCCCAGGAGCTTGTCAAGCCTCTTCCTCCTGGAGTAAGTAAGTCTCTAGCCTGACCAGGGGTTTATTTTCCAAAACTGAAATCTTAATCTTTAGTAGCCCTACAAAATGTTGGTTTATATATTCAATGTTTTGACATGACTTGTCATAAATGTGAGTGAAACTTTCTTCAGTCATGTTAAATTCTTTGAATTGAGACAAAGAATTTGTATCCTGTATATGTATTTGGGGTCCTCAGGGGTCTCAGTATCTTCTTAAAAAAAACATTCTACTGGAAGAGGCCAGGATATCTAAAGAACGTTATGTGTTTTGGATAACATGGCTTTGGAAACGACTTCCTCCCTGTAAAAAGAACATCTCTTAACAGCTGCCTTCCTGCCTGCCTGTAAGAACGTGATCTAGAACAAAACTACTCTGGAGCACAGAACAAACATCTTAAACTGGTATCTAACAAAGATCATTGAGATGAAGTTTGGGAGAAGTAGAAAATGAGAAACTTCATTCTAAGTACTTTAGGATGGAATCATCCCCATACTTTATAAAGTTAGGTAAGGGTGTGTCAGGCAGGATCTTGGAGGTAATTATGCAGAGATAGAAGTATCCCATTGAATCTGTAAGTATGTCTAATTCTTAGGTTTCCTCCAGAACAAATCAGGAAACTACAATTATGAGAAAATAAGAAATTTTAACAGCTATAAAATGTGAAATATTGGTCTAAAGCAACACATAAATTGTGTAAAGTACTGATAGAGACCATCTAAGGAATCTAGCCTTATGGATAGCACTTCTGGCAAGAACCAACTCAGCAGTCAGTACATAATCCATCTTTCCAATTGACCAGGGTATATTTGACACTATGGATGTCAGCTGCCACAAAATACACAGGCTTTCAAGACCATAAAATTTTAGAGATCATCAAGCATCTCATCAGGAGGATTCTGGCAGAATTATCAACAACTGAGACACTAAACCATCCTAATATCAAGAGCCTCTTTCACGTTCTAGAAACACCAAAGAAGGTTAATCTAGTAACTCAGTCTCTGCCAGGAAGAATCTCCTTGGACCTAATAATGAAGGAGGACCTACTGCGGAAGGAAGAGGCAATGAAAATATTTGGGGGATGGTGGCAACCATAAAATACAGCCACAACCTTGACATTGTGCATCCCAAGCATTTATGTCTGGGCCACATGCTGTACCCATCACCAGGACATCACTTTATCTCTTGTCTTATAACAAGCAGTAGGGCCAGTGAGCCCAGCTTTTTTATCCTCCACATCTGGCCCACTGGAGAGTAGAGGGGTTTGCCCTGACCCATCAGGACACAAGGTTGCCAGAAGTGTTTCCACGCTTGCCATTGCTATACATTATCCCAAGAAGAATAGCACAGATACTGCCTGTGCCATCTATTCTTGAGATGTGACTGGTCCATGTGTTTGCAGTAGTATAACAGAAGAGGAACTGCCCCTGTAACCTAAGGAAGACTTGAACAAGGAAACTTCATCATCTCCTCAGACAATTTTCATGCTTCAAGAGAGAGGGTAGGTAAGTCAGGGATTGTCTGTAAAGACAGTTGCTTGAAGATGTCTCTTAAAGAAAAAAATCTTCCACACATGTTCCAAAATGTGGATCCACAAAATGAAAGAGGCAGGATGCAGAACACAGTGAAAATGTAAACAAGTATCGGGATGTGCATCACAACCTTGTTTTTGTTCACTGCACCATCCTAATAGTTTTAGCTTGGTTCGGGTTCTAGTAACAATAGAGCAGGTCTGTTTAGATACTGAGGATGCTCCAGGTAAAAACATTTTCAACCGAGGAAAGGAGGAAAGCCTACTGCAGGATAAGAAAGCAAGGAAAATATTCAGGGTAATTTTGGTAACCAGGAAGTACCCCTACAACTTGGACATAGTACATGTAAAATCCCCAGAATATACTAAGAGATAGAAAGGGTAATGTACAGTTGATGTGGCCTGCCATCAAGTGCAAATCCAGCCCCTTACAAAAAACACAATGTTGGAGCAAGAGCTTCTATGACCCAGAACTTATACTAGGGGATACATGTGATTGTAATGAGGCAAGTGAGTGTAGTCAGGTTATGCTACTATATTTTATCACAACCGGGTTTAACCTCTTCAGAGGAAGCACAAGGAAAGTTGAAGAAATAGACTGTCAGAAAATCCTATGACAGTATGATTCATATCTCTTGTCAACTTGAAAACCTATTTTAAAGAAACTGGAATCCTTGAAAAAGAGTAAGTATGCTGAAATGATGAGGCCATATTTGAACATGTATGCAAGGCACTTTGGCATGTATCCAGGATTTCATCAATGCCTGTGGATTCAGGATTCAGGCCATCCACATAGCAAGGACATCACTTTATCACTGGTCTTGCACCAAAGAGAAGGGCTAATGAACCTAACTTTGACCTCCTCCACAACTGACCTACTGGAGAGCATGGACCTGTTCCCCTAACACTGTCAGGACACAAAGTGGCAAGAAGTGATTCCATACCTGCCATTGCTTTACATTGTCCCAAGAAGAAGAGCACAGATAATATGTGTTCCCTCCATTCTGAAATGAAATGCCCCTGCCTCCTAAGGAAGACTTGAACAAGGAAACCTCATCCCCTACTAAGAGGATTGGGTTCTTCAAGCAACTATGTAGGAGAGTTAGGGCTTGACTGTTAAGACTCTGTTGCCTTAAGAGATATCAGAAGACAAAAGGCAACCTTCCAAGAATGTGGGTCCTCTAAAGGGGCAGGACTCAGAACCCAGTGAAAGAGTAAGCATGTATGGGATTGCACATGACAACCTCGACCTTGTTCAGTATTCCATCCTAACATTTTTAGATTCTTCAAGGGACTAAGTAGTAACATCTAAGCAGGTCCATAAAGATGTCGAGTATGCTTTAGCAAAAAACTTCTTTGACATAATAATGCAGGAAGGCCTGCTGCATGAGGAAGAGGTAAAACACATTTAGTAAGATAATGGCAGCCTTAAAGTACTGCCAAAACCTTAATATTGTTTTTTTTATATAAACAAAACCCCAGAATATCTTCAAAGATACAGAGGGTAAAGTAGATAGTGCTGGCCAAGACACCAAGTGCTAATTGAGACCCTGACTTAAAAGGCAGTGTTGGAGAAAGGACTTTTATTCCTCATACTTCATAAGAGGGGAGCCATATAATGGCAGTGTGACAGATGAGTGGAGTCAAAGTATGGCATTGTAGTATATCACCACAGGTTACCACCCATTAAGAGGAAGAAGCATGAAAGAGATGGAGAAAAAGTTTGTTACAGTACCATGTGACAATAGAAATCAAACCTCTGGGAAAATTGAAAACCTTATTCACCAAATCCTTATGTTCCCCAGAGATTAAGCCCTGCATTGAATCTATTGAAAGTCATCCTGGGTCATAATAATGTGAAGTAAATATCTGCACTGTGACTCATTCAGGTTCCAACATTTTAGATATTTTCTTATTAATGTTGTTTAATGCCACAGATATATTGGAATCTGAGAAAAAGAAGAGTATGGTAAGATTTTTAAAGAACAGGAAAAGCATTTGGGCAAGGATCTACAACTTCAGTGAAGCCTGTGGAACTGGGCCCTATGCTATCCTATCACCAAAACATCTCTTTATGTCTGGTTTTACAACAATGAGGAGAGCTAGTATCATCAATTTTGGCCACCTTCATGTCTGTCCTCTAGAGAGTACTGGCCTGTTGCCCTAACACTATGAGGATACAAGGTACAAGAAGTGTTTCATTGTTGGCCGTTGCTTTACATTTTCTCAAGTAAAGGAGCACAGACAGTACCTATGCCCTCCATTCTGGAGATATGACTGCCATACATGTCTACAGCAGTATATCAGAAGACGAAATGCCCCTGCACCTAAGGAAGACTTGACCCAAAAAAACCTTATCACCACCTGAGATGATAGAGTACTTGAAGAGACTGGGCAAGAGAAATAGGGCTTGCCTCACAAAACTGGGTTGTTTCAAGAGGTCTCTGAAGACAAAAACACAACATACATATTCCAAAAGAGTGTGTCCTCTGAAAGAAACAAGATACAGAACCCAAAAAGAAGAAGCACGTATGGGAGGGTACATCAAACACTGACCTTGTTAACTACACCCTCCTAATGTTATTAACCCCTTCCAGGTTCTAGTAACACTAAACCAAGTCCATCTAGTTACTGATTATGCTACAGGAGGAAACATGTTGACCTAATAATGGAGGAGGGCCTACTCAAGAGAAAGAGGCAAAAAAAAAAAAATATTTTGGGGAAATAATGGCTACCATAAAATACTGCCACAATCAGGACTTTGTCCATCTAGAAATAAAGCTCCAGCATATACTCAGATATACCAGGGGCACAATGTACTTGACAGAACCTCCCTGACCCTCAAGTGCAGACCCAGCCAAGTACTGAAAAGGCAGTGTGGGATTAAGGGATTTTTTGCTTGAGAACCTAGAGTAGAGGAGCCATATGATGGCAAGGATAAATATGTTTGGAGTCTTGGTGTGCTATTCTATTTTGTCATCACTGTTTGCAACCCCTTCATAGGAAGCACCATGAAAGATTTGGAGAAAAAGTTTGACACTGGGACCTGTGACGTTCCAAATCACCTGGGCAACATGAAACCCTAATTCACGAGATACTCAAATTTTCACCAAAGATAAGGCCCTCTATTGAGAATATTGAGCGACATCCTTCAGTCATAAAATGTAAAGTAAATAACTTGGGTGGGACCCATTTAGATTCTTAAATCAGAGGAATGGGGTTTAATTCCACTGAAAAAAATAGAATCCCCCAAAAGAAATGATATGACAAAATGATGAGGACATATCTGACTTTAAAAGAACAAGTTGAAGAATTTTTGCGAGGATTTACAACTTCAGCCAAGCCTGTGGGTCCAGGCCCTATGCCATCCTTTCACCAGCACATCATTTTATCTGTGGTTTTTCCACAGTGAGAAGGGCCAGCAAGTCCAACATCATCCCCCTCCATAACAGAGCATGGGACAGTTGCCAGGATACTGTCATGACACAGGGGAGCAAGAATTGCTCCCATGCTTACTATTGCTTGACTTTGCCCCAAGAAGAAGAGCACAGACACTGCCTTTGTCCTGCATTCTGTAAATGTGCATTACACCTGTATGTAGCAGGATATCAGCAGAGGACCACCCATGCTACCTAGGGAAGTCTTGAACAAGGAACCTCACCACCCACACCGAGGTTTGATTGCTTCCAGAGACTGGGCAAGAGGATCAGGGTTTGCCTCTCAAACCTTTGTTGTTTTCAGAGGTCTCTGAAGACAAAATCCCATCATCTATCTTTCAGAAAAGTGTGTTGTCAGAAAGAGGGAGGACACAGAACCCAATGAAAAGGTCAGCAGGTATAGGATTGTGCCAAACAACTTTGACCTTTTCACCACTCCATCCTAACATCCTTAGCTTCTTCAAGGATGGAGTAACATCAAAGCTGGTCCATCTAGATACTGAGTAAGCTCAAGCAGGAAACTTCTTTGACATAATAATGGAGAATGGGCTGCTACAGGACAAAAGGGCAGAGAAAATATTATGGCTGCTATTGGAAACCATAAACTATTGCCACAACCTTGAGTTTGTCGATTCATACATAAATCTCCAAAATGTCTTCAGAATTAGAGGGGAAAGTTTATAGACAAGCTCTGCCATCAATTGCAAACCCAGCCTTTGTGAAAATACAACGTTGTAGCAAGGGCTATTATGCTCCACAGCTCATACTGAGGAAAACATATGAGGCAAGAAAGTAGATTGTGGAGTGGGTGTAAGATAATGTACCTTATCACAATTGTACCAACCCCTCAGAGGAATCACCATGAAAGAGCTAGAAAAAGAGATTTTCTCAGTGACCTATGACATTCCAACTAACATCACTCTCCAGTACAAAATCCTAGTTCACCAGGTACTGTCTTTTTCCAGACATGAGACCTTCCATTGAAGACACCTTGTGTCATGAAGTGTGAATTAACTATCTGGAATGTGATCTACCCCTATTCCATTATTATAGACATGCTTTGAGGCAGGTAGTTTAATTCCCTAGATATATTAGAATCCAAAAATAGAATAATTATGGCAAATGAAGGAGATGCAATGATTTAAAAAGGACAGGTATGCAAGGCACTTGAGCATGGATCTGTGATTTCAGCCAGGACTTTGGACCTGAGCTCTATGCCACCCCAGTACCAGCACATCCTTTTTACTCTCCTCTTTCACCAAAGAGAAGTGATAGTGAGACCACCTTTGGCAGCTTCAACATCTGTCCCTCTAGATAGAATGAACTTTTTGCTCTGACACTATGAGGACACAAAGTGTCAAGAAGTGTTTCCATACCTGCCAATGCTTTATACTGTGTCATGAAAAAGAACCCAGATATTGCTGTGTCCTCCACTCTGGAGATATGTGTGCAACATGTGCCTGCATTATCATATAATAAGAGGAAAGGCCCCTGACCCCTAGGGAAAATTTGTATAAGAAAACCTCATCACCCCCACAGAGGGTGCTTCAAGAAACTGCTCAACAGAATCAGGGCTTTATTTTCAAGACTTTATTGCTTCAAGAAGTCGGTGAAGACAAAAACCCACCACCATGTTTCTTCCCAGAAAGTACAGTCTAAGAAAGAAGCAAGACACTGAACCTAATGAAAGGATGAGCAGATATGTGTTGGTGCATCAAAACACTGACATTTCCACCACTCCATCCTAACATCTTTAGCTTCTTCCAGGATGGAGTAACATTTAAGCTGGTCCATCTAGATACTGTGTATGCTCTAGAAGAAATAATGGAGTATGGCCTGCTACAGAAGGAATTATTAAAGAAAATACTGTGGCTGATATTTGCAGTCATAAAATAATGCCACAAACTGGACATTGCATATCTACACATGAAACCACAGAATATCCTCAGATTTAAAGGGTAATGTGAAAGTCATAGACCTGGCTTAGACATCAAGTGCAACTCAGCTTTTACTGAAAACACGATGTTGGAGCAAAGGCTATTATTGCCTAGATCTCGTACTAGGGAAACCATATGAGAGTAAGGAAGCAGTTGTGTGTGGCCAGGGCATATAATTCTATCTTATCACCAATGTGTACTCTTCAGAGGAAGCACCAAGAAAAAGCTCGCAAAAAAGATTGCCAACATGACCTATGACTTTCCAGCTAACATCTATGGACAACTTGAAAACCCTTGTTCACCATATACTCTCCACTTCCGCCAGATACGAGGCCCCTTATTGAAGACATTAGAAACATCATTGGGTCATAAATTGAGTCATTAAATACCTAGATTGTGATCTATCTTTATTCTAACATTAGAGACATTCTCTGAAGCATATGGCTCAATGCCACAAAATATTGGAGTCCCCGAAATAGAATAAGCATGGCAAATGATGAAGCCATTTTCATTTTTAAAGAACAGGTATGCAACACACTTAGACATAAATCTATGTCTTCATCCATGCCTGTGGACCCAGGCCCTATGACACCTCTGTCACCAGGACATCACTTTATCTCTCATGTTACAAAAAAAGAATCAGTTAGTTCAACATTGGCCACATCTGGCCCTCTGAATATCATGGACCTATTTTCCTGACACTGTCAGGATACATAGTGGCAGGAGTGTTTCCATACCTGCCATTGGTTTACATTGTGTCAAGAAGAAGAGCACAGACACTGCCCTTGCCTTCCATTCTGGAGAGGAGTTTGCCACATGTGTCTATAAAAGCATATTGTAAAATGAAATGTCCATCTCCTAAAGAAGACGTGGACAATGAAACCTCATCACTATGTCATAGAATTCATTGGTTCAATAGACTTAGCAAGACAGAGCTTGCCTGTTAAGACTCTGTTGCATCAAGATGGCTCTGAAGACAAAAAACAACCATTTATCTTCCAAGAAAATTGGTCCTCTGAAAGATGCAAGATGTAGAACCCAGTGAGTGTGTAACACATATGGGAGTTTGTCACGGCATTGTCACTGTTTACTACACCATCCAAACATCATGAGCCTCTTCCAGGTTCTAGTAACATCAAGGTCCTGAGTGTGCTCTAGAAGGAGACATCATTGAGCTAATAATTGGGTCTGGCTTGCTGCAGGACAAGAGTCATAGGAAATATCTGTGCAGATAGAGTCAATTATACAGTAATGCCACAATCTTGACACTGTTTATGCAGGCATTAAACATCAAAATATTTTTGCGTTTTACAGACTAAAATATGAAACTAATAGATCCTGATTTCTAGTTTGTAAATTAGTATTTTTATATTATTGTGTTGTTTATTCTCTGTATTTACATTTCAGATGTTATTTCCTTTACTCCCACTCCCATCTCCCCTCCCCCTCCACTTGCTTCAATGAAGATTCTCCCATTCTTAACCACCCTCTCTACCTCAAGGCCATGGCTTTCCCCTACACTGGGAAAACATGCCTTCACTGGACCAAATGCCTCTTCTCTCATTGGTGCCAGATAATACTGTTTTTCTGCTACATATGGAACTGGGAAATGGGTCTCTCCAAGTGGGCTCAATGTTTGTTGTTTTAGTCCATGGGAGTTCTAGAAGGCTCATTTGTTTGATAATGTTATTCTTCCCATGAGTTTGCAAACTCTTTCAGCTCCTTTAGTCCTTTCTCTAGATCTTTCCTTGAAGTCCCTGTGTTCAGTCCAATGGTTAGCTGCAAACATCCTCAAATGCATATGTATGACTCATGCAGATCCTCTGATGAGGCATCCATATCTGCTTCCTGCCAGTAAGCACTTCTCAACATCAACAATAGTGCTTTTGTTTGATGGCTGCATATGGTATGGATCTCCATGCCAGACAGTCACTGAATGATCTTTGCTTCAATCTCTGCTCTTCTATTTGACCTTGAATTTCTTCCTGTGAGTGTTTTGTTCTCCTTTCTAAGGACTTGAATTTATTCCTGTGAGTGTTTTGTTCTCCTTTCTAAGGACTGAGTCATTCAAATTCGGGTCTTCCTCTTTTTGGAGTTCCATAAGGTCTGTGAATTGGTTCTTAGGTATTCGGATCTTTTACAGGCTAGTATCTGCCATCAGTGAGTACATATCATGTTTTGGGTTTTTTTTTTTTTGTTGTTGTTGTTGTTTGTTTGTTTTTTGTGTGTGTGTGTGTGTGTGTGTGTGTGTGTGTATGTGTGTGTGCATGTGAGTGAGTGTCTGAGTTACCTATCTCAGGATGAAAGTTTCTAGTTCTACCCACTGCCATTTATGAATTTCATAAAGTCATTATTTCTAATAACTGATTTGTAATCCAATGTATAAATGTACCACAATTTCTATATCCATTCCTCTGTTGAAAGACATCTGGGTTCTTTCCAGCATCTAGCTATCATAAATAAGTCTGCTATGAACATGGTTGAACATGTGCCCTTGTTATGTTTTGGAACAACTTTTTGGTAATGCCCAGGAGTGCACCAGGTGGCATACATTGGGAATCCATCAGCAAATATCTGTGTACCTCCGATTTGCACAACAGACCACAGAATTAATTTACCCAATTCTGTCTTATTTAAAGCTGTGGGTTTGCAGGAGTGACTTGCTCATCTATGCTTGTGGAGCCACTTACAAGAAGTTAGTCAGGGCAGTTGTTGTCAAAAATCTCCTGACCCAGCTCTGCCTTCAGCTTGGATGAGCTGCATTTCTACAGCTTCTGATAACCTGAGATCTGGCGGTGGTTGTCATTGCTGAGGATTATAAATACCCCAAGTTGGTAGGATGGTGGATTGACTTTCCCTTCAATAACAAACATTTTAACAGTCCCCAATGTTATTATTTAACAGCAAAGGCCACTAAAGTTTTCACTGACCATGACTTCTGAATGTGTAAATGTCAGCACGTTTGTTCCACTCTAGCAGTAGATTCTAAGATCTGTATCTTCCTTATTTTGCTGTAATAATACCCCAGGACCAAGGCAGGAAACTTACAAAAGTGAGTGTGTACTTTAGACTCATTTAAAAACCAAAAGTCTACTATGGTGCAGCAAAGGCATTGTGAGGGAAACAGCTGAGAGTTCACTTGGTACACAAGTGGGAGGCAGAGATGGAATCACTGGAATCTTTTTCTTTTTTTTTTCAGATTAAGGTCATACAGCCATTTTATTTCTGTGCAAACAAGGATAGGAATCCTACACTGTGTCTGAGCCCTTCCTTCTACACAACACTGGCCACAATTCTGCAACTTCCCTGTGTTGGATGAGAGCCTGCTGTCCAGTCATGGGGTTCTGTGCCTGAGCAGCTGACAAACTGGACTCAGACTCAGAGTCACTTGGCTGGCCCAAGAGGTGTACAGGAGACAGTGACTTTGCTGTGTATGTACAGCACAGGAGCGTGGGATTCGTGCCATGGCACATCTACACAGGAGGAAAGCTATTGATTTTTTTCAGACGAAAACCAATGTCTGGAGGGATGAAACCTTCAGGGTCTCCTCATCAGGTGTAGCTCTGTGTTGTTTCCAGAATTCTGTGTAAACCAGTGATTATTTTAAGGATCAAAATTCCATGGAACAGTAAAAATGTAATATCTGCCCCACCACTCCTGACTTCCACAGAAAGATGCTGGCCTGACAATCACTGCTCCACTGGGGGCTTCAGGGACAAGGGGCCTCCTCCCTCAGTCCCACCTATCTTGCCTAGCCTTGGTGACCAGCCACATGAAGAAACACCTGGAAGCCTCAGGCCACCTGGGGGTGTCGGGGCCCTCAGGGAAGCAGGCTCACCCCCATCGACCCTTGGGAGGCTTGATTGTTGATCTTTCTGTGCCAGTTACAATCTCCTCTAAAACCTCACAAAGTCTCCCTTGATGAGTCTTGTGTGTCCTGTCTCTGGGTCCACTACATTGTGAATGATGCTCGGTCGTGCATCCCACTCCTCCTTTGTCATGGGTTTTATGGCCTGGATATGAAACTTCAGCTCCTCCTACAAAGTTTCTTCACTTGCCCAATCTTCTTACAGGGAGATGATATTTCCATGTCAGAGTCTTGTGAAGTAGGCGGGAGTATTTCAATTTCTAATATGTTGTTACACACACATGGGCCAGCCACTTCTGTTGAATGTGGGGCACTGCTAGAAGCTCTGCTCTGCTTACAGGGGTAATGCTGAGCAATGGGGGGCAGGGACACACTCCTGGCCAGCTTGTGTCCTGATTGTGCCAGTGGAACAGGCCCCTGCTCTCCTGAGGGCCTGATGCGGAGGAGGCATCAAAGTTTGGTTCACTGGCCCTTCTCTTTAGGGGAAGAGTATGTGTTGGGGATGGGGATCATGTAGGGCAGGGATCCACAGCCTTGGCTGAAGAGGGAGATCCATGCTCATGCCCTAGGTGTACATGTTCTTTTAATGTTAAATATGCACCCATTGGTGCATCATATTTCTTTTGTGCAGGAATTCAATATCTGGCTGGCATTGTACCTCATGTAACAGAGCATATAGATAATTTTGAAATCTGAGTCGATCTTGGTCGAGATGGTTATTTCTCACTTCCTCACCCATGGATGGTTTCAATTTCTTTGATGGAAGGCCTCATCTCTGGGGAAACCGTGAGGACTTGGTGGATCAGGTTCTCCAGTTGTCCAGAGAGGAAACGTGGAACTGCATAGGTCCCCGGAGGAAACGTGGAACTGCATAGGTCCCTGTTACAATATTGTTACTTATCTCTTTTAATGGTCTTTCCTCTAAAGGGGAAGAACCCGGTTGTAATAAAAAACAGCAAAACGCCCAAACTCCACGCATCCGACTTCTTTCCCTCATAGGGCTCACTTAATATAAGCTCTGGGGCAAAATATATTCTGGTTCCAAGTGGCACTTTCATTAATCTCCCAGTTCTGCATCTCCAGGCTAGGCCAAAGTCTATTATTTTAATATTACCTCTGGCATCTCTTACTATGTTATCCGGCTTGATATCTCGTTGTGTACAATATCTCGTTGGTGGCAGAATTTTATTCCCGAAACTATCTGTCCAAATGTTTTGTTTTGTTTTGTTTTTTATTTTTTTGCCTCCTCCTCAGACAGTCGGAATTGGTCTTTTACTATTTCAAATAAGTTTCCTCCTGGGACATATTACAATATGAAATGTATGTTACTTGCTGTTTCTATGACTTGGAAAAGGCAAATGATGTAAGGATGATGTAGTGTCTCCAATATTGCTCTTTCTGTCCTGATCCCTCTGATGTTCTTCTTGCTAATTGTAACCGTTTTGATGGCAACCAGAGCCTTGCTTTTCAGGTGCCAGGCCAATTTCACAGTGCCAAATGAACCCTGGCCAAGTAAGAAACCCACACTATACTGACTTCTCAAAGTCTCTGTTTTGAAATTGCTGTCCATGAGGCTGTTCCCTGTGCTCTGGTGCACAGAGGTTGTGAGATAATACAACCTGAAAATGAACAACCTAGAAAACTCTGAAGGAGTCCCACAGGTCACCCAAATTAGCTTCCTGCTCTAACTGGACAAAGCTCACAGGCCAGTTCACAGTCTTATACCGAGGACACTCATTCTTCTATCACAGTGGTTCTTTGTGAGGTTATAGCATGAACTTCACCATGGAGATAGGGTTATCCTGCAGTGTGGCTGTTTCCACTCTGAGCAACAGGGACATTTCCACTCTCATGAAAATGAGACTATCCTCAATTATCTTCTTTAGCAGATCAAAAGACAGATATTTACTTGTTTAGCAGTTACAGGCTGCAGAGGGCATCTGCTGCACCAGGGAAGTGCATTAAAGCTGCAGCCAGAGAGAGAGCTTTGGTCAGCTCTGCACCCTCCAGCTCTTTAGGCTCATGAGCCTCCAGTTAGAGGAGCAGCACCTGGGAGGTGCACTGAAGGTCCAATAGGAGAGCCCTTGTTTAGTCCTCTTCAGGTTATTTATTGATAATTTATTTATTCCTATCACTTTCCAAAATAAAGACAGTTTATGATAAGTGCTTGGACAGTTCAGAAGCCTCCCTCTGCAAATAAGGAGGCCAAATCAAACTGCAATGATCAAACAGGAAGGAAGCACTGGGACTCTGAGAGCAGGAAGGGCCCTGGGCTCCCCAGTAGGAACAGTTTCTTCTTGCCTCTACTACTTTACTAAAACTCCTCTCTGGCCTTTGTTCTGGGATCTGTTTCTTTTGTTGCAGCCTCCTGTTTCTCCTCTGAGCTTTGTCTGAAGTTCCTCCTCCTCTTCACTGTTCCTGCCTGTGTTTCTGATAGTTCCTGCATCCACAAAACTGTCCCCTGAAAGCACCATGGCTGCCATCCTGCTCACCTCTGCCATCTAGATATCCTTCCAGAGTTCCTTCCAGCTCCAGCTGCTGAGTGGTCACTGTGAGCTGCCAGTGTCTTGAATCATGCCAGTTGTACTGTATTTCTGCAACTGCTTCAGGGCAGACATCAAAACAGACTCACAGTTTTCCTCTGAGGAAGACCATTCCTTTCACTTTGGCTTCAATGATCTTGGCCAGCAGCTTCTTAAGTTTTGTTCAAGAGTTACAGATGTTGGACATCTCAACAAAGCACTGAAGGACCAGGGTCAGTAAACCCACATGGGAGCTGATCAGAGAGCACTGTCAACCTATGTGGTCCCTGAGCTTTGGGCCAGAGCAGCTGCCAGAGCCTCACAGCTCCCTTCTCCTTAATGAGCTTCTCATCTGACTGCTTGAAATGGCCAATGGCCGTGGGAGGCACAGAATCCAAAAGCCTGTTGGCATCTTTGCTAGAGACATTTATTATTTCTTCTTCACAAGGAGTACCTATTTGTTAAATTTAATTCCTGATTTCTGCTTCACTTATAGTAACTGTCCTCTTCTTTGTGCTGAAAGAAGTAGATACAGACCCCTGTCCTTCTAGTTCTGCCTATACGCCCTGAACTATGAATGTAAGACTCCACATCCTGTGATGAACAGCTCTGAACCACCATGTCTACCTTAGGCAGTAACAGTGGTTACAACCAAGACTCGAAAATTGCCATTGAAACACCCTCCAGTGTGATTTCTTTTGGCTTCTTTGTAATGTAGCCATGTACAGACTGGACATCGTGCTTTATGAATGTGTTAGGCAACAGCTCCTTGACCTCCTCCTTTTTATCAGAGAAGATGGGTGTGTGTCATAGATGACCACTGTGCACTCAGATCACATCCACAATCCCCACTGCCCTTCTCTGTCCTGTGACACTTAATCACCAGGTGTCCACAGTTATGGCTGCTTCCTGAGTCTTCATCCCTATCAGGTCCAGCTGTTTGTGTGCACATTTTGTGTATTTCTTCAAAACATTAAAATCCCATGAGGTCAAGTTTTAGAGAAAAGGCAGTGTTTGGGGGTTGTCTTCAAAAGCTTTCTTATTTGCAACACATAAAATTTCTTCCACTTGATTAGCAAAACCCATATCCAAATAGTATTACCACAACCTGGGGTTCCAAACAGATATCACCCCCACTATGCACTCCTTCAAAATGACCACCTTAGGTAGTTCCAACCGAAGAACAAATTACTGATAGCTTTTTGCTGATGTCACTGTAGCCTCTGATCATTTGATTTGCTAGTTCTCTTCTAGGTCCAGGAATAGAACCTGAGGGGCTTGGCCTCACTTCCTCTCTTGTCGCAGACCATGAAGTTTCTCAAAGGAATAGCAAAGGAGAATGTCTTCTTGGTTACTGTACATGGCTAGGCAATTAATTCTTTCCCAGTGTACACATGGTGGAATGTCCTGGCTTGTGAAGGAAATAGGAAGTTCACCCCACAGTCTTTGAAAGTCTCTTCAGATATCGAAAACTTAAAGAGAGCTCTTTCTTTGTGCTCCATGGGTATTTCCTTTTCTGTCTCACTATTACTTTCTTCACTGGGAGCTTCACTGATTTTGAGTTTGTTTTAGAATGGCAGAGTCCATTCCTCAGCCTGAGGATTTTCTATCCCACATTTCTATTGGCTTCCTTCCCTTTATTCTTTCCTTTGGTCTCAGGAATGTTTGCCTCTTGATCAGAAAGCTCCTTTGTTTGTATCTCTGGTTTTAGCAGTGGCTGCTTTCTTCCCAAGGGCTCCTTTTTCTTCCTGAAGGCTTTGCTTTTAGAAGCAAGGTCGTCTTGAGGCTCCACCTTCTACTTCTTTGCCTTCTTGTGTCTGTGTCTGTCTGTGCCTGTGCCTGTATCTGTGTCTGTGTCTTGAGCTTGGGGGGCAGAAGTGAGGTACAGAAGCAGAGGCATAGTTACAGGGTTTAATTGGTTACTTTAAATGTGGTCCAGGAGTGAGTCTAAGGACACGGCTCCAAAGACACTGCTCCTGGTATCAGCTGGGGCTGCGGTCTTTCTGAGTATAGCTGCGGTTTTTTTGACAATAGAGACAGAGGGAACACAAACCAACTCATTTTTCAAAGCCACAATTACTCTAAACCATGGAAAGACTCTGCAAGGAAAGAGAACTTAAGACCAGTCTCCCCAAGAACATTGATGCAAAACTAATAAAATTCTTTCTAAAGAAATCCAAGAACACATCAAAATGATCATTCACCATCATGGGATTCAGGGATGATTCCATATTTGGAAATCCATCAACATAATCCACCATATAAACAAACTCAAATAAAAAAATCATATGATCATCTCATTAGATTCTGGGAAAGCATTTGACAAAATTCAATACCCCTTCATGATAACAGTCTTGGAAAGAGCAGGAATCCAAGGCTTATACCTTAACGTAGTAAAAGCAATATAAAACAATCCAGTGCCCAACATCAAACTAAACAGTGAGAAACATGAAGCAATCCCACAAAATCAGGGAATAGATAAGGCTGCCCACTCTCCCCCTCCTTATTCAGTATAGTACTGAAGTCTTGGGCAATTAGAGAACAAAACAAAATCAAATGAATTCACTTTAGAAAGGAAGACATCAAAATATTGCTATTTGCAAGAGATATAATAGCATACTTCAGGGACCGCAAAAATTCCACGAAAGAACTTTTACAACTAATACACAACTTCAGCAAAGTGGCAGACTATAAAATTAACCGAAACAAATCAACCACCTTCCAGTACACAATGGATAAACAGGCTGAGAAAGAAAGTAGGGAATTGAAACCCTTCACAAAAGGTACAAAGAACATAAAATACCTTGGTGTGACCATCACCAAGCAAGTGAAAGATCTATATGACAAGAACTTCAAGAATCTGAAGAAAATTGAAGAAGATCTCAGAAAATGGAAAGATCTCCTATGCTCATGGATTTGCAGGGTCAAAATTGTAAAAATGTCCATCTTGCCAAAAGTAATCTACAGATTCAGTGCAATCCTCATCAAAATTCCAACTCAATTCTTCATAGAGTTGGGAAAAGCAATTTCCAAATTCATCTGGAATAACAAAATACCTAGAATATCAAAATCTATTCTCGAAAATAAAAACACTTCTGGGGGAATCACCATCCCTGTCCTCAAGCTCTGCACTGGTTGAGCTGTAAAAGAGCCCGTGCAGCTGAACTGTGAGCACAGCCTTTCCTGGGCAGATCCTGAGTCCTGATGACAGAGATCCAGCCCTCTGCATTATACTTCTGAAACAGATTTACCAACTAAGAACCATATACTGAAGTACATGATCCTAAGGGATTGAACCTCATTCAAACCCTTAAATAGATTCTTAGCATTATAAGAAGGAAGAAAAAGGCCCTGAAGGCAAAAGTTGAAAGAGCCACTCTGAAGATATATTGAGAGGGTCAGTGTCCATCTTCTGTTTTTGTGGAGCATTTGTGAGAAAATTATAAGAAAAAGTAACACCATGTATTAAAGTCTGCAGCCTGGCTGGAGTTTTATCCCTAGGTTCTACAAAGC
The DNA here is from genome assembly GCF_963924665.1 of Micromys minutus. Classification (NCBI taxonomy): domain Eukaryota; kingdom Metazoa; phylum Chordata; class Mammalia; order Rodentia; family Muridae; genus Micromys; species Micromys minutus. The sequence goes on along the minus strand of NW_027667990.1, from coordinate 728,796 downwards.
TGTTATTTTGTAACTACTGTCCTCCTGTCTCTCTCTTGGTTTAATTTCAAGTCCATGTTTTGTGATTTTCTTGGACCTGTTAGCAGAAGTCAAGGAAAATACTCAGCCTCACTTCTTGTCCAGCCTTTTGAGAAAGAGAAACCTCAGGAGTGAGCATAGTTATATGGGCTTGACTTCATAACATTAGCCTACCCTTGCCTTGAAGTGACCTGACAGTCATAATATTACTAATGTGGAAACCACAGGGAAGTACCTGTACTATATCAGTTTTGATATTGCTGTTCTCTACCAGCAACTGAATCTGAATTCAAGGTTCATATTCCATGGCATAATGACAGATATGTTTTATTTTAGCAATTTAATGTTCTTCCTGGCAGAATCATCCTGTTAAGGTTGTGAAGAAATGAACAAGAAACTATCTACTCCTAAGAGAAACCAATTACTGCCCTAAAACAAAGTTCAATCCACTTGTAATATTCAGACAGCAGTAAGACAAAAGAGTAGAACAGTTCTGAGAGGGGAAGTCAGGACATATAGTGGGTAAGAAAAGGGAGGCTTATACTAGTTTGTAATGCATATGACACAACATCACAGTGAGAATGGAAGGAAATCCAAAAATCAATGTCAGGAAAGTAAACAGGCCACTGGAAAGAGAATGGAAATAAGACATCTCATGCAAAAACTACATTCACGCGCGTGCGCATGCGCACACACACACACACACACACACACACACACACACACACACACAAACACACACACACACACACACAGACTCAGAGAGGAGAGAGTCTAAGCAGAACATTAATGATATGCTTAGTTCCTGATTTTTATCTCCACTCATGTGTTGGAGTTCATTCTGGCTGTGTTCTTTTCTGATAGTGAACAGTGCCACAATGGTCCTGACTGTCTGAGTTTCCCTGCATCATACTGACAGATCAGACAGCACTCCTAATCAACTTGTTCTGAGGAACTTTCATGCTGGCCACCAGGGTGGCTGACCTTTCTTTACATCGCACTTTCAGTGTGTAAGCATCCATGATTCTTGTTGTCCTGCCCATCACTTGTTGCACTTAGGTTCCTGTTACTAGTCACGGATGGAGCACATGCCACCTAATACATTTTAATTATATTTTCAGATAACAATATTGTGAAACACTTTTTCAAAGTACCTAACTTTGAGTGTCTTATTTTGAGGACCATCTCTTTAGTTTTGTAACGCATGTATTGTTTAGAAGACAGGATTTTGTATGTGTGTGTGAAGTTTTATGTGGGTCAATGGAGTCTGTCATGAGACATAAGAACTGGCTAGGTTGAAGGATGTTTAAAATACAATAATTCTCTTTGAGAAGAGTAGACATTAGTTCAATTCAAGTCAATGCCTACTGGTGTCAGAACAAGTGAACACAATATTTCACTAGGACCATGATGTCACCCACCTAGCCACAACACCAGAGATCCTCCCCCATGTAAATAAAGCATCCTAACATCTCAGATTTAGCCAAATGGAAGCATCTTTCCCTGGATCCAACCATACATCATAATCTTCATAAGATCCCTGTTCAGATGGAAAACTTGAATTTTACCGAGAGTCATCTGAGGGCATCCATCTTATAGACCTGCAATTCTCCAGGAAGACTTTTTAATTAGGAGGCTTTCCTTTCTGGATCTTGGTCCCTCTACCCCCAGAAGTCTGGGTTTGAGATTTTCTTGTAGCTTCTTTCCATGCTATTGAGGATGCCATTGGCTATTAATTATAAACCATATCTTGCAACTTGCTTAGAGGCTCTGTCTCGGGTCCTACGGATACAGTACAGTGTGTAAACACTCACTAGGCAAGGAGAGTTGAGTTGACATTCCAAATCCTAAGCATATGTCAGCTTTGATCTGCTTTTCTTTGTGGTGGGTGCAAGTGTCTAATCTTTTTTTTTTTTTTTTTTTTTTTTTCAGATTAAGGTCATACAGCCATTTTATTTCTGTGCAAACAAGGATAGGAATCCTACACTGTGTCTGAGCCCTTCCTTCTACACAACACTGGCCACAATTCTGCAACTTCCCTGTGTTGGATGAGAGCCTGCTGTCCAGTCATGGGGTTCTGTGCCTGAGCAGCTGACAAACTGGACTCAGACTCAGAGTCACTTGGCTGGCCCAAGAGGTGTACAGGAGACAGTGACTTTGCTGTGTATGTACAGCACAGGAGCGTGGGATTCGTGCCATGGCACATCTACACAGGAGGAAAGCTATTGATTTTTTTCAGACGAAAACCAATGTCTGGAGGGATGAAAACTTCAGGGTCTCCTCATCAGGTGTAGCTCTGTGTTGTTTCCAGAATTCTGTGTAAACCAGTGATTATTTTAAGGATCAAAATTCCATGGAACAGTAAAAGTGTAATATCTGCCCCACCACTCCTGACTTCCACAGGAAGATGCTGGCCTGACAATCACTGCTCCACTGGGGGCTTCAGGGACAAGGGGCCTCCTCCCTCAGTCCCACCTATCTTGCCTAGCCTTGGTGACCAGCCACATGAAGAAACACCTGGAAGCCTCAGGCCACCTGGGGGTGTCGGGGCCCTCAGGGAAGCAGGCTCACCCCCATCGACCCTTGGGTGGCTTGATTGTTGATCTTTCTGTGCCAGTTACAATCTCCTCTAAAACCTCACAAAGTCTCCCTTGATGAGTCTTGTGTGTCCTGTCTCTGGGTCCACTACATTGTGAATGATGCTCGGTCGTGCATCCCACTCCTCCTTTGTCATGGGTTTTATGGCCTGGATATGAGACTTCAGCTCCTCCTACAAAGTTTCTTCACTTGCCCAATCTTCTTACAGGGAGATGATATTTCCATGTCAGAGTCTTGTGAAGTAGGCGGGAGTATTTCAATTTCTAATATGTTGTTACACACACATGGGCCAGCCACTTCTGTTGAATGTGGGGCACTGCTAGAAGCTCTGCTCTGCTTACAGGGGTAATGCTGAGCAATGGGGGGCAGGGACACACTCCTGGCTAGCTTGTGTCCTGATTGTGCCAGTGGAACAGGCCCCTGCTCTCCTGAGGGCCTGATGCGGAGGAGGCATCACAGTTTGGTTCACTGGCCCTTCTCTTTAGGGGAAGAGTATGTGTTGGGGATGGGGATCATGTAGGGCAGGGATCCACAGCCTTGGCTGAAGAGGGAGATCCATGCTCATGCCCTAGGTGTACATGTTCTTTTAATGTTAAATATGCACCCATTGGTGCATCATATTTCTTTTGTGCAGGAATTCAATATCTGGCTGGCATTGTACCTCATGTAACAGAGCATATAGATAATTTTGAAATCTGAGTCGATCTTGGTCGAGATGGTTATTTCTCACTTCCTCACCCATGGATGGTTTCAATTTCTTTGATGGAAGGCCTCATCTCTGGGGAAACCGTGAGGACTTGGTGGATCAGGTTCTCCAGTTGTCCAGAGAGGAAACGTGGAACTGCATAGGTCCCCGGAGGAAACGTGGAACTGCATAGGTCCCTGTTACAATATTGTTACTTATCTCTTTTAATGGTCTTTCCTCTAAAGGGGAAGAACCCGGTTGTAATAAAAAACAGCAAAACGCCCAAACTCCACGCATCCGACTTCTTTCCCTCATAGGGCTCACTTAATATAAGCTCTGGGGCAAAATATATTCTGGTTCCAAGTGGCACTTTCATTAATCTCCCAGTTCTGCATCTCCAGGCTAGGCCAAAGTCTATTATTTTAATATTACCTCTGGCATCTCTTACTATGTTATCCGGCTTGATATCTCGTTGTGTACAATATCTCGTTGGTGGCAGAATTTTATTCCCGAAACTGTCCAAATGTTTTGTTTTGTTTTGTTTTTTATTTTTTTGCCTCCTCCTCAGACAGTCGGAATTGGTCTTTTACTATTTCAAATAAGTTTCCTCCTGGGACATATTACAATATGAAATGTATGTTACTTGCTGTTTCTATGACTTGGAAAAGGCAAATGATGTAAGGATGATGTAGTGTCTCCAATATTGCTCTTTCTGTCCTGATCCCTCTGATGTTCTTCTTGCTAATTGTAACCGTTTTGATGGCAACCAGAGCCTTGCTTTTCAGGTGCCAGGCCAATTTCACAGTGCCAAATGAACCCTGGCCAAGTAAGAAACCCACACTATACTGACTTCTCAAAGTCTCTGTTTTGAAATTGCTGTCCATGAGGCTGTTCCCTGTGCTCTGGTGCACAGAGGTTGTGAGATAATACAACCTGAAAATGAACAACCTAGAAAACTCTGAAGGAGTCCCACAGGTCACCCAAATTAGCTTCCTGCTCTAACTGGACAAAGCTCACAGGCCAGTTCACAGTCTTATACCGAGGACACTCATTCTTCTATCACAGTGGTTCTTTGTGAGGTTATAGCATGAACTTCACCATGGAGATAGGGTTATCCTGCAGTGTGGCTGTTTCCACTCTGAGCAACAGGGACATTTCCACTCTCATGAAAATGAGACTATCCTCAATTATCTTCTTTAGCAGATCAAAAGACAGATATTTACTTGTTTAGCAGTTACAGGCTGCAGAGGGCATCTGCTGCACCAGGGAAGTGCATTAAAGCTGCAGCCAGAGAGAGAGCTTTGGTCAGCTCTGCACCCTCCAGCTCTTTAGGCTCATGAGCCTCCAGTTAGAGGAGCAGCACCTGGGAGGTGCACTGAAGGTCCAATAGGAGAGCCCTTGTTTAGTCCTCTTCAGGTTATTTATTGATAATTTATTTATTCCTATCACTTTCCAAAATAAAGACAGTTTATGATAAGTGCTTGGACAGTTCAGAAGCCTCCCTCTGCAAATAAGGAGGCCAAATCAAACTGCAATGATCAAACAGGAAGGAAGCACTGGGACTCTGAGAGCAGGAAGGGCCCTGGGCTCCCCAGTAGGAACAGTTTCTTCTTGCCTCTACTACTTTACTAAAACTCCTCTCTGGCCTTTGTTCTGGGATCTGTTTCTTTTGTTGCAGCCTCCTGTTTCTCCTCTGAGCTTTGTCTGAAGTTCCTCCTCCTCTTCACTGTTCCTGCCTGTGTTTCTGATAGTTCCTGCATCCACAAAACTGTCCCCTGAAAGCACCATGGCTGCCATCCTGCTCACCTCTGCCATCTAGATATCCTTCCAGAGTTCCTTCCAGCTCCAGCTGCTGAGTGGTCACTGTGAGCTGCCAGTGTCTTGAATCATGCCAGTTGTACTGTATTTCTGCAACTGCTTCAGGGCAGACATCAAAACAGACTCACAGTTTTCCTCTGAGGAAGACCATTCCTTTCACTTTGGCTTCAATGATCTTGGCCAGCAGCTTCTTAAGTTTTGTTCAAGAGTTACAGATGTTGGACATCTCAACAAAGCACTGAAGGACCAGGGTCAGTAAACCCACATGGGAGCTGATCAGAGAGCACTGTCAACCTATGTGGTCCCTGAGCTTTGGGCCAGAGCAGCTGCCAGAGCCTCACAGCTCCCTTCTCCTTAATGAGCTTCTCATCTGACTGCTTGAAATGGCCAATGGCCGTGGGAGGCACAGAATCCAAAAGCCTGTTGGCATCTTTGCTAGAGACATTTATTATTTCTTCTTCACAAGGAGTACCTATTTGTTAAATTTAATTCCTGATTTCTGCTTCACTTATAGTAACTGTCCTCTTCTTTGTGCTGAAAGAAGTAGATACAGACCCCTGTCCTTCTAGTTCTGCCTATACGCCCTGAACTATGAATGTAAGACTCCACATCCTGTGAGGAACAGCTCTGAACCACCATGTCTACCTTAGGCAGTAACAGTGGTTGCAACCAAGACTCGAAAATTGCCATTGAAACACCCTCCAGTGCGATTTCCTTTGGCTTCTTTGTAATGTAGCCATGTACAGACTGGACATCGTGCTTTATGAATGTGTTAGGCAACAGCTCCTTGACCTCCTCCTTTTTATCAGAGAAGATGGGTGTGTGTCATAGATGACCACTGTGCACTCAGATCACATCCACAATCCCCACTGCCCTCTCTGTCCTGTGACACTTAATCACCATGTGTCCACAGTTATGGCTGCTTCCTGAGTCTTCATCTCTATCAGGTCCAGCTGTTTGTGTGCACATTTTGTGTATTTCTTCAAAACATTAAAATCCCATGAGGTCAAGTTTTAGAGAAAAGGCAGTGTTTGGGGGTTGTCTTCAAAAGCTTTCTTATTTGCAACACATAAGATTTCTTCCACTTGATTAGCAAAACCCATATCCAAATAGTATTACCACAACCTGGGGTTCCAAACAGATATCACCCCCACTATGCACTCCTTCAAAATGACCACCTTAGGTAGTTCCAACCGAAGAACAAATTACTGATAGCTTTTTGCTGATGTCACTGTAGCCTCTGGTCATTTGATTTGCTAGTTCTCATCTAGGTCCAGGAATAGAACCTGAGGGACTTGGCCTCACTTCCTCTCTTGTCGCAGACCATGAAGTTTCTCAAAGGAATAGCAAAGGAGAATGTCTTCTTGGTTACTGTACATGGCTAGGCAATTAATTCTTTCCCAGTGTACACATGGTGGAATGTCCTGGCTTGTGAAGGAAATAGGAAGTTCACCCCACAATCTTTGAAAGTCTCTTCAGATATCGAAAACTTAAAGAGAGCTCTTTCTTTGTGCTCCATGGGTATTTCCTTTTCTGTCTCACTATTACTTTCTTCACTGGGAGCTTCACTGATTTTGAGTTTGTTTTAGAATGGCAGAGTCCATTCCTCAGCCTGAGGATTTTCTATCCCACATTTCTATTGGCTTCCTTCCCTTTATTCTTTCCTTTGGTCTCAGGAATGTTTGCCTCTTGATCAGAAAGCTCCTTTGTTTGTATCTCTGGTTTTAGCAGTGGCTGCTTTCTTCCCAAGGGCTCCTTTTTCTTCCTGAAGGCTTTGCTTTTAGAAGCAGGGTCGTCTTGAGGCTCCACCTTCTACTTCTTTGCCTTCTTGTGTCTGTGTCTGTCTGTGCCTGTGCCTGTATCTGTGTCTGTGTCTTGAGCTTGGGGGGCAGAAGTGAGGTACAGAAGCAGAAGCATAGTTACAGGGTTCTAATTGGTTACTTTAAATGTGGTCCAGGAGTGAGTCTAAGGACACGGCTCCAAAGACACTGCTCCTGGTATCAGCTGGGGCTGCGGTTTTTCTGAGTATAGCTGCGGTTTTTTTGAGAATAGAGACAGAGGAAACACAAACCAACTCATTCTTCAAAGCCACAATTACTCTAAACCATGGAAAGACTCTGCAAGGAAAGAGAACTTAAGACCAGTCTCCCCAAGAACATTGATGCAAAACTAGTAAAATTCTTTCTAAAGAAATCCAAGAACACATCAAAATGATCATTCACCATCATGGGATTCAGGGATGACTCCATATTTGGAAATCCATCAACATAATCCACCATATAAACAAACTCAAATAAAAAAATCATAAGATCATCTCATTAGATTCTGGGAAAGCATTTGACAAAATTCAATACCCCTTCATGATAACAGTCTTGGAAAGAGCAGGAATCCAAGGCTTATACCTTAACATAGTAAAAGCAATATAAATCAATCCAGTGCCCAACATCAAACTAAACAGTGAGAAACATGAAGCAATCCCACAAAATCAGGGAATAGACCAGGCTGCCCACTCTCCCCCTACTTATTCAGTATAGTACTGAAGTCTTGGGCAATTAGAGAACAAAACAAAATCAGATGAATTCACTTTAGAAAGGAAGACATCAAAATATTGCTATTTGCAGGAGATATAATAGCATACTTCAGTGACCCCAAAAATTTCACGAGAGAACTTTTACAACTAATACACAACTTCAGCAAAGTGGCAGACTATAAAATTAACCGAAACAAATCAACCACCTTCCAGTACACAATGGATAAACAGGCCGAGAAAGAAAGTAGGGAATTGAAACCCTTCACAAAAGGTACAAAGAACATAAAATACCTTGGTGTGACCATCACCAAGCAAGTGAAAGATCTATATGACAAGAACTTCAAGAATCTGAAGAAAATTGAAGAAGATCTCAGAAAATGGAAAGATCTCCTATGCTCATGGATTTGCAGGGTCAAAATTGTAAAAATGTCCATCTTGCCAAAAGTAATCTTCAGATTCAGTGCAATCCTCATCAAAATTCCAACTCAATTCTTCATAGAGTTGGAAAAAGCAATTTCCAAATTCATCTGGAATAACAAAATACCTAGAATATCGAAATCTATTCTCGAAAATAAAAACACTTCTGGGGGAATCACCATCCCTGTCCTCAAGCTCTGCACTGGTTGAGCTGTAAAAGAGCCTGTGCAGCTGAACTGTGAGCACAGCCTTTCCTGGGCAGATCCTGAGTCCTGATGACAGAGATCCAGCCCTCTGCATTATACTTCTGAAACAGATTTACCAACTAAGAACCATATACTGAAGTACATGATCCTAAGGGATTGAACCTCATTCAAACCCTTAAATAGATTCTTAGCATTATAAGAAGGAAGAAAAAGGCCCTGAAGGCAAAAGTTGAAAGAGCCACTCTGAAGATATATTGAGAGGGTCAGTGTCCATCTTCTGTTTTTGTGGAGCATTTGTGAGAAAATTATAAGAAAAAGTAACACCATGTATAAAAGTCTGCAGCCTGGCTGGAGTTTTATCCCTAGGGTATACGAAGCTGTTATTTTGTAACTACTGTCCTCCTGTCTCTCTCTTGGTTTAATTTAAAGTCCATGTTTTGTGATTTTCTTGGACCTGTTAGCAGAAGTCAAGGAAAATACTCAGCCTCACTTCTTGGCCAGCCTTTTGAGAAAGAGAAACCTCAGGAGTGAGCATAGTTATATGGGCTTGACTTCATAACATTAGCCTACCCTTGCCTTGAAGTGACCTGACAGTCATAATATTACTAATGTGGAAACCACAGGGAAGTACCTGTACTATATCAGTTTTGATATTGCTGTTCTCTACCAGCAACTGAATCTGAATTCAAGGTTCATATTCCATGGCATAATGACAGATATGTTTTATTTTAGCAATTAAATGTTCTTCCTGGCAGAATCATCCTGTTAAGGTTGTGAAGAAATGAACAAAAAACTATCTACTCCTAAGAGCAACCAATTCCTGCCCTAAAACAAAGTTCAATCCACTTGTAATATTCAGACATCAGTAAGACAAAAGAGTAGACCAGTTCTGAGAGGGGAAGTCAGGACATATTGTGGGCAAGAAAAGAGAGGCTTATACTAGTTTGTAATGCATATGACACAACATCACAGTGAGAATGGAAGGAAATCCAAAAATCAATGTCAGGAAAGTAAACAGGCCACTGGAAAGAGAATGGAAATAAGACATCTCATGCAAAAACTACATTCATGCTTGTGCGCATGCGTGCACACACACACACACACACACACACACACACACACACACACACACACAGACTCAGAGAGGAGAGAGTCTAAGCAGAACATTAATGATATGCTTAGTTCCTGATTTTTATCTCCACTCAGGTGTTGGAGTTCATTCTGGCTGTGTTCTTTTCTGATAGTGAACAGTGCCACAATGGTCCTGACTGTCTGAGTTTCCCTGCATCATACTGACAGATCAGACAGCACTCCTAATCAACTTGTTCTGAGGAACTTTCATGCTGGCCACCAGGGTGGCTGACCTTTCTTTACATCGCACTTTCAGTGTGTAAGCATCCATGATTCTTGTTGTCCTGCCCATCACTTGTTGCACTTAGGTTCCTGTTACTAGTCACGGATGGAGCACATGCCACCTAATACATTTTAATTATATTTTCAGATAACAATATTGTGAAACACTTTTTCAAAGTACCTAACTTTGAGTGTCTTATTTTGAGGACCATCTCTTTAGTTTTGTAACGCATGTATTGTTTAGAAGACAGGATTTTGTATGTGTGTGTGAAGTTTTATGTGGGTCAGTGGAGTCTGTCATGAGACATAAGAACTGGCTAGGTTGAAGGATGTTTAAAATACAATAATTCTCTTTGAGAAGAGTAGACATTAGTTCAATTCAAGTCAATGCCTACTGGTGTCAGAACAAGTGAACACAATATTTCACTAGGACCATGATGTCACCCACCTAGCCACAACACCAGAGATCCTCCCCCATGTAAATAAAGCATCCTAACATCTCAGATTTAGCCAAATGGAAGCATCTTTCCCTGGATCCAACCATACATCATAATCTTCATAAGATCCCTGTTCAGATGGAAAACTTGAATTTTACCGAGAGTCATCTGAGGGCATCCATCTTATAGACCTGCAATTCTCCAGGAAGAGTTTTTAATTAGGAGACTTTCCTTTCCGGATCTTGGTCCCTCTACCCCCAGAAGTCTGGGTTTGAGATTTTCTTGTAGCTTCTTTCCATGCTATTGAGGATGCCATTGGCTATTAATTATAAACCATATTTTGCAACTTGCTTAGAGGCTCTGTCTCGGGTCCTACTGATACAGTACAGTGTGTAAACACTCACTAGACAAGCAGAGTTGAGCTGACATTCCAAATCCTAAGCATATGTCAGCTTTGATCTGCTTTTCTTTGTGGTGGGCCCAAGTGTCTAATCTTTTTTTTTTTTTTTCAGATTAAGGTCATACAGCCATTTTATTTCTGTGCCAACAAGGATGGGAATCCTACACTGTGTCTGAGCCCTTCCTTCTACACAACACTGGCCACAATTCTGCAACTTCCCTGTGTTGGATGAAAGCCTGCTGTCCAGTCATGGGGTTCTGTGTCTGAGCAGCTGACAAACTGGACTCAGACTCAGAGTCACTTGGGTGGCCCAAGAGGTGTACAGGAGACAGTGACTTTGCTGTGTATGTACAGCACAGGAGCGTGGGATTCGTGCCATGGCACATCTATACAGGAGGAAAGCTATTGATTTTCTTCAGACGAAAACCAATGTCTGGAGGGATGAAACCTTCAGGGTCTCCTCATCAGGTGTAGCTCTGTGTTGTTTCCAGAATTCTGTGTAAACCAGTGATTATTTTAAGGATCAAAATTCCATGGAACAGTAAAAGTGTAATATCTGCCCCACCACTCCTGACTTCCACAGGAAGATGCTGGCCTGACAATCACTGCTCCACTGGGGGCTTCAGGGACAAGGGGCCTCCTCTCTCAGTCCCACCTATCTTGCCTAGCCTAGGTGACCAGCCACATGAAGAAACACCTGGAAGCCTCAGGCGACCTGGGGGTGTCGGGGCCCTCAGGAAAGAAGGCTCACCCCCATCGACCCTTGGGTGGCTTGATTGTTGATCTTTCTGTGCCAGTTACGATCTCCTCTAAAACCTCACAAAGTCTCCCTTGATGAGTCTTGTGTGTCCTGTCTCTGGGTCCACTACATTGTGAATGATGCTCGGTCGTGCATCCCACTCCTCCTTTGTCATGGGTTTTATGGCCTGGATATGAGACTTCAGCTCCTCCTACAAAGTTTCTTCACTTGCCCAATCTTCTTACAGGGAGATAATATTTCCATGTCAGAGTCTTGTGAAGTAGGCGGGAGTATTTCAATTTCTAATATGTTGTTACGCACACATGGGCCAGCCACTTCTGTTGAATGTGGGGCACTGCTAGAAGCTCTGCTCTGCTTACAGGGGTAATGCTGAGTAATGGGGGGCAGGGACACACTCCTGGCCAGCTTGTGTCCTGATTGTGCCAGTGGAACAGGCCCCTGCTCTCCTGAGGGCCTGATGCGAAGGAGGCATCAAAGTTTGGTTCACTGGCCCTTCTCTTTAGGGGAAGAGTATGTGTTGGGGATGGGGATCATGTAGGGCAGGGATCCACAGCCTTGGCTGAAGAGGGAGATCCATGCTCATGCCCTAGGTGTACATGTTCTTTTAATGTTAAATATGCACCCATTGGTGCATCATATTTTTTTTGTTCAGGAATTCAATATCTGGCTGGCATTGTACCTCATGTAACAGAGCATATAGATAATTTTGAAATCTGAGTCGATCTTGGTCGAGATGGTTATTTCTCACTTCCTCACCCATGGATGGTTTCAATTTCTTTGATGGAAGGCCTCATCTCTGGGGAAACCGTGAGGACTTGGTGGATCAGGTTCTCCAGTTGTCCAGAGAGGAAACGTGGAACTGCGTAGGTCCCCGGAGGAAACGTGGAACTGCATAGGTCCCTGTTACAATATTGTTACTTATCTCTTTAATGGTCTTTCCTCTAAAGGGGAAGAACCCGGTTGTAATAAAAAACAGCAAAACGCCCAAACTCCACGCATCCGACTACTTTCCCTCATAGGGCTCACTTAATATAAGCTCTGGGGCAAAATATATTCTGGTTCCACGTGGCACTTTCATCAATCTCCCAGTTCTGCATCTCTGGGCTAGGCCAAAGTCTATTATTTTAATATTACCTCTGGCATCTCTTACTATGTTATCCGGCTTGATATCTCGTTGTGTACAATATCTCGTTGGTGGCAGAATTTTATTCCCGAAACTATCTGTCCAAATGTTTTGTTTTTTTTTTTTTTTTTTTTTTTTTTTTGCCTCCTCCTCAGACAGTCGGACTTGGTCTTTTACTATTTCAAATAAGTTTCCTTCTGGTACATATTACAATATGAAATGTATGTTACTTGCTGTTTCTATGACTTGGAAAAGGCAAATGATGTAAGGATGATGTAGTGTCTCCAATATTGCTCTTTCTGTCCTGATCCCCCTGATGTTCTTCTTGCTAATTGTAACCGTTTGGATGGCAACCAGAGCCTTGCTTTTCAGGTGCCAGGCCAATTTCACAGTGCCAAATGAACCCTGGCCAAGTAAGAAACCCACACTATACTGACTTCTCAAAGTCTCTGTTTTGAAATTGCTGTCCATGAGGCTGTTGTCCATGATGAGCTTGCAGTTTCTTCCTATGTCTGAAAACTTTATCCTTCTTTATGGGCCTTGCCCTATTTCTTTATGGGAAGCACTTTGGAAAGTTGCAGGAGAAGCCTCAGAGGAGGTTGAAAGCCTTTCTGTCATCTTCCAAAGTGGGGACCACCTGCCTTTATGGATAACTGTCCTCCTGAGGGAGAAATCTACATTGAAGCTCAAGATTGGGGTTCTATACCTCATCAGAGGTTAAAGATACTGGCCAGGTTGTTGTTTGGGGGTAAAAGGCAATTAAGCAAACCCATCTTCATTCTTTCAGATACTCGTCCTTCCTTCTATAGGCACTAAAAACTTAGGACTTCATTATCATCAACTTTCCCATGAGGTTTGACATTTCTTCAGGGCCTGAATGTTAACCTCCTTTCAACCTCCTTTTTTATAGCTCATGGATTAGGCAGAAGAGCAGTTCTGAGTACTTGGAGAGGGACATGTTTGACTTAATTTTACTATTATTAATGACTACAGAGCTGCAAGGATCAACTGCATGATCACAGGACACATCCTAAAGGTCTTCCCTATACCTGGCTGCATCTTCACCCTGCTATACTGAGGACTGTCCTTTCTTTCCCCAATCCTCTGAGGTCAGTGGGAGTGTCCTAGGTCTGTGATTGGATACAGCCTCCTATAGAGCAGAATGTGGGAGTTGTCCCATGCAGTCAGGACTGGCCTCCCTTGGACAGAGGTTTCACATTCTCAGAGGCATAGAGCTGTGCATTGGAACAAAACTTTGTGGACACTGAAACTCTCACAGCTGTCATTTTGGATGGCAATATGGCACACCCATGCTGGCATTCTTTCGCTGGACTTTACAGCAGTACTTTCTAGAGGCTGAGGCCAAAGGCTTGATGTTGTTTCACTTGCATACTTTAACAGGTGTGGTGACTCCTGTAACAGAAACCAAATTCCTTCAGTCTCTTAGTGAAGTTTCAGTATCTAGTATGCTTAGTTCCCATTATAAATAAAAATAGGAGATTGGAATTCATCCAGAGCCAGTTTCAGCTTTGTAGACAACTTTCTGGAAAAGAAAAGAGGACACCTAGATCTGCTTCCTCAGGCCACCTTCATAGTCCTTCTCAAGGGCATCCTCGATGACTTTTATGCCTTACAGGACTTGTATCACATGCCAGGCCAACTACAGCCTGAATACCTCCTGCTTCTGGGCTGTTTAACTATGGAGATAAATAGGCTGGGATCTGTAAGCAGAATATGGAGACATTATGATTTAACTTGGGGAAGAATCCAAACTTGGTTGATTCCCTAAACACTTCCTGCAAATCCAGGGGTCTCTGTATGCTGTCTACTTAAGGTGCTAGCTTCAAAGGAAGCCAGCAGTTGATTTGAATATCTTGGAGAGATTACTTTAGCATGACCATTAACCTTCCACATAGAGTGTCTAAAAAGTATTCCTCCTGCCCAAACAGATGCTTTGTTCCCTTAGGCCACAGGGCCTGCTTCTCATCTGCTGCTCTCCCTGTGGTTGCTGCCTGGGGATGGTCACTGGACTCTCCACAGTTGGTAGTTAAATGGTTAGAAATCACCTGGGGAAGACTTGTGGTGGAGGTGAACACCTTTAATACTAGGAGGCAGGGCCAGGTAGATCTCTGAATTCCTTGACAGGCTGGTGTACTGAGGGATCTCCAGGACAGCCAGTGCTACACAGAGAAACCCTGTCTTGTTACCTCTATACCCCAAAGTGAGAAATGTCTTGTGGAGACAAAGGCAGTGTATCTGAGTATCGCTCCTCCTGTACTGAGGTAGTTAATGTAAGTTAAACTACAGCTTCTGACAGTTAGGGCTTGACCATCCCCCAAGGTTCCGCCCACCAACCACCTTTCTCAAAGGGGGCGTGTCTATCATCCTTCCTTTCTTCGTTTCTTCTTGCCTTGACTTCCCTTCAAAAATGGCCAATGAATAGGTTACATGAGCCCCAAAATACCCTTTGTACCCAGTGTTGCTTTTGGTCATAATGTCTTCAAAACAATGCAAAGTAGCCTATGATATACATGTATTTTGCACATGGACGCATGTAAAGCCGTGAATGTCCTGTGTTGCTGACCTGACTTTTCTGCTCAGAAAATGATGCCCAGTAAGTGCACATCCCCCAGTGGGTTACAATACTCCCATACTAGTCCCTGATGAAGAAACTCACCATACACTTTGCTGTCAGTTATTGATGCAGGTTTTCTCTCAGTCACAATTTTTCTCCATTCAGATTTGTGGTTGACAACTTGGCTAGCACACATGGGCACCATACAAATGGAAAGAGCAGTGCTAGTTTCAGGAGAAATGTCACCAGGGGCAGAGATCTATGTAGAGTGTCTAAATTTCAGAAGTAGCTAGCTGTACTTTGTAGCTGTTTCAAGACCTATTTACAGCAGAAAGGAAGGTCTGGAGAATTGCAGGCTTGAATTCAATGTTCACTAGTTGGAGATCTGTTTGTGACAGTACTGAGAGAAGCTGTTGGCTCTGACCTGCCTGGTATAAAACCCTTGTCTGAGAGATGTCCAGACTGGTACCCACTGATCTCAATGAAATGTTCTCCAACCTGTTTGTGTAGAGACCAAGAGAAAACTGAATGGGAGGGGTCTTGAGGCAGTCAATTTTGCAGTGCACTAGGATTTAAGGGACCAGTTGTCCCATTTTCATTTGGCAATGGTATTACTTATATGTGCGAGGATGGAGAGCAAAGGCAAAGCTTTGTTGTGGAGTCCAATCTTGATGGTTAATGCATGATTTATCACTGGGTACAGTAACTAGCAACTGTGGATCTCCCTCTTGGATGTTTACAGCCTGATACTGCTCACAGAGACCTCCCACCCAGTCTAGATATCTGTCTTGTTCTATACCAATGAAACAGCCTTAGACTCCTGGTAGCCATAGGCATACTCAGATAATCCACGTGTTCCCAGCTTCATTATTCAAGTGTCTTATGTGTCTTTTCTTTCTTCTTCTTTTACATAGTAATATTTTAATAAAATTGACTTCTCAATAGCATATTTAATACAGTAATCCCCACTTCTTTGTTTCTCTGCATCAAGTGTAATATCACTTTCATTTGATTATTCTTGGGTCTTTTTTATTCACATATTTACTTTGCTTTTAAAATCTTCCTTGATGATTTCTATGAGTCACTTGATACCCCAAATTTAGTCTGACCATGACTCTACTCTTCTTTCTACAGTAGAGAGACCATCTTCCCTGCCCCAGGGCTGTTTCCAACCAACCACTCAATTACTTGACCCTTAAAACACTCACCCTCAGGTAGGTCTGGGGAAATGCTTCTCATTCCCAGATGCTAATGTCTCAAACTATTGAGGGTTCTTAGACAAATATGGCAGGGGGACTTCTAGTCTCTAGATGGTGTGAGAAGAGCACATTGGGGAGAGGGAGATGTGTTTGGTGTTTAGGATCCTGAAGTAACTTGTCAATCACTGTTATACTTCTTAATCAAACTAAAGCCAAAAGGCCTCTCCCAATCGTGGCCTCATTGCCAGCTAGGTCTTTTCGAAGTTACTTGCTTAAAATGCCTATTTCTTACATGCAAAAGCCATGGTTCCAGCTTTCTGTGTTGGAAGGTGATGTGATGTGGCCCTGTGGGTGATCTCTACCTGAACACAGAGTGGAGCACTGGCGCAACCCACGTCCCCTGCACAATTTTATCTCTGTTCTTAGGGTTGGGGTGAGCTAGTTCTCCCAGGTCCATAAGGACAATACTTGCACTATACTTGCTGAGTAGGAAGTCTTTCTTGGGATGTTAACTTCTCTGAGTCTCTACAAAGCCATCATGCCTTATAGCCCCAGCAATTGAAGGCAGCAAAAAGATGGCTATTAGCTTAATTCCAGTCTGAAGTACAGACTGTGTGTCGACAATAACAACAATATAATCAGAACCTACTAGAGATGTGAAGGCAAACAACGTAGAAGCTGCAATGGCACTCCCTCACTGCATGGGTGCTGGAGTCTGACTTGACCAGCAGTTGCTGGCTCGTTCATGGGATAACTACACATGGCTCTTGAACCCACTTGTAGCAAGGTGGAAAAGGGGACTTCCAGGGTTTTGTAAGGATCACTTTCTCCAGCCAGAGCTCCTAAGGTCTAAACCACCATTCAAAGAGTACACATGGATGAACCTGTGGCTCCCGCTGCATATGTAGCAAAGGATGGCCTTTTTTGGCATGAATGTGAGGATATTTCCTTGGTTCTGCAAAGGCTCACTTCCCATGTATAGGGAATGTCAGGGTATGGAGGTGTGAGGGAGGGGTAGGTTGGTGAGGGTGAATCCTCATAGGAGCAGGGGGAGGGGGAATGGGACAGGGTCTTTCTAGAGTGGAAACTTCGAAAGGGGATAACATCTAAAATGTAAATAAAAAATATCACATCTAGAGAATGTCATCCTGAGTGAGGTAACCCAGTCACAAAAGTACAGAGATAATATGCAGTCACTGACAATTGGATACTAACCCCAGAAATCTATGAATACCCCAGAAAAGTCTCACAGACTATATGAAGTTCAAGAAAAAACAAAAGCCAAAAAAATAAAGAAAAGAAAATGAAAAACCATTAAGCTTAATGTTTACACAACAAAAAATCTTTGACTATTTCCATGTTACATCTTGTTTTACATGTACTTTATGCTCACTGTAACTAGTAAGATTTTAATACATACTATCAAACCTTTAAAAAAATCAAGTACTGACAAAAATGTATTCGCATACTTTTATGCGTAAATGCTTAAAATCTGTACATTTTTCTTGGTTTTTTAGAATAAATTTGTTCAATTTAAAAGAAGTCACAAAAAAGAAATAATTTCTTTCACTATATTTCTAGCTACAAAAAGAATAACTTTATCATAGAGTGGTATATTTCATTCATATAATAATTTACCTAGGAAAAAATTATTCTTTTATATTAGCCCAGGTTCTTTGCTATATTTATATGTTAATAAAAGTATTTATGAAAATAGAATATTCAATTATAAAAAACTACTCAGTTTTGCATTTTTTCCTCTCCTCTGTTGTGTGTTCTTCTAGCTCCATCATTGCTTTAATTTGCACTTGTTCAGTTTTGTTCTTGTTTCTAGAAAAGGCTCAGCAAGCAAGGGTGAGATTGGATCTGTGGTGCTCCTGGTATAACATTTTTAACATTTGTGAATGGATAGTGGATAGGGAGAAGGATTGACAGACATTCCTCCTTCCCACCTCCTCACATCCCTTTAATCTTGGCAGCTTGGGGTGCCCATGTCATCTGAAGATGGCTCACATTGGTGGAGAGGATGGAAGCTGCCACAGACCAGTTTTCTGGGCTGTGACCTCCTTTTTCCTCCCATCATAGGCTGGTTGTCTGGAGGGAAAGGCTGAGGAAAGGCAAGTTAATTTCCAAGAGGCAAAACAAAGAGGAGAGAGAGAGAGAGAGAGAGAGAGAGAGAGAGAGAGAGAGAGAGAGAGAGAGAGAGAGAGAGAGAGAACCTTACTCTCAAATCATTTTCCCTTCCTGTAAGCATGGGACACCTGGGCTTTATCTCACAATAGACCTACTGAACTCTACACAAGCATCTCCTGTGCCTCCTGGTCATCCATCCTCTCCAGGCCTGCCCAGCAGAACCTGGATGATAGGTGGATGCTGACAGACACAAGTGAGCAAGGGGGGAGTAAAGGGGTGCTAGTACTATCACAGTACTTGATTCTTGTAACAGGCAACACTGCAAAACAATCCTGCTTTGCCCTGGCCTGACCCCTAGCAAAGGGGTCTCTGTTCAGCCAGTGGTAAGACAGAGATCTTATAGTTTGTGACTAATAAGGATTTAATAATAGTTGAGAAAGGTGCAGAGAGGTCAAGGGGAGGCCACTGCAAGTGAGGGGAAGGTGAATTCTTCCAGCCACATCGCTCTTGCCCCAGGACTTTCCCTACGTTCTCCTTTTCCTTTCCTTATGCAGAAGATCCAGGATAAGTATAATGCCCGTAGATGATAAAGGTGGGGTTCCAACCTTTTATGTATTCCCACTATTAGTTTCTATCATGTACCCTATTATTAGTTTCTAGTCTCAAACTTCAACTGAGTGTAAAACCATTCCATCAATAATTAGAAGTGATTCTTGAGGAGTCTGTGAAAGGGCTGTCCACAACATGAAGATGAATGAAGGGTGGGGTCCATCAAATCTTTCTCCAGACTTCTCTCCCAGGAAGTTGATATACCCAAAGCTGAGTTACAAGTAGCAAAAGTAACAAAGGACTGAAAGTAACTCCTGGATGGGGTGAAGGGAGAGGAGAATGGAAGAAAAAGAAAACTATACAGCAAATGGCAGGTCCGGGGGGGGGGGGAGGCGGAAATAAGGAACAGCCAAGAAAAAA
Organism: Micromys minutus; assembly: GCF_963924665.1. Lineage (NCBI taxonomy): Eukaryota > Metazoa > Chordata > Mammalia > Rodentia > Muridae > Micromys > Micromys minutus. Next base: position 709,575 of record NW_027667990.1, on the reverse strand, counting down.
GTTGGAGGGGAAAGAGGATCTCCTCTTTCAAGATCTCTTTAGCCCAGCTTTGTAAGACAGGTGAGTTGTGAACCCTTTAGTGAATGACATCTTCCTTCCCCCCAGATGTACCCAGATGTTTAATATGTCCCCATCTCCTTATACCCTTGGGAACTCAGGACAGGAGTATGTTTGTGAGTGTGGGGTCAGTAAAGGGTCATGTTAACAGATGAGAAGTCAGGGCCAGAGGGCTGCCAATCAATAAGAGCATCTCTAGATACTGATGCCAATTCTCCCTGTTGTTATGCTCCAGAGGAACAGACACAATGAGACATGGATAAGCAGAAGGGAAAGGTCAGGATATCCTGGTGGCCACTTCAAGCTAAACAAAAGCTTCTTTGAGATGCTCCCAGATTTAAGAGTGTGTTGAGGTGTCAGAGTTGCAACTCTAGTCAAATTCATGTCCCACACTCAAGAGTAACCAGAGGCTCTATAAGTGACCCCACACTCAGGCCCTTAGGTCTTCTCTGCTCCACCACAGCTAGTGAATATTTCCAAGCACCTTGTTCTGTAGTCACCTCTTTTTCAAAAAGCCCTACAGGTCCAGAGTGGCACCCTAGGGAGTAGGCCCAGGAGACAGGGCACATGGTGCTTAGGAATATATTCAGATGGCTTATGTGCAGGTGATGTGGCAGACAGGACACTCTGGGTCCATCCTCTCCCAGATGTGTACAACACACTTCATGCAGAAAAGGTTGTGTCCACAGGGCATCAGGGCTGCTGTCACTTGTTCTCAAAGCACACCAAGCACTCCTACCTGCCACCTGGGCTCTTCAGCCTGCCATCCCCCGTTTAGAGAATTCCTGCAGTGGCTCTCTGGGCAGCCTCAAAGGCCAGGTGCTTTGTCCCCTCAGAAGTGGCAGGAGAGTGATATGCTGAGAGTCCTGCACATGCCTTGGCTGAAGAAGATGAGGAGCAGTCAGGAGAAGAGTACCAGATTGGGTGTGGTGTATTCGTGTCCCACCCACAGTGTGGGTTGGGGGCTTGTCTCCACCATGCCACAGTACAGCTGTAGCATGGAAACAGATATCTGCTACAACTTAAGTCCCAGCCCTGCTCACCTAAGTGCAGGGCCTCAAAGGCCCAGTCCATTTTGCCTTTGCACCTATGCATCCCAGGCTATTCTGCATGGAGGTGGAGAGAGGCTTACAGCCTGGTGCATGTACCTGACAGGTTTCTGAGCAGCAGCTGCCCGGGAAAGCCTTGGGTCTGGCAGCTAGGAAGTCATCTTCACTGTTGTACTCAAGAATACTTCCAGTGCATATGGCAATGTGCTTCTCTGTCTCCTCTCATGCCCCCACCTGCCATGTTCCTCAATGCCTCTGGTGATCTCAAAACACTGAGTCATGGTTCTGGCTAGAGTGATGACATATGTGTTGGTCAGCTGCTGGAAGAGTTTGATGGTTTCTCCCATGCGGCCCACCTAAAATCTCACCACACAGTTGGACACTCGTACATGGATGATCACTTGGACTGCTAGAGCAGGGGCCATGCCAAAGGCAGCACCAGATGGTTACCTGAAGCTCTTATCCTGTAGAAGCACTAAGCTGCTTAGAAGATGTCAGGATGGACCTTGACCACTTCTTCTGGACTCTGTTCTAGTCACCAAGAATACCTACGTCCTTGCCTTGGACAAATGTCTTGATGTAGGACTTGGGATGGCCCTTGGAACCTTAATCTTGCAGCCTTGCCTGCCCGTGACCTCAACAACATGCTCAGAGCTGGGCACAGGAACTCACTCTTTGGTGTTGCTGTTGCCTCTGAGTAAAGATGCAGAGCCTGACATTCTTTTCCACTTTGGGGAAGTGGGGTGCTGGGTTGTCTGCTACTCAGGGGGCCAGACTCTGGGCAGCCATAACCACTGTCATGGGTGGGGGAGGCAGGCCAGCTGGGGAGGGAGACTTGGGGGGGGGTGGGTTGAATATCTTAAGAAATACCAGTGTGGGTTTATTACCCACTTAAAGGTTTATGTTCCCAAATGAAAGACACACACACACACACACACACACACACACACACACACACACACACGGCCTGTATATTTAAATATGCCACATGCACAATAACAGGTGGGCAACTGACTAACCTCCATGTAGTATGAATCCATTTTCCCATCGATATCTCCGAGATAATAATTACTAATTTCTATGTTCCATCTTCGATGCTCTCCCTTCCAATTACTTAACCTTTGGATCATGTGCTCTTGGCACAACTACCAGAGCATTGATCTTGCTTCTCTACATCATGGTGGCTCTTTCCTGCACACACCTCGAAGGCATGAAGGTTCTTTTTCCTGCTACTTCATGGTCTATAGCCTGGTAAACTTAAAACATACTTATGTCTCTTCTCTCCAGCTATTAGCTACTGACACCTTTATTTACCAATCAGAGTCAATTTGAGGCAGGTTCCCAAAAGCTGCACGCAGAATCCAGGTCTTGTAGGCTGGCTCTTAGAATTACAATAAACAGCAAAAGACAAGACCTCAACACCAAGGCTGATTCCCATGTGCTTACATGATAACCAAGCCTCCATCTAATGCCAATGCATGACATCCAGATCATTGGATCACAGGGACAAATAGCATCCAGGGCTTTTCTTCATGCAGAAACATTGTACTCAAGACTGTTTATCATATATCCATTACATTTGGAATGCTTCCCAAGCATTTATACTTAAATCTTCATTGGTAATGTCAATTTTCTGAAGCATGTCCTGGATGGCAGTCTCTTGGTTGATCTGCAGGACATCACACATGTGCTGCAGGTCTCCAGCGTCCTTAAGCACGCGGCACTGGACTTCCCCAGAGGCTTCTCAATCTTGGAGCCTATGGCCTGATCTGATCTCCAGCCGCTGGTTGTACAGCTCATCATCCAACTCTTCTGGCAGCAGTGAAGTGAAGGGCAGAGAGCCATCAGCAAGGGAAATCTTAGTCGCCTTGCTCATGCTCTCCAGTATGGGCAGCACCGCTCAGAGCTTGTTGAGCTCCTCTGGCCCATAGCCATTTAGCTCCTCCTTGGGAGACATGATGGAGGCTGCAGACATGGCCATCACCTTCTTTGTTCCCAGAGCAAGAAGGCAGGGCTGCTTAAGCAGCTGGCTCTCTGAATCCACTGGAACTTATGAGTCCTCAGCGACTATGGATGGCTGCCTGGTGATGCCTGCAAGCCTGGGGAAGGAAAGCACCCTCCCCTCCCCACCTCCCCATACTCTCTGTGTATTGGCCTCCTCAGACTCTAGGCATGCCCCTGCCTGAGATCCACCACCATTGTCGAGGCTAGAGCTGCATCTGTACAGGGTTCAAAGCAATTAGTGCTTTTCGCCAGAGGCTGTGTGTGGGAGGATGGCAACAGTAAGGAAAACCCCAGTGTGAGACTTCAGGGAGGTGGAAGTCAGGAGTTACATTTGTACTTCTGCCCATACATATATACTATATGCTGCCAGAGGCCAGCCCTGCTGTTGACAATGTTCTACTGAGGAAGTAAGGAGTCAGAGAGAAAGAAGTGAGTGAAGCCTGAGTGATTGGCAGTCCCCTTGCTTCTTTATTTATAAGGAATTCAGTAGGCAAGGACAGATTCATATTCCAAAACATAGATTATATTATTTTTGTCCCCAGGCACATGTTTTTAAATGTTTTGGGGGTTGATATGTTTAATTATCATTCATAAACTGTGATAGAACAGAACTAACTTTTATACTCATTATTCATAAATAACCCCAGAAACCAACGTTAAGAATATTGTGGTTTCCAGGGCACTAGACAAAATAAAAACATCCAAGCCAACCTGGCCATATTGTCATATGGATTAGAGTCTAATTATCATTAGGTCCAAGAAAATTTCAAACTAAAGCAGATGCAAATATTATTTCATTTTAATATAATTAAATTTTTATATATCACACACACACACACACACACACACACACACACACACACACATATATATATAATTTGTTCATAGGTTCAATTTTATCATTTTTTTTCTTTGGACATAAGATAGCACAGTGACCCTGTATAACTTTTTTGAGAAAGGGAGGACTTAATACCTCAATCTTTTATCATTTTTTTTCAAACCATTCTTTGTTCATCAGTAAAAGCAAGAGATAAATAACTCCAGCCAATCTCTCTTTTTCGCAGTATCATTTCTTAGAGAGGCTTGGTATATGTGGTCCCAATCTCTTATACCACATGATTGCCTGATGGTGGAGTAGGAATAGGCTTTTACCCTGGCCTGCAGAAAAACTTTCCTAGCCCACTGAACCCAGTTTACCTTTTTATATTTACTTTGTTCTAATTATCTTGTTACTGGGTAAGTATAGGGCAGATGTTCCAAGAGTATAAGTCAAAGACACATCAGCCTATCTCTAATATCTTTGTTTCCATTACAACCTCCAGCAGGCAATGTAGGGCCAGAAAGGCTGTTTTTCCAAAAGCAGAAGGAGTAATATGCTAAGGACATTTCTGAGGAATCTGAGGAACGACACAGATGTCCCTCAACAGAGGAATTAATACAGAAATTGTAGTGCATTTACACAATGGAATACAACTAGGCTATTTAAAACAATGACTTCATGAAATTTGCAGGTAAATGGATAGAACTAGAAAAAAGCATCTTATGTGAGGTAACACAGTCTCAAAAGAATATACATGGTATGTACTCACTGAGAAATGGATATTAGAAAAAAAACTCAGAATACCCATGACACAAATCACAGACCTATACAAGTAGAAGGCCATATGAAGTTCAGGAAGAAGCACAATGAAAGTGGGGATTCTTCAGTCCTACTTAGAAGGCAGAACAAGATAAACACAGGAAGGAGAGAGAGGTATGGATATGGGAGGTAGAGGGAGGAGGAGAGGAAAGGGAGGGCAGGATCCAGTGTGGGGGGAGACAGGGAGAAGTACAGAGTACCAGAAATGTGAACAGAGCTATGTACCCGGGGTGGACGGAGAACTGAGAGTAGCCACTAGAATGTTTCAGATGACAGGAAATCAAGAGACTCTCAGGAACCAGGATAGTTGTCATTAGTTGAAATATACCCAGAAAGGAAGGGAGAAAGCAATGACATTAGCTAAAATATCCTGGAAGCAGGAGAAAAAGTATAGAGACCATAAACAGAGGTAAGGTACAGTCCCCTCCTGAGGGACAGGGACACACATCCATCTGAAAAACATTAACACAGAGTTATTCTTATGAAAAAGAAATGCAGGGACCAAGAGGCCAGCACAGCCTTGTGTTAGTAATCACCTTTGTATTACTGCTTGAGGTCATGCTCACTTCAGAAGCACATATGCTAAAATTGGAAAGATACAGAGAAGATTAGCATATCCCCTGTGCAAGGATGGCATGCAAATTCCTGAAGCATTCCATACTTTTTAAAAGGCTGGGGAAAAATCTTCCAAGCCAATGGGCCCAGGAAACAAGCTGGAGTGGCTATTCTAATATCAAATAAAAGAGATTTTCTTTTCAACCAAAAGCTTTAAAATAAGATGAGGACATGTTTTACTCACCACAGGAAAATCTATCAAAATGAACTTTCAATCTTGAACATCTACGATCCAAATACAAGTGCACCCACATTTATAAAAAAAAAAAAAGGTACTAAAGTTCAAAGCATATATTACACCACACACCATAATAGTGGGACACTTCAACACCCCACTTGCATCAATGGACCTTCATAGAGACAGAAACTAAACAGAGACAGAGCAAAACTAACAGAGGTTATGAACCAACTGGAATTAAGTGACATCCACAATAAAAAAATTTACTTTCTTCTTAGAAAGGTACAACACCTTCTCCAGAATTGACCATATAATCAATCACAAAACAGGCCTCAACAGATATGAGATGATTGAAAATTTCCCATGCATCCTGTCAAATCTTCATGGAGTAAGGCTTATCTTTATTAACAATAACGTCCAAAAGCAGATATACACATGGAAGCTGAACAATGCTCTGCTAAATAATAACATGGTTAAGGATGAAATAATTAAATAAATAAAATATTTTGTAGAATATAACAAAAATGATGTCACTCCATACCCAAACTTATGGCATGCAATGAAAGCAGTACTGAGAGGAAAACTCATAGCAATGAGTGCCTGTAAAAAGAAACTAGAGAGAGCATACACTAGCAGCTTGAAAGCACAGCTGAAAGCCCTAGAGCAAAAGGAAGCAGATACACCCAAGAGGATTAGAAGGCAGAAAATAATTAAACTCAGAGCAGAAATTAACTAAATAGAGAAAAAAGTATACAAAGAATCAACTAGAACTTTGTTTTTGAGAAAATCAAGATCAATGAACCCTTTGCCAGACTATCTAGAGAGCACACAGAGAGTATCCAAATTAACAAAATCAGAAATTAGAGGGGAGAAATGGCAACAGAAACTGAGGAAATTCAAGAAATATTTAGATCCTACACAAAAGCCTATATGCAACAAACCTGGAAAATCAGGAGGAAATGGACAAATTTCTAGACAGGTACCAGATACGAAAGTTAAATCAGGTTGAGATACATCATCAAAACAATTCCATAACACGTAAAGAAATATAAGCAGTCATACAAAGCCTCCCAACCAAATAAATGTCAAGGACCATATGGGTTCAGTGCTGAATTCTATCAAACATTCATAGATAACCTAATAGCAATAATCCCCAAACTTCTCCACAAAATAGAGACAGAGGGAACACAAACCAACTCATTCTTCAAAGCCACAATTACTCTAAACCACAGAAAGACTCTGCAAGGAAAGAGAACATCAGACCAGTTTCCCCATGAACATTGATGCAAAACTAGTAAAATTCTTTCAAAAGAAATCCAAGAACACATCAAAATGATCATTCACCATCATGGGATGCAGGGATGATTCAATATTTGGAAATCCATCAACATAATCCACCATATAAACAAACTCAAATAAAAAAATCATATGATCATCTCATTAGATTCTGGGAAAGCATTTGACAAAATTCAATACCCCTTCATGATAACAGTCTTGGAAAGAGCAGGAATCCAAGGCTTATACCTTAACATAGTAAAAGCAATATAAATCAATCCAGTGCCCAACATCAAACTAAACAGTGAGAAACATGAAGCAATCCCACTAAATCAGGGAATAGACAAGGCTGCCCACTCTCCCCCTACTTATTCAGTATAGTACTGAAGTCTTGGCCAGGACAATTAGAGAACAAAACAAAATCAAATGAATTAACTTTAGAAAGGAGGACATCAAAATATTGCTATTTGCAGGAGATATAATAGCATACTTCAGTGACCGCAAAATTCCACGAGAGAACTTTACAACTAATACACAACTTCAGCAAAGTGGCAGACTATAAAATTAACCGAAACAAATCAACCACCTTCCAGTACACAATGGATAAACAGGCTGAGAAAGAAAGTAGGGAATTGAAACCCTTCACAAAAGGTACAAAGAACATAAAATACCTTGGTGTGACCATCACCAAGCAAGTGAAAGATCTATATGACAAGAACTTCAAGAATCTGAAGAAAATTGAAGAAGATCTCAGAAAATGGAAAGATCTCCTATGCTCATGGATTTGCAGGGTCAAAATTGTAAAAATGTCCATCTTGCCAAAAGTAATCTACAGATTCAGTGCAATCCTCATCAAAATTCCAACTCAATTCTTCATAGAGTTGGGAAAAGCAATTTCCAAATTCATCTGGAATAACAAAATACCTAGAATATCGAAATCTATTCTCGAAAATAAAAACACTTCTGGGGGAATCACCATCCCTGTCCTCAAGCTCTGCACTGGTTGAGCTGTAAAAGAGCCCGTGCAGCTGAACTGTGAGCACAGCCTTTCCTGGGCAGATCCTGAGTCCTGATGACAGAGATCCAGCCCTCTGCATTATACTTCTGAAACAGATTTACCAACTAAGAACCATATACTGAAGTACATGATCCTAAGGGATTGAACCTCATTCAAACCCTTAAATAGATTCTTAGCATTATAAGAAGGAAGAAAAAGGCCCTGAAGGCAAAAGTTGAAAGAGCCACTCTGAAGATATATTGAGAGGGTCAGTGTCCATCTTCTGTTTTTGTGGAGCATTTGTGAGAAAATTATAAGAAAAAAGTAACACCATGTATAAAAGTCTGCAGCCTGGCTGGAGTTTTATCCCTAGGGTCTACAAAGCTGTTATTTTGTAACTACTGTCCTCCTGTCTCTCTCTTGGTTTAATTTCAAGTCCATGTTTTGTGATTTTCTTGGACCTGTTAGCAGAAGTCAAGGAAAATACTCAGCCTCACTTCTTGTCCAGCCTTTTGAGAAAGAGAAACCTCAGGAGTGAGCATAGTTATATGGGCTTGACTTCATAACATTAGCCTACCCTTGCCTTGAAGTGACCTGACAGTCATAATATTACTAATGTGGAAACCACAGGGAAGTACCTGTACTATATCAGTTTTGATATTGCTGTTCTCTACCAGCAACTGAATCTGAATTCAAGGTTCATATTCCATGGCATAATGACAGATATGTTTTATTTTAGCAATTAAATGTTCTTCCTGGCAGAATCATCCTGTTAAGGTTGTGAAGAAATGAACAAGAAACTATCTACTCCTAAGAGCAACCAATTACTGCCCTAAAACAAAGCTCAATCCACTTATAATATTCAGACAGCAATAAGACAAAAGAGTAGACCAGTTCTGAGAGGGGAAGTCAGGACATATTGTGGGCAAGAAAAGGGAGGCTTATACTAGTTTGAAATGCATATGACACAACATCACAGTGAGAATGGAAGGAAATCCAAAAATTAATGTCAGGAAAGTAAACAGGCCACTGGAAAGAGAATGGAAATAAGACATCTCATGGAAAAACTACATTCACTCGTGTGCGCATGCACACACACACACACACACACACACACACACACACACACAAACTCAGAGAGGAGAGAGTCTAAACAGAACATTAATGATATGCTTAGTTCCTGATTTTTATCTCCACTCAGGTGTTGGAGTTCATTCTGGCTGTGTTTTTTTCTGATAGTGAACAGTGCCACAATGATCCTGATTGTCTGAGTTTCCCTGCATCATACTGACAGATCAGACAGCACTCCTAATCAACTTGTTTTGAGGAACTTTCATGCTGGCCGCCAGGGTGGCTGACTTGTCTTTACATCGCACTATCAGTGTATAAGCATCCATGATTCTTGCTGTCCTGCCCATCACTTGTTGCACTTAGGTTCCCTGTTCCTAGTCACGGTGGATGGAGCACATGCCACCTAATACATTTTAATTATATTTTCAGATAACAATGTTGTTAAACACTTTTTCAACATACCTAACTTTGAGTGTCTTATTTTGAGGACTGTCGCGCGCCCACGCTTCCCGCCGATAGGAACAGGCGTGCAACAAACAACAAGATTCTTCTGCGGACAACCTTTATTATACAGCACTCTGAGCAGGGGACTTCTTGAGCAGGAAACTTCTCTCTGAGCCGGGGACTCCCTACCGGGGTCTACTGTCTAGGCGACCTCTCACGTGCAGTCTCCCACGTGCGATCTCTCTGCCCAGTCTCTCTCCACGTGGGATCTCCTGCAATCTCTCCTATCGGGTCTCTCTCCACGTGGTATCTCTCTGCCATTTCTCCATGTGGGGTCTCCTGCAATCTCACCATTATCTCTCTCAATCTCCTCCAGTGGGAGAGAAATGCACTGCTATATATGCCTAAGAGACTTGTGTTGCTACCTGATTGGTGCATCCTCCTGTAGCTCAATCACTTGTTCGAGATTGGGCTGTGACTTATGTGGTTGCCAAGCAACACGAGGGAAAAGGTTTTTGCAGGCTGAACAATGGGCGGGAAGCTGGCGCCATCTATTGGCGCCAACGGCTTCCTACATTTCTCCCTTTTCTCTTAAATAAAAAACATAAAACATGGCCGATCAACCATCAGGCTCTTGTTGGACGTTTAGGGTTCAAGACCATGATCAGTAATAATTTTTGGGTAAGGCACCTTCCTGCATGCAATGGGAACAAGCCCTGCAGGGTGCAAAGGCTGCCTTAGTGTAGGACACCCGATCCTGGTGCAATGCCTCAAAGGCTCAGGGTGCAGGGGCTATCCAGACACAGACCCATCACTTTTCCTTAAGCATACTAAGCCAAACAGAGGGAGAGGTGCCCATTTCGAGTGCAGCAAGAGCTTGTGCTATGACCACTTTGTCACGATACTGTTGAGTACGGAGTTTGCACACCATCTAGAGCAGAAACACAGTCTCTCTGCACAAAAGCATGCCAAAATTACTTGATAAGGCAAGAGTTCTATAATCCCCATAACCTCTGTGTCTAAGGGCAAGTACAGTACAGTAAAGGTTACAATGGTGACAAACAAACAAGAAAATAGTTTTGCATTAAGGCACCTGGGCATCGGTTTTTGGAACACCGACAGAATCTTCTAACTCGGTTCCGCTTGAATCGTCATGCAGAACAGGCTCATCAGAAGCAGGTGGAACAGCTTCTTGTTCTGGTAACAGTCGACGTGTTAGACGTTTTGGGATCCAAATTGGACTTTCTTCTCCCTGTGGAAAAACACAAATAGCTCCCCTGGATCATAGTAAAATAGGATCCGGGCCTTTCCAATTACCAGTGAGGACATCTTTCCATCTCACTAGCTCTTTAGGTGGCACAGGCCATTGTCCATGGCGCTCGGCAGCTGAATGGCCATGAGTGTCCAAATTTAAAAAATTTAAAGTAATAAGTATAGTAGAAATGGCCATTTTAGGCGTAGGGGGCACTTCCTCAATTCCCCTTCTTTGTTTGTTTAAATAAACCTTTAGGGTTCGATGGGCACGTTCAATGATGCCTTGACCCTGAGAATTATAAGGCAATCCTGTCAGGAGTGAAACTCCCATGTGATGGCAAAATTGCTTGAATTTTGCTGAGGTATATGCAGGAGCATTGTCCGTTTTTAACACTTTAGGAATGCCCCATGCACTCCACGCTTCAAGACAATGAGTATTAATATGAGAAGCCTTTTCTCCTGATAAAGGAGAAGCAAAAATAACTCTTGAGCAAGTGTCAATGGACACATGTACATATTTTAATTTTCCGAAGGAGGGAACATGGGTGACATTCATTTGCCAATGCCTCTTTTTGGGGATATACCCCATATTAATCATTATCTCTTGTGCAGGCAGAAAACAATTGTTCATAAGTTTAAGACCTAGTTCTGTTAAAATGTCTCTTCCCCATAGATTAACAGGTAGTGGAAGGACATATGGTGTAAAAGTTCTTTTTTGTTTCTCAGGGGCTTTCAATTTTAATAATTTAGAACTAATAGTAGGACTGGCTTCATAGCCAAGGCCTTGCAAAAATGGGAAGATTGATTAACTGGCCACTTAGCAGGCCACCACCTGGTAGATAAGATGCTTTTGTCTGCCTCAGAGTCCCAATGTCCTTTAAAAAGTTTTCTTTTAATCTCCAAATTTAGGTTGGTCAAGTATTTAAATCTCCTAATAGATATGCTAAGTCAGTGCCTGAATAACTGAAGCCTTGTTCTCTCTTCTCCCTTTGTTCTCCCTTCTTGCCCAGTTTGATGCAAATTGGGCAGGACTATTGGGGAGGATGAGCAATTGAGATGGGAAACAAACCCCTAGGGGAGGAGCACATGATCTTTAGTTGGCCTTTATAATTTTGATCAATTACCCCAGGTTGTACTACCAAACCTTTAAGGGTGGCTGATGACCATCCCAAAAGCAGCCCTATTGTATTATAGCTGGTAATGGCCCATTAAAGTCACAAGGGATAGGCTGAACTCCCATTTGTGCGGTCAGGACAATTCTGGTGGTGGCACGGAGGTCCAATACCGGGGAAACTGGAGTGGCTCTCCGCGGGGGTTCTCCTGCTCCCAGACTACTGGGGAGCTGGTTGCCCCATATATTTCAGGGCCCTTAACTGCCTAACGTACACCCCGAGATTGACAGTCAATCCAAGGATACAGGGCTGAATCTCTTCCTGTACAGAAAGGTGACCACTTAGGTTGGGCAGGAATAAACAAATTACCCTTTGGCTGGGAAATAGGCCAGCGACCGGCAATCTAGGTGGCATTAGCCTATCCAGGTTTTTTGTATAATTAGCAGTGATTCTATAAGTTTGGACTGACTTTGCCAACTCTTTAACTTGCTTATGTTCGAGGCAGTGATCATCCTCAAACAAGGGAAACATTTGCCTGATGGTATGGCATGTCTCCGGAGTACAAAAGAACTCGCACTTCCTCTCTGGGTAAAGCGGAAGAGCAGAGACGGCAGCTGCTTTAAGAGCTTCCGGTTGTGTTACAGGAGTCCTCTGTCCTGGCTGAAACCGCTCCACCTCACATTCTGCTGCCTCCTCCTCTAAATATTCCTCCACAGATTCAAATAATTCATCCTCTAATTTTCTGCCAGCTCTAAGGCCTATTGTTCCTTTAGCAGATACAAAGCATTCTCTCCAGAAAACTTATACTCTGTTTCCCCGGACGAGATCCTCTCTTCTCTCAGCGGTTTTTCAGCCATATCTCCATTTCTGACTTGTTTTGAACATGTCTCATAGTGAACAGTGCCACAATGGTCCTGACTGTCTGAGTTTCCCTGCATCATACTGACAGATCAGACAGCACTCCTAATCAACTTGTTCTGAGGAACTTTCATGCTGGCCACCAGGGTGGCTGACCTTTCTTTACATCGCACTTTCAGTGTGTAAGCATCCATGATTCTTGTTGTCCTGCCCATCACTTGTTGCACTTAGGTTCCTGTTACTAGTCACGGATGGAGCACATGCCACCTAATACATTTTAATTATATTTTCAGATAACAATATTGTGAAACACTTTTTCAAAGTACCTAACTTTGAGTGTCTTATTTTGAGGACCATCTCTTTAGTTTTGTAACGCATGTATTGTTTAGAAGACAGGATTTTGTATGTGTGTGTGAAGTTTTATGTGGGTCAATGGAGTCTGTCATGAGACATAAGAACTGGCTAGGTTGAAGGATGTTTAAAATACAATAATTCTCTTTGAGAAGAGTAGACATTAGTTCAATTCAAGTCAATGCCTACTGGTGTCAGAACAAGTGAACACAATATTTCACTAGGACCATGATGTCACCCACCTAGCCACAACACCAGAGATCCTCCCCCATGTAAATAAAGCATCCTAACATCTCAGATTTAGCCAAATGGAAGCATCTTTCCCTGGATCCAACCATACATCATAATCTTCATAAGATCCCTGTTCAGATGGAAAACTTGAATTTTACTGAGAGTCATCTGAGGGCATCCATCTTATAGACCTGCAATTCTCCAGGAAGAGTTTTTAATTAGGAGGCTTTCCTTTCTGGATCTTGGTCCCTCTACCCCCAGAAGTCTGGGTTTGAGATTTTCTTGTAGATTCTTTCCATGCTATTGAGGATGCCATTGGCTATTAATTATAAACCATATCTTGCAACTTGCTTAGAGGCTCTGTCTCGGGTCCTACGGATACAGTACAGTGTGTAAACACTCACTAGACAAGGAGAGTTGAGTTGACATTCCAAATCCTAAGCATATGTCAGCTTTGATCTGCTTTTCTTTGTGGTGGGCGCAAGTGTCTAATCTTTTTTTTTTTTTTTTCAGATTAAGGTCATACAGCCATTTTATTTCTGTGCAAACAAGGATAGGAATCCTACACTGTGTCTGAGCCCTTCCTTCTACACAACACTGGCCACAATTCTGCAACTTCCCTGTGTTGGATGAGAGCCTGCTGTCCAGTCATGGGGTTCTGTGCCTGAGCAGCTGACAAACTGGACTCAGACTCAGAGTCACTTGGCTGGCCCAAGAGGTGTACAGGAGACAGTGACTTTGCTGTGTATGTACAGCACAGGAGCGTGGGATTCGTGCCATGGCACATCTACACAGGAGGAAAGCTATCGATTTTTTTCAGACGAAAACCAATGTCTGGAGGGATGAAACCTTCAGGGTCTCCTCATCAAGTGTAGCTCTGTGTTGTTTCCAGAATTCTGTGTAAACCAGTGATTATTTTAAGGATCAAAATTCCATGGAACAGTAAAAGTGTAATATCTGCCCCACCACTCCTGACTTCCACAGGAAGATGCTGGCCTGACAATCACTGCTCCACTGGGGGCTTCAGGGACAAGGGGCCTCCTCCCTCAGTCCCACCTATCTTGCCTAGCCTTGGTGACCAGCCACATGAAGAAACACCTGGAAGCCTCAGGCCACCTGGGGGTGTCGGGGCCCTCAGGGAAGCAGGCTCACCCCCATCGCCCCTTGGGTGGCTTGATTGTTGATCTTTCTGTGCCAGTTACGATCTCCTCTAAAACCTCACAAAGTCTCCCTTGATGAGTCTTGTGTGTCCTGTCTCTGGGTCCACTACATTGTGAATGATGCTCGGTCGTGCATCCCACTCCTCCTTTGTCATGGGTTTTATGGCCTGGATATGAGACTTCAGCTCCTCCTACAAAGTTTCTTCACTTGCCCAATCTTCTTACAGGGAGATGATATTTCCATGTCAGAGTCTTGTGAAGTAGGCGGGAGTATTTCAATTTCTAATATGTTGTTACACACACATGGGCCAGCCACTTCTGTTGAATGTGGGGCACTGCTAGAAGCTCTGCTCTGCTTACAGGGGTAATGCTGAGCAATGGGGGGCAGGGACACACTCCTGGCCAGCTTGTGTCCTGATTGTGCCAGTGGAACAGGCCCCTGCTCTCCTGAGGGCCTGATGCGGAGGAGGCATCAAAGTTTGGTTCACTGGCCCTTCTCTTTAGGGGAAGAGTATGTGTTGGGGATGGGGATCATGTAGGGCAGGGATCCACAGCCTTGGCTGAAGAGGGAGATCCATGCTCATGCCCTAGGTGTACATGTTCTTTTAATGTTAAATATGCACCCATTGGTGCATCATATTTCTTTTGTGCAGGAATTCAATATCTGGCTGGCATTGTACCTCATGTAACAGAGCATATAGATAATTTTGAAATCTGAGTCGATCTTGGTCGAGATGGTTATTTCTCACTTCCTCACCCATGGATGGTTTCAATTTCTTTGATGGAAGGCCTCATCTCTGGGGAAACCGTGAGGACTTGGTGGATCAGGTTCTCCAGTTGTCCAGAGAGGAAACGTGGAACTGCGTAGGTCCCCGGAGGAAACGTGGAACTGCATAGGTCCCTGTTACAATATTGTTACTTATCTCTTTTAATGGTCTTTCCTCTAAAGGGGAAGAACCCGGTTGTAATAAAAAACAGCAAAACGCCCAAACTCCACGCATCCGACTTCTTTCCCTCATAGGGCTCACTTAATATAAGCTCTGGGGCAAAATATATTCTGGTTCCAAGTGGCACTTTCATTAATCTCCCAGTTCTGCATCTCCAGGCTAGGCCAAAGTCTATTATTTTAATATTACCTCTGGCATCTCTTACTATGTTATCCGGCTTGATATCTCGTTGTGTACAATATCTCGTTGGTGGCAGAATTTTATTCCCGAAACTATCTGTCCAAATGTTTTGTTTTGTTTTGTTTTTTTTTTTTTTTTTTGCCTCCTCCTCAGACAGTCGGAATTGGTCTTTTACTATTTCAAATAAGTTTCCTCCTGGGACATATTACAATATGAAATGTATGTTACTTGCTGTTTCTATGACTTGGAAAAGGCAAATGATGTAAGGATGATGTAGTGTCTCCAATATTGCTCTTTCTGTCCTGATCCCTCTGATGTTCTTCTTGCTAATTGTAACCGTTTTGATGGCAACCAGAGCCTTGCTTTTCAGGTGCCAGGCCAATTTCACAGTGCCAAATGAACCCTGGCCAAGTAAGAAACCCACACTCTACTGACTTCTCAAAGTCTCTGTTTTCAAATTGCTGTCCATGAGGCTGTTCCCTGTGCTCTGGTGCACAGAGGTTGTGAGATAATACAACCTTAAAATGAACAACCTAGAAAACTCTGAAGGAGTCCCACAGGTCACCCAAATTAGCTTCCTGCTCTAACTGGACAAAGCTCACAGGCCAGTTCACAGTCTTATACGAGGACACTCATTCTTCTATCACAGTGGTTCTTTGTGAGGTTAGAGCATGAACTTCACCATGGAGATAGGGTTATCCTGCAGTGTGGCTGTTTCCACTCTGAGCAACAGGGACATTTCCACTCTCATGAAAATGAGACTATCCTCAATTATCTTCTTTAGCAGATCAAAAGACAGATATTTACTTGTTTAGCAGTTACAGGCTGCAGAGGGCATCTGCTGCACCAGGGAAGTGCATTAAAGCTGCAGCCAGAGAGAGAGCTTTGGTCAGCTCTGCACCCTCCAGCTCTTTAGGCTCATGAGCCTCCAGTTAGAGGAGCAGCACCTGGGAGGTGCACTGAAGGTCCAATAGGAGAGCCCTTGTTTAGTCCTCTTCAGGTTATTTATTGATTATTTATTCCTATCACTTTCCAAAATAAAGACAGTTTATGATAAGTGCTTGGACAGTTCAGAAGCCTCCCTCTGCAAATAAGGAGGCCAAATCAAACTGCAATGATCAAACAGGAAGGAAGCACTGGGACTCTGAGAGCAGGAAGGGCCCTGGGCTCCCCAGTAGGAACAGTTTCTTCTTGCCTCTACTACTTTACTAAAACTCCTCTCTGGCCTTTGTTCTGGGATCTGTTTCTTTTGTTGCAGCCTCCTGTTTCTCCTCTGAGCTTTGTCTGAAGTTCCTCCTCCTCTTCACTGTTCCTGCCTGTGTTTCTGATAGTTCCTGCATCCACAAAACTGTCCCCTGAAAGCACCATGGCTGCCATCCTGCTCACCTCTGCCATCTAGATATCCTTCCAGAGTTCCTTCCAGCTCCAGCTGCTGAGTGGTCACTGTGAGCTGCCAGTGTCTTGAATCATGCCAGTTGTACTGTATTTCTGCAACTGCTTCAGGGCAGACATCAAAACAGACTCACAGTTTTCCTCTGAGGAAGACCATTCCTTTCACTTTGGCTTCAATGATCTTGGCCAGCAGCTTCTTAAGTTTTGTTCAAGAGTTACAGATGTTGGACATCTCAACAAAGCACTGAAGGACCAGGGTCAGTAAACCCACATGGGAGCTGATCAGAGAGCACTGTCAACCTATGTGGTCCCTGAGCTTTGGGCCAGAGAAGCTGCCAGAGCCTCACAGCTCCCTTCTCCTTAATGAGCTTCTCATCTGACTGCTTGAAATGGCCAATGGCCGTGGGAGGCACAGAATCCAAAAGCCTGTTGGCATCTTTGCTAGAGACATTTATTATTTCTTCTTCACAAGGAGTACCTATTTGTTAAATTTAATTCCTGATTTCTGCTTCACTTATAGTAACTGTCCTCTTCTTTGTGCTGAAAGAAGTAGATACAGACCCCTGTCCTTCTAGTTCTGCCTATACGCCCTGAACTATGAATGTAAGACTCCACATCCTGTGATGAACAGCTCTGAACCACCATGTCTACCTTAGGCAGTAACAGTGGTTACAACCAAGACTCGAAAATTGCCATTGAAACACCCTCCAGTGTGATTTCCTTTGGCTTCTTTGTAATGTAGCCATGTACAGACTGGACATCGTGCTTTATGAATGTGTTAGGCAACAGCTCCTTGACCTCCTCCTTTTTATCAGAGAAGATGGGTGTGTGTCATAGATGACCACTGTGCACTCAGATCACATCCACAATCCCCACTGCCCTCTCTGTCCTGTGACACTTAATCACCAGGTGTCCACAGTTATGGCTGCTTCCTGAGTCTTCATCCCTATCAGGTCCAGCTGTTTGTGTGCACATTTTGTGTATTT
Organism: Micromys minutus; assembly: GCF_963924665.1. Lineage (NCBI taxonomy): Eukaryota > Metazoa > Chordata > Mammalia > Rodentia > Muridae > Micromys > Micromys minutus. The sequence goes on along the minus strand of NW_027667990.1, from coordinate 691,775 downwards.
CTTCAAAACATTAAAATCCCATGAGGTCAAGTTTTAGAGAAAAGGCAGTGTTTGGGGGTTGTCTTCAAAAGCTTTCTTATTTGCAACACATAAAATTTCTTCCACTTGATTAGCAAAACCCATATCCAAATAGTATTACCACAACCTGGGGTTCCAAACAGATATCACCCCCACTATGCACTCCTTCAAAATGACCACCTTAGGTAGTTCCAACCGAAGAACAAATTACTGATAGCTTTTTGCTGATGTCACTGTAGCCTCTGATCATTTGATTTGCTAGTTCTCTTCTAGGTCCAGGAATAGAACCTGAGGGGCTTGGCCTCACTTCCTCTCTTGTCGCAGACCATGAAGTTTCTCAAAGGAATAGCAAAGGAGAATGTCTTCTTGGTTACTGTACATGGCTAGGCAATTAATTCTTTCCCAGTGTACACATGGTGGAATGTCCTGGCTTGTGAAGGAAATAGGAAGTTCACCCCACAATCTTTGAAAGTCTCTTCAGATATCGAAAACTTAAAGAGAGCTCTTTCTTTGTGCTCCATGGGTATTTCCTTTTCTGTCTCACTATTACTTTCTTCACTGGGAGCTTCACTGATTTTGAGTTTGTTTTAGAATGGCAGAGTCCATTCCTCAGCCTGAGGATTTTCTATCCCACATTTCTATTGGCTTCCTTCCCTTTATTCTTTCCTTTGGTCTCAGGAATGGTTGCCTCTTGATCAGAAAGCTCCTTTGTTTGAATCTCTGGTTTTAGCAGTGGCTGCTTTCTTCCCAAGGGCTCCTTTTTCTTCCTGAAGGCTTTGTTTTAGAAGCAAGGTCGTCTTGAGGCTCCACCTTCTACTTCTTTGCCTTCTTGTGTCTGTGTCTGTCTGTGCCTGTGCCTGTATCTGTGTCTGTGTCTTGAGCTTGGGGGGCAGAAGTGAGGTACAGAAGCAGAAGCATAGTTACAGGGTTTAATTGGTTACTTTAAATGTGGTCCAGGAGTGAGTCTAAGGACACGGCTCCAAAGACACTGCTCCTGGTATCAGCTGGGGCTGCGGTTTTTCTGAGTATAGCTGCGGTTTTTTTTGACAATAGAGACAGAGGGAACACAAACCAACTCATTCTTCAAAGCCACAATTACTCTAAACCATGGAAAGACTCTGCAAGGAAAGAGAACTTAAGACCAGTCTCCCCAAGAACATTGATGCAAAACTAATAAAATTCTTTCTAAAGAAATCCAAGAACACATCAAAATGATCATTCACCATCATGGGATTCAGGGATGATTCCATATTTGGAAATCCATCAACATAATCCACCATATAAACAAACTCAAATAAAAAAATCATATGATCATCTCATTAGATTCTGGGAAAGCATTTGACAAAATTCAATACCCCTTCATGATAACAGTCTTGGAAAGAGCAGGAATCCAAGGCTTATACCTTAACGTAGTAAAAGCAATATAAAACAATCCAGTGCCCAACATCAAACTAAACAGTGAGAAACATGAAGCAATCCCACAAAATCAGGGAATAGACAAGGCTGCCCACTCTCCCCCTCCTTATTCAGTATAGTACTGAAGTCTTGGGCAATTAGAGAACAAAACAAAATCAAATGAATTCACTTTAGAAAGGAAGACATCAAAATATTGCTATTTGCAGGAGATATAATAGCATACTTCAGTGACCGCAAAAATTCCACGAGAGAACTTTTACAACTAATACACAACTTCAGCAAAGTGGCAGACTATAAAATTAACCGAAACAAATCAACCACCTTCCAGTACACAATGGATAAACAGGCTGAGAAAGAAAGTAGGGAATTGAAACCCTTCACAAAAGGTACAAAGAACATAAAATACCTTGGTGTGACCATCACCAAGCAAGTGAAAGATCTATATGACAAGAACTTCAAGAATCTGAAGAAAATTAAAGAAGATCTCAGAAAATGGAAAGATCTCCTATGCTCATGGATTTGCAGGGTCAAAATTGTAAAAATGTCCATCTTGCCAAAAGTAATCTACAGATTCAGTGCAATCCTCATCAAAATTCCAACTCAATTCTTCATAGAGTTGGGAAAAGCAATTTCCAAATTCATCTGGAATAACAAAATACCTAGAATATCGAAATCTATTCTCGAAAATAAAAACACTTCTGGGGGAATCACCATCCCTGTCCTCAAGCTCTGCACTGGTTGAGCTGTAAAAGAGCCCGTGCAGCTGTACTGTGAGCACAGCCTTTCCTGGGCAGATCCTGAGTCCTGATGACAGAGATCCAGCCCTCTGCATTATATTTCAGAAACAGATTTACCAACGAAGAACCATATACTGAAGTACATGATCCTAAGGGATTGAACCTCATTCAAACCCTTAAATAGATTCTTAGCATTATAAGAAGGAAGAAAAAGGCCCTGAAGGCAAAAGTTGAAAGAGCCACTCTGAAGATATATTGAGAGGGTCAGTGTCCATCTTCTGTTTTTGTGGAGCATTTGTGAGAAAATTATAAGAAAAAGTAACACCATGTATAAAAGTCTGCAGTCTGGCTGGAGTTTTATCCCTAGGGTCTATGAAGCTGTTATTTTGTAACTACTGTCCTCCTGTCTCTCTCTTGGTTTAATTTCAAGTCCATGTTTTGTGATTTTCTTGGACCTGTTAGCAGAAGTCAAGGAAAATACTCAGCCTCACTTCTTGTCCAGCCTTTTGAGAAAGAGAAACCTCAGGAGTGAGCATAGTTATATGGGCTTGACTTCATAACATTAGCCTACCCTTGCCTTGAAGTGACCTGACAGTCATAATATTACTAATGTGGAAACCACAGGGAAGTACCTGTACTATATCAGTTTTGATATTGCTGTTCTCTACCAGCAACTGAATCTGAATTCAAGGTTCATATTCCATGGCATAATGACAGATATGTTTTATTTTAGCAATTTAATGTTCTTCCTGGCAGAATCATCCTGTTAAGGTTGTGAAGAAATGAACAAGAAACTATCTACTCCTAAGAGAAACCAATAACTGCCCTAAAACAAAGTTCAATCCACTTGTAATATTCAGACAGCAGTAAGACAAAAGAGTAGACCAGTTCTGAGAGGGGAAGTCAGGACATATAGTGGGCAAGAAAAGGGAGGCTTATACTAGTTTGTAATGCATATGACACAACATCACAGTGAGAATGGAAGGAAATCCAAAAATCAATGTCAGGAAAGTAAACAGGCCACTGGAAAGAGAATGGAAATAAGACATCTCATGCAAAAACTACATTCACGCGCGTGCGCATGCGCACACACACACACACACACACACACACAAACTCAGAGAGGAGAGAGTCTAAACAGAACATTAATGATATGCTTAGTTCCTGATTTTTATCTCCACTCAGGTGTTGGAGTTCATTCTGGCTGTGTTCTTTTCTGATAGTGAACAGTGCCACAATGGTCCTGACTGTCTGAGTTTCCCTGCATCATACTGACAGATCAGACAGCACTCCTAATCAACTTGTTCTGAGGAACTTTCATGCTGGCCACCAGGGTGGCTGACCTTTCTTTACATCGCACTTTCAGTGTGTAAGCATCCATGATTCTTGTTGTCCTGCCCATCACTTGTTGCACTTAGGTTCCTGTTACTAGTCACGGTGGATGGAGCACATGCCACCTAATACATTTTAATTATATTTTCAGATAACAATATTGTGAAACACTTTTTCAAAGTACCTAACTTTGAGTGTCTTATTTTGAGGACCATCTCTTTAGTTTTGTAACGCATGTATTGTTTAGAAGACAGGATTTTGTATGTGTGTGTGAAGTTTTATGTGGGTCAATGGAGTCTGTCATGAGACATAAGAACTGGCTAGGTTGAAGGATGTTTAAAATACAATAATTCTCTTTGAGAAGAGTAGACATTAGTTCAATTCAAGTCAATGCCTACTGGTGTCAGAACAAGTGAACACAATATTTCACTAGGACCATGATGTCACCCACCTAGCCACAACACCAGAGATCCTCCCCCATGTAAATAAAGCATCCTAACATCTCAGATTTAGCCAAATGGAAGCATCTTTCCCTGGATCCAACCATACATCATAATCTTCATAAGATCCCTGTTCAGATGGAAAACTTGAATTTTACCGAGAGTCATCTGAGGGCATCCATCTTATAGACCTGCAATTCTCCAGGAAGAGTTTTTAATTAGGAGGCTTTCCTTTCTGGATCTTGGTCCCTCTACCCCCAGAAGTCTGGGTTTGAGATTTTCTTGTAGCTTCTTTCCATGCTATTGAGGATGCCATTGGCTATTAATTATAAACCATATCTTGCAACTTGCTTAGAGGCTCTGTCTCGGGTCCTACGGATACAGTACAGTGTGTAAACACTCACTAGACAAGGAGAGTTGAGTTGACATTCCAAATCCTAAGCATATGTCAGCTTTGATCTGCTTTTCTTTGTGGTGGGCGCAAGTGTCTAATCTTTTTTTTTTTTTTTTCAGATTAAGGTCATACAGCCATTTTATTTCTGTGCAAACAAGGATAGGAATCCTACACTGTGTCTGAGCCCTTCCTTCTACACAACACTGGCCACAATTCTGCAACTTCCCTGTGTTGGATGAGAGCCTGCTGTCCAGTCATGGGGTTCTGTGCCTGAGCAGCTGACAAACTGGACTCAGACTCAGAGTCACTTGGCTGGCCCAAGAGGTGTACAGGAGACAGTGACTTTGCTGTGTATGTACAGCACAGGAGCGTGGGATTCGTGCCATGGCACATCTACACAGGAGGAAAGCTATTGATTTTTTTCAGACGAAAACCAATGTCTGGAGGGATGAAACCTTCAGGGTCTCCTCATCAGGTGTAGCTCTGTGTTGTTTCCAGAATTCTGTGTAAACCAGTGATTATTTTAAGGATCAAAATTCCATGGAACAGTAAAAGTGTAATATCTGCCCCACCACTCCTGACTTCCACAGGAAGATGCTGGCCTGACAATCACTGCTCCACTGGGGGCTTCAGGGACAAGGGGCCTCCTCCCTCAGTCCCACCTATCTTGCCTAGCCTTGGTGACCAGCCACATGAAGAAACACCTGGAAGCCTCAGACCACCTGGGGGTGTCGGGGCCCTCAGGGAAGCAGGCTCACCCCCATCGCCCCTTGGGTGGCTTGATTGTTGATCTTTCTGTGCCAGTTACGATCTCCTCTAAAACCTCACAAAGTCTCCCTTGATGAGTCTTGTGTGTCCTGTCTCTGGGTCCACTACATTGTGAATGATGCTCGGTCGTGCATCCCACTCCTCCTTTGTCATGGGTTTTATGGCCTGGATATGAGACTTCAGCTCCTCCTACAAAGTTTCTTCACTTGCCCAATCTTCTTACAGGGAGATGATATTTCCATGTCAGAGTCTTGTGAAGTAGGCGGGAGTATTTCAATTTCTAATATGTTGTTACACACACATGGGCCAGCCACTTCTGTTGAATGTGGGGCACTGCTAGAAGCTCTGCTCTGCTTACAGGGGTAATGCTGAGCAATGGGGGGCAGGGACACACTCCTGGCCAGCTTGTGTCCTGATTGTGCCAGTGGAACAGGCCCCTGCTCTCCTGAGGGCCTGATGCGGAGGAGGCATCAAAGTTTGGTTCACTGGCCCTTCTCTTTAGGGGAAGAGTATGTGTTGGGGATGGGGATCATGTAGGGCAGGGATCCACAGCCTTGGCTGAAGAGGGAGATCCATGCTCATGCCCTAGGTGTACATGTTCTTTTAATGTTAAATATGCACCCATTGGTGCATCATATTTCTTTTGTGCAGGAATTCAATATCTGGCTGGCATTGTACCTCATGTAACAGAGCATATAGATAATTTTGAAATCTGAGTCGATCTTGGTCGAGATGGTTATTTCTCACTTCCTCACCCATGGATGGTTTCAATTTCTTTGATGGAAGGCCTCATCTCTGGGGAAACCGTGAGGACTTGGTGGATCAGGTTCTCCAGTTGTCCAGAGAGGAAACGTGGAACTGCATAGGTCCCCGGAGGAAACGTGGAACTGCATAGGTCCCTGTTACAATATTGTTACTTATCTCTTTTAATGGTCTTTCCTCTAAAGGGGAAGAACCCGGTTGTAATAAAAAACAGCAAAACGCCCAAACTCCACGCATCCGACTTCTTTCCCTCATAGGGCTCACTTAATATAAGCTCTGGGGCAAAATATATTCTGGTTCCAAGTGGCACTTTCATTAATCTCCCAGTTCTGCATCTCCAGGCTAGGCCAAAGTCTATTATTTTAATATTACCTCTGGCATCTCTTACTATGTTATCCGGCTTGATATCTCGTTGTGTACAATATCTCGTTGGTGGCAGAATTTTATTCCCGAAACTATCTGTCCAAATGTTTTGTTTTGTTTTGTTTTTTTTTTTTTTTTTTGCCTCCTCCTCAGACAGTCGGAATTGGTCTTTTACTATTTCAAATAAGTTTCCTCCTGGGACATATTACAATATGAAATGTATGTTACTTGCTGTTTCTATGACTTGGAAAAGGCAAATGATGTAAGGATGATGTAGTGTCTCCAATATTGCTCTTTCTGTCCTGATCCCTCTGATGTTCTTCTTGCTAATTGTAACCGTTTTGATGGCAACCAGAGCCTTGCTTTTCAGGTGCCAGGCCAATTTCACAGTGCCAAATGAACCCTGGCCAAGTAAGAAACCCACACTCTACTGACTTCTCAAAGTCTCTGTTTTCAAATTGCTGTCCATGAGGCTGTTCCCTGTGCTCTGGTGCACAGAGGTTGTGAGATAATACAACCTTAAAATGAACAACCTAGAAAACTCTGAAGGAGTCCCACAGGTCACCCAAATTAGCTTCCTGCTCTAACTGGACAAAGCTCACAGGCCAGTTCACAGTCTTATACGAGGACACTCATTCTTCTATCACAGTGGTTCTTTGTGAGGTTAGAGCATGAACTTCACCATGGAGATAGGGTTATCCTGCAGTGTGGCTGTTTCCACTCTGAGCAACAGGGACATTTCCACTCTCATGAAAATGAGACTATCCTCAATTATCTTCTTTAGCAGATCAAAAGACAGATATTTACTTGTTTAGCAGTTACAGGCTGCAGAGGGCATCTGCTGCACCAGGGAAGTGCATTAAAGCTGCAGCCAGAGAGAGAGCTTTGGTCAGCTCTGCACCCTCCAGCTCTTTAGGCTCATGAGCCTCCAGTTAGAGGAGCAGCACCTGGGAGGTGCACTGAAGGTCCAATAGGAGAGCCCTTGTTTAGTCCTCTTCAGGTTATTTATTGATTATTTATTCCTATCACTTTCCAAAATAAAGACAGTTTATGATAAGTGCTTGGACAGTTCAGAAGCCTCCCTCTGCAAATAAGGAGGCCAAATCAAACTGCAATGATCAAACAGGAAGGAAGCACTGGGACTCTGAGAGCAGGAAGGGCCCTGGGCTCCCCAGTAGGAACAGTTTCTTCTTGCCTCTACTACTTTACTAAAACTCCTCTCTGGCCTTTGTTCTGGGATCTGTTTCTTTTGTTGCAGCCTCCTGTTTCTCCTCTGAGCTTTGTCTGAAGTTCCTCCTCCTCTTCACTGTTCCTGCCTGTGTTTCTGATAGTTCCTGCATCCACAAAACTGTCCCCTGAAAGCACCATGGCTGCCATCCTGCTCACCTCTGCCATCTAGATATCCTTCCAGAGTTCCTTCCAGCTCCAGCTGCTGAGTGGTCACTGTGAGCTGCCAGTGTCTTGAATCATGCCAGTTGTACTGTATTTCTGCAACTGCTTCAGGGCAGACATCAAAACAGACTCACAGTTTTCCTCTGAGGAAGACCATTCCTTTCACTTTGGCTTCAATGATCTTGGCCAGCAGCTTCTTAAGATTTGTTCAAGAGTTACAGATGTTGGACATCTCAACAAAGCACTGAAGGACCAGGGTCAGTAAACCCACATGGGAGCTGATCAGAGAGCACTGTCAACCTATGTGGTCCCTGAGCTTTGGGCCAGAGAAGCTGCCAGAGCCTCACAGCTCCCTTCTCCTTAATGAGCTTCTCATCTGACTGCTTGAAATGGCCAATGGCCGTGGGAGGCACAGAATCCAAAAGCCTGTTGGCATCTTTGCTAGAGACATTTATTATTTCTTCTTCACAAGGAGTACCTATTTGTTAAATTTAATTCCTGATTTCTGCTTCACTTATAGTAACTGTCCTCTTCTTTGTGCTGAAAGAAGTAGATACAGACCCCTGTCCTTCTAGTTCTGCCTATACGCCCTGAACTATGAATGTAAGACTCCACATCCTGTGATGAACAGCTCTGAACCACCATGTCTACCTTAGGCAGTAACAGTGGTTACAACCAAGACTCGAAAATTGCCATTGAAACACCCTCCAGTGTGATTTCCTTTGGCTTCTTTGTAATGTAGCCATGTACAGACTGGACATCGTGCTTTATGAATGTGTTAGGCAACAGCTCCTTGACCTCCTCCTTTTTATCAGAGAAGATGGGTGTGTGTCATAGATGACCACTGTGCACTCAGATCACATCCACAATCCCCACTGCCCTCTCTGTCCTGTGACACTTAATCACCAGGTGTCCACAGTTATGGCTGCTTCCTGAGTCTTCATCCCTATCAGGTCCAGCTGTTTGTGTGCACATTTTGTGTATTTCTTCAAAACATTAAAATCCCATGAGGTCAAGTTTTAGAGAAAAGGCAGTGTTTGGGGGTTGTCTTCAAAAGCTTTCTTATTTGCAACACATAAAATTTCTTCCACTTGATTAGCAAAACCCATATCCAAATAGTATTACCACAACCTGGGGTTCCAAACAGATATCACCCCCACTATGCACTCCTTCAAAATGACCACCTTAGGTAGTTCCAACCGAAGAACAAATTACTGATAGCTTTTTGCTGATGTCACTGTAGCCTCTGATCATTTGATTTGCTAGTTCTCTTCTAGGTCCAGGAATAGAACCTGAGGGGCTTGGCCTCACTTCCTCTCTTGTCGCAGACCATGAAGTTTCTCAAAGGAATAGCAAAGGAGAATGTCTTCTTGGTTACTGTACATGGCTAGGCAATTAATTCTTTCCCAGTGTACACATGGTGGAATGTCCTGGCTTGTGAAGGAAATAGGAAGTTCACCCCACAATCTTTGAAAGTCTCTTCAGATATCGAAAACTTAAAGAGAGCTCTTTCTTTGTGCTCCATGGGTATTTCCTTTTCTGTCTCACTATTACTTTCTTCACTGGGAGCTTCACTGATTTTGAGTTTGTTTTAGAATGGCAGAGTCCATTCCTCAGCCTGAGGATTTTCTATCCCACATTTCTATTGGCTTCCTTCCCTTTATTCTTTCCTTTGGTCTCAGGAATGGTTGCCTCTTGATCAGAAAGCTCCTTTGTTTGAATCTCTGGTTTTAGCAGTGGCTGCTTTCTTCCCAAGGGCTCCTTTTTCTTCCTGAAGGCTTTGTTTTAGAAGCAAGGTCGTCTTGAGGCTCCACCTTCTACTTCTTTGCCTTCTTGTGTCTGTGTCTGTCTGTGCCTGTGCCTGTATCTGTGTCTGTGTCTTGAGCTTGGGGGGCAGAAGTGAGGTACAGAAGCAGAAGCATAGTTACAGGGTTTAATTGGTTACTTTAAATGTGGTCCAGGAGTGAGTCTAAGGACACGGCTCCAAAGACACTGCTCCTGGTATCAGCTGGGGCTGCGGTTTTTCTGAGTATAGCTGCGGTTTTTTTTGACAATAGAGACAGAGGGAACACAAACCAACTCATTCTTCAAAGCCACAATTACTCTAAACCATGGAAAGACTCTGCAAGGAAAGAGAACTTAAGACCAGTCTCCCCAAGAACATTGATGCAAAACTAATAAAATTCTTTCTAAAGAAATCCAAGAACACATCAAAATGATCATTCACCATCATGGGATTCAGGGATGATTCCATATTTGGAAATCCATCAACATAATCCACCATATAAACAAACTCAAATAAAAAAATCATATGATCATCTCATTAGATTCTGGGAAAGCATTTGACAAAATTCAATACCCCTTCATGATAACAGTCTTGGAAAGAGCAGGAATCCAAGGCTTATACCTTAACGTAGTAAAAGCAATATAAAACAATCCAGTGCCCAACATCAAACTAAACAGTGAGAAACATGAAGCAATCCCACAAAATCAGGGAATAGACAAGGCTGCCCACTCTCCCCCTCCTTATTCAGTATAGTACTGAAGTCTTGGGCAATTAGAGAACAAAACAAAATCAAATGAATTCACTTTAGAAAGGAAGACATCAAAATATTGCTATTTGCAGGAGATATAATAGCATACTTCAGTGACCGCAAAAATTCCACGAGAGAACTTTTACAACTAATACACAACTTCAGCAAAGTGGCAGACTATAAAATTAACCGAAACAAATCAACCACCTTCCAGTACACAATGGATAAACAGGCTGAGAAAGAAAGTAGGGAATTGAAACCCTTCACAAAAGGTACAAAGAACATAAAATACCTTGGTGTGACCATCACCAAGCAAGTGAAAGATCTATATGACAAGAACTTCAAGAATCTGAAGAAAATTGAAGAAGATCTCAGAAAATGGAAAGATCTCCTATGCTCATGGATTTGCAGGGTCAAAATTGTAAAAATGTCCATCTTGCCAAAAGTAATCTACAGATTCAGTGCAATCCTCATCAAAATTCCAACTCAATTCTTCATAGAGTTGGGAAAAGCAATTTCCAAATTCATCTGGAATAACAAAATACCTAGAATATCGAAATCTATTCTCGAAAATAAAAACACTTCTGGGGGAATCACCATTCCTGTCCTCAAGCTCTGCACTGGTTGAGCTGTAAAAGAGCCCGTGCAGCTGTACTGTGAGCACAGCCTTTCCTGGGCAGATCCTGAGTCCTGATGACAGAGATCCAGCCCTCTGAATTATACTTCTGAAACAGATTTACCAATGAAGAACCATATACTGAAGTACATGATCCTAAGGGATTGAACCTCATTCAAACCCTTAAATAGATTCTTAGCATTATAAGAAGGAAGAAAAAGGCCCTGAAGGCAAAAGTTGAAAGAGCCACTCTGAAGATATATTGAGAGGGTCAGTGTCCATCTTCTGTTTTTGTGGAGCATTTGTGAGAAAATTATAAGAAAAAGTAACACCATGTATAAAAGTCTGCAGTCTGGCTGGAGTTTTATCCCTAGGGTCTATGAAGCTGTTATTTTGTAACTACTGTCCTCCTGTCTCTCTCTTGGTTTAATTTCAAGTCCATGTTTTGTGATTTTCTTGGACCTGTTAGCAGAAGTCAAGGAAAATACTCAGCCTCACTTCTTGTCCAGCCTTTTGAGAAAGAGAAACCTCAGGAGTGAGCATAGTTATATGGGCTTGACTTCATAACATTAGCCTACCCTTGCCTTGAAGTGACCTGACAGTCATAATATTACTAATGTGGAAACCACAGGGAAGTACCTGTACTATATCAGTTTTGATATTGCTGTTCTCTACCAGCAACTGAATCTGAATTCAAGGTTCATATTCCATGGCATAATGACAGATATGTTTTATTTTAGCAATTTAATGTTCTTCCTGGCAGAATCATCCTGTTAAGGTTGTGAAGAAATGAACAAGAAACTATCTACTCCTAAGAGAAACCAATTACTGCCCTAAAACAAAGTTCAATCCACTTGTAATATTCAGACAGCAGTAAGACAAAAGAGTAGACCAGTTCTGAGAGGGGAAGTCAGGACACATAGTGGGCAAGAAAAGGGAGGCTTATACTAGTTTGTAATGCATATGACACAACATCACAGTGAGAATGGAAGGAAATCCAAAAATCAATGTCAGGAAAGTAAACAGGCCACTGGAAAGAGAATGGAAATAAGACATCTCATGCAAAAACTACATTCACGCGCGTGGGCATGCGCGCGCGCACACACACACACACACACACACACACACACACACACACACACACACACACACACACAAACTCAGAGAGGAGAGAGTCTAAACAGAACATTAATGATATGCTTAGTTCCTGATTTTTATCTCCACTCAGGTGTTGGAGTTCATTCTGGCTGTGTTCTTTTCTGATAGTGAACAGTGCCACAATGGTCCTGACTGTCTGAGTTTCCCTGCATCATACTGACAGATCAGACAGCACTCCTAATCAACTTGTTCTGAGGAACTTTCATGCTGGCCACCAGGGTGGCTGACCTTTCTTTACATCGCACTTTCAGTGTGTAAGCATCCATGATTCTTGTTGTCCTGCCCATCACTTGTTGCACTTAGGTTCCTGTTACTAGTCACGGATGGAGCACATGCCACCTAATACATTTTAATTATATTTTCAGATAACAATATTGTGAAACACTTTTTCAAAGTACCTAACTTTGAGTGTCTTATTTTGAGGACCATCTCTTTAGTTTTGTAACGCATGTATTGTTTAGAAGACAGGATTTTGTATGTGTGTGTGAAGTTTTATGTGGGTCAATGGAGTCTGTCATGAGACATAAGAACTGGCTAGGTTGAAGGATGTTTAAAATACAATAATTCTCTTTGAGAAGAGTAGACATTAGTTCAATTCAAGTCAATGCCTACTGGTGTCAGAACAAGTGAACACAATATTTCACTAGGACCATGATGTCACCCACCTAGCCACAACACCAGAGATCCTCCCCCATGTAAATAAAGCATCCTAACATCTCAGATTTAGCCAAATGGAAGCATCTTTCCCTGGATCCAACCATACATCATAATCTTCATAAGATCCCTGTTCAGATGGAAAACTTGAATTTTACCGAGAGTCATCTGAGGGCATCCATCTTATAGACCTGCAATTCTCCAGGAAGAGTTTTTAATTAGGAGGCTTTCCTTTCTGGATCTTGGTCCCTCTACCCCCAGAAGTCTGGGTTTGAGATTTTCTTGTAGCTTCTTTCCATGCTATTGAGGATGCCATTGGCTATTAATTATAAACCATATCTTGCAACTTGCTTAGAGGCTCTGTCTCGGGTCCTACGGATACAGTACAGTGTGTAAACACTCACTAGACAAGGAGAGTTGAGTTGACATTCCAAATCCTAAGCATATGTCAGCTTTGATCTGCTTTTCTTTGTGGTGGGCGCAAGTGTCTAATCTTTTTTTTTTTTTTTTCAGATTAAGGTCATACAGCCATTTTATTTCTGTGCAAACAAGGATAGGAATCCTACACTGTGTCTGAGCCCTTCCTTCTACACAACACTGGCCACAATTCTGCAACTTCCCTGTGTTGGATGAGAGCCTGCTGTCCAGTCATGGGGTTCTGTGCCTGAGCAGCTGACAAACTGGACTCAGACTCAGAGTCACTTGGCTGGCCCAAGAGGTGTACAGGAGACAGTGACTTTGCTGTGTATGTACAGCACAGGAGCGTGGGATTCGTGCCATGGCACATCTACACAGGAGGAAAGCTATTGATTTTTTTCAGACGAAAACCAATGTCTGGAGGGATGAAACCTTCAGGGTCTCCTCATCAGGTGTAGCTCTGTGTTGTTTCCAGAATTCTGTGTAAACCAGTGATTATTTTAAGGATCAAAATTCCATGGAACAGTAAAAGTGTAATATCTGCCCCACCACTCCTGACTTCCACAGGAAGATGCTGGCCTGACAATCACTGCTCCACTGGGGGCTTCAGGGACAAGGGGCCTCCTCCCTCAGTCCCACCTATCTTGCCTAGCCTTGGTGACCAGCCACATGAAGAAACACCTGGAAGCCTCAGGCCACCTGGGGGTGTCGGGGCCCTCAGGGAAGCAGGCTCACCCCCATCGCCCCTTGGGTGGCTTGATTGTTGATCTTTCTGTGCCAGTTACGATCTCCTCTAAAACCTCACAAAGTCTCCCTTGATGAGTCTTGTGTGTCCTGTCTCTGGGTCCACTACATTGTGAATGATGCTCGGTCGTGCATCCCACTCCTCCTTTGTCATGGGTTTTATGGCCTGGATATGAGACTTCAGCTCCTCCTACAAAGTTTCTTCACTTGCCCAATCTTCTTACAGGGAGATGATATTTCCATGTCAGAGTCTTGTGAAGTAGGCGGGAGTATTTCAATTTCTAATATGTTGTTACACACACATGGGCCAGCCACTTCTGTTGAATGTGGGGCACTGCTAGAAGCTCTGCTCTGCTTACAGGGGTAATGCTGAGCAATGGGGGGCAGGGACACACTCCTGGCCAGCTTGTGTCCTGATTGTGCCAGTGGAACAGGCCCCTGCTCTCCTGAGGGCCTGATGCGGAGGAGGCATCAAAGTTTGGTTCACTGGCCCTTCTCTTTAGGGGAAGAGTATGTGTTGGGGATGGGGATCATGTAGGGCAGGGATCCACAGCCTTGGCTGAAGAGGGAGATCCATGCTCATGCCCTAGGTGTACATGTTCTTTTAATGTTAAATATGCACCCATTGGTGCATCATATTTCTTTTGTGCAGGAATTCAATATCTGGCTGGCATTGTACCTCATGTAACAGAGCATATAGATAATTTTGAAATCTGAGTCGATCTTGGTCGAGATGGTTATTTCTCACTTCCTCACCCATGGATGGTTTCAATTTCTTTGATGGAAGGCCTCATCTCTGGGGAAACCGTGAGGACTTGGTGGATCAGGTTCTCCAGTTGTCCAGCGAGGAAACGTGGAACTGCATAGGTCCCCGGAGGAAACGTGGAACTGCATAGGTCCCTGTTACAATATTGTTACTTATCTCTTTTAATGGTCTTTCCTCTAAAGGGGAAGAACCCGGTTGTAATAAAAAACAGCAAAACGCCCAAACTCCACGCATCTGACTTCTTTCCCTCATAGGGCTCACTTAATATAAGCTCTGGGGCAAAATATATTCTGGTTCCAAGTGGCACTTTCATTAATCTCCCAGTTCTGCATCTCCAGGCTAGGCCAAAGTCTATTATTTTAATATTACCTCTGGCATCTCTTACTATGTTATCCGGCTTGATATCTCGTTGTGTACAATATCTCGTTGGTGGCAGAATTTTATTCCCGAAACTATCTGTCCAAATGTTTTGTTTTGTTTTGTTTTGTTTTTTTTTTGCCTCCTCCTCAGACAGTCGGAATTGGTCTTTTACTATTTCAAATAAGTTTCCTCCTGGGACATATTACAATATGAAATGTATGTTACTTGCTGTTTCTATGACTTGGAAAAGGCAAATGATGTGAGGATGATGTAGTGTCTCCAATATTGCTCTTTCTGTCCTGATCCCTCTGATGTTCTTCTTGCTAATTGTAACCGTTTTGATGGCAACCAGAGCCTTGCTTTTCAGGTGCCAGGCCAATTTCACAGTGCCAAATGAACCCTGGCCAAGTAAGAAACCCACACTCTACTGACTTCTCAAAGTCTCTGTTTTCAAATTGCTGTCCATGAGGCTGTTCCCTGTGCTCTGGTGCACAGAGGTTGTGAGATAATACAACCTTAAAATGAACAACCTAGAAAACTCTGAAGGAGTCCCACAGGTCACCCAAATTAGCTTCCTGCTCTAACTGGACAAAGCTCACAGGCCAGTTCACAGTCTTATACGAGGACACTCATTCTTCTATCACAGTGGTTCTTTGTGAGGTTAGAGCATGAACTTCACCATGGAGATAGGGTTATCCTGCAGTGTGGCTGTTTCCACTCTGAGCAACAGGGACATTTCCACTCTCATGAAAATGAGACTATCCTCAATTATCTTCTTTAGCAGATCAAAAGACAGATATTTACTTGTTTAGCAGTTACAGGCTGCAGAGGGCATCTGCTGCACCAGGGAAGTGCATTAAAGCTGCAGCCAGAGAGAGAGCTTTGGTCAGCTCTGCACCCTCCAGCTCTTTAGGCTCATGAGCCTCCAGTTAGAGGAGCAGCACCTGGGAGGTGCACTGAAGGTCCAATAGGAGAGCCCTTGTTTAGTCCTCTTCAGGTTATTTATTGATAATTTATTTATTCCTATCACTTTCCAAAATAAAGACAGTTTATGATAAGTGCTTGGACAGTTCAGAAGCCTCCCTCTGCAAATAAGGAGGCCAAATCAAACTGCAATGATCAAACAGGAAGGAAGCACTGGGACTCTGAGAGCAGGAAGGGCCCTGGGCTCCCCAGTAGGAACAGTTTCTTCTTGCCTCTACTACTTTACTAAAACTCCTCTCTGGCCTTTGTTCTGGGATCTGTTTCTTTTGTTGCAGCCTCCTGTTTCTCCTCTGAGCTTTGTCTGAAGTTCCTCCTCCTCTTCACTGTTCCTGCCTGTGTTTCTGATAGTTCCTGCATCCACAAAACTGTCCCCTGAAAGCACCATGGCTGCCATCCTGCTCACCTCTGCCATCTAGATATCCTTCCAGAGTTCCTTCCAGCTCCAGCTGCTGAGTGGTCACTGTGAGCTGCCAGTGTCTTGAATCATGCCAGTTGTACTGTATTTCTGCAACTGCTTCAGGGCAGACATCAAAACAGACTCACAGTTTTCCTCTGAGGAAGACCATTCCTTTCACTTTGGCTTCAATGATCTTGGCCAGCAGCTTCTTAAGTTTTGTTCAAGAGTTACAGATGTTGGACATCTCAACAAAGCACTGAAGGACCAGGGTCAGTAAACCCACATGGGAGCTGATCAGAGAGCACTGTCAACCTATGTGGTCCCTGAGCTTTGGGCCAGAGAAGCTGCCAGAGCCTCACAGCTCCCTTCTCCTTAATGAGCTTCTCATCTGACTGCTTGAAATGGCCAATGGCCGTGGGAGGCACAGAATCCAAAAGCCTGTTGGCATCTTTGCTAGAGACATTTATTATTTCTTCTTCACAAGGAGTACCTATTTGTTAAATTTAATTCCTGATTTCTGCTTCACTTATAGTAACTGTCCTCTTCTTTGTGCTGAAAGAAGTAGATACAGACCCCTGTCCTTCTAGTTCTGCCTATACGCCCTGAACTATGAATGTAAGACTCCACATCCTGTGATGAACAGCTCTGAACCACCATGTCTACCTTAGGCAGTAACAGTGGTTACAACCAAGACTCGAAAATTGCCATTGAAACACCCTCCAGTGTGATTTCCTTTGGCTTCTTTGTAATGTAGCCATGTACAGACTGGACATCGTGCTTTATGAATGTGTTAGGCAACAGCTCCTTGACCTCCTCCTTTTTATCAGAGAAGATGGGTGTGTGTCATAGATGACCACTGTGCACTCAGATCACATCCACAATCCCCACTGCCCTCTCTGTCCTGTGACACTTAATCACCAGGTGTCCACAGTTATGGCTGCTTCCTGAGTCTTCATCCCTATCAGGTCCAGCTGTTTGTGTGCACATTTTGTGTATTTCTTCAAAACATTAAAATCCCATGAGGTCAAGTTTTAGAGAAAAGGCAGTGTTTGGGGGTTGTCTTCAAAAGCTTTCTTATTTGCAACACATAAAATTTCTTCCACTTGATTAGCAAAACCCATATCCAAATAGTATTACCACAACCTGGGGTTCCAAACAGATATCACCCCCACTATGCACTCCTTCAAAATGACCACCTTAGGTAGTTCCAACCGAAGAACAAATTACTGATAGCTTTTTGCTGATGTCACTGTAGCCTCTGATCATTTGATTTGCTAGTTCTCTTCTAGGTCCAGGAATAGAACCTGAGGGGCTTGGCCTCACTTCCTCTCTTGTCGCAGACCATGAAGTTTCTCAAAGGAATAGCAAAGGAGAATGTCTTCTTGGTTACTGTACATGGCTAGGCAATTAATTCTTTCCCAGTGTACACATGGTGGAATGTCCTGGCTTGTGAAGGAAATAGGAAGTTCACCCCACAATCTTTGAAAGTCTCTTCAGATATCGAAAACTTAAAGAGAGCTCTTTCTTTGTGCTCCATGGGTATTTCCTTTTCTGTCTCACTATTACTTTCTTCACTGGGAGCTTCACTGATTTTGAGTTTGTTTTAGAATGGCAGAGTCCATTCCTCAGCCTGAGGATTTTCTATCCCACATTTCTATTGGCTTCCTTCCCTTTATTCTTTCCTTTGGTCTCAGGAATGGTTGCCTCTTGATCAGAAAGCTCCTTTGTTTGAATCTCTGGTTTTAGCAGTGGCTGCTTTCTTCCCAAGGGCTCCTTTTTCTTCCTGAAGGCTTTGTTTTAGAAGCAAGGTCGTCTTGAGGCTCCACCTTCTACTTCTTTGCCTTCTTGTGTCTGTGTCTGTCTGTGCCTGTGCCTGTATCTGTGTCTGTGTCTTGAGCTTGGGGGGCAGAAGTGAGGTACAGAAGCAGAAGCATAGTTACAGGGTTTAATTGGTTACTTTAAATGTGGTCCAGGAGTGAGTCTAAGGACACGGCTCCAAAGACACTGCTCCTGGTATCAGCTGGGGCTGCGGTTTTTCTGAGTATAGCTGCGGTTTTTTTTGACAATAGAGACAGAGGGAACACAAACCAACTCATTCTTCAAAGCCACAATTACTCTAAACCATGGAAAGACTCTGCAAGGAAAGAGAACTTAAGACCAGTCTCCCCAAGAACATTGATGCAAAACTAATAAAATTCTTTCTAAAGAAATCCAAGAACACATCAAAATGATCATTCACCATCATGGGATTCAGGGATGATTCCATATTTGGAAATCCATCAACATAATCCACCATATAAACAAACTCAAATAAAAAAATCATATGATCATCTCATTAGATTCTGGGAAAGCATTTGACAAAATTCAATACCCCTTCATGATAACAGTCTTGGAAAGAGCAGGAATCCAAGGCTTATACCTTAACGTAGTAAAAGCAATATAAAACAATCCAGTGCCCAACATCAAACTAAACAGTGAGAAACATGAAGCAATCCCACAAAATCAGGGAATAGACAAGGCTGCCCACTCTCCCCCTCCTTATTCAGTATAGTACTGAAGTCTTGGGCAATTAGAGAACAAAACAAAATCAAATGAATTCACTTTAGAAAGGAAGACATCAAAATATTGCTATTTGCAGGAGATATAATAGCATACTTCAGTGACCGCAAAAATTCCACGAGAGAACTTTTACAACTAATACACAACTTCAGCAAAGTGGCAGACTATAAAATTAACCGAAACAAATCAACCACCTTCCAGTACACAATGGATAAACAGGCTGAGAAAGAAAGTAGGGAATTGAAACCCTTCACAAAAGGTACAAAGAACATAAAATACCTTGGTGTGACCATCACCAAGCAAGTGAAAGATCTATATGACAAGAACTTCAAGAATCTGAAGAAAATTGAAGAAGATCTCAGAAAATGGAAAGATCTCCTATGCTCATGGATTTGCAGGGTCAAAATTGTAAAAATGTCCATCTTGCCAAAAGTAATCTACAGATTCAGTGCAATCCTCATCAAAATTCCAACTCAATTCTTCATAGAGTTGGGAAAAGCAATTTCCAAATTCATCTGGAATAACAAAATACCTAGAATATCGAAATCTATTCTCGAAAATAAAAACACTTCTGGGGGAATCACCATCCCTGTCCTCAAGCTCTGCACTGGTTGAGCTGTAAAAGAGCCCGTGCAGCTGAACTGTGAGCACAGCCTTTCCTGGGCAGATCCTGAGTCCTGCTGACAGAGATCCAGCCCTCTGCATTATACTTCTGAAACAGATTTACCAACGAAGAACCATATACTGAAGTACATGATCCTAAGGGATCGAACCTCATTCAAACCCTTAAATAGATTCTTAGCATTATAAGAAGGAAGAAAAAGGCCCTGAAGGCAAAAGTTGAAAGAGCCACTCTGAAGATATATTGAGAGGGTCAGTGTCCATCTTCTGTTTTTGTGGAGCATTTGTGAGAAAATTATAAGAAAAAGTAACACCATGTATAAAAGTCTGCAGTCTGGCTGGAGTTTTATCCCTAGGGTCTATGAAGCTGTTATTTTGTAACTACTGTCCTCCTGTCTCTCTCTTGGTTTAATTTCAAGTCCATGTTTTGTGATTTTCTTGGACCTGTTAGCAGAAGTCAAGGAAAATACTCAGCCTCACTTCTTGTCCAGCCTTTTGAGAAAGAGAAACCTCAGGAGTGAGCATAGTTATATGGGCTTGACTTCATAACATTAGCCTACCCTTGCCTTGAAGTGACCTGACAGTCATAATATTACTAATGTGGAAACCACAGGGAAGTACCTGTACTATATCAGTTTTGATATTGCTGTTCTCTACCAGCAACTGAATCTGAATTCAAGGTTCATATTCCATGGCATAATGACAGATATGTTTTATTTTAGCAATTTAATGTTCTTCCTGGCAGAATCATCCTGTTAAGGTTGTGAAGAAATGAACAAGAAACTATCTACTCCTAAGAGAAACCAATTACTGCCCTAAAACAAAGTTCAATCCACTTGTAATATTCAGACAGCAGTAAGACAAAAGAGTAGACCAGTTCTGAGAGGGGAAGTCAGGACACATAGTGGGCAAGAAAAGGGAGGCTTATACTAGTTTGTAATGCATATGACACAACATCACAGTGAGAATGGAAGGAAATCCAAAAATCAATGTCAGGAAAGTAAACAGGCCACTGGAAAGAGAATGGAAATAAGACATCTCATGCAAAAACTACATTCACGCGCGTGGGCATGCGCGCGCGCACACACACACACACACACACACACACACACACACACACACACACACACACACAAACTCAGAGAGGAGAGAGTCTAAACAGAACATTAATGATATGCTTAGTTCCTGATTTTTATCTCCACTCAGGTGTTGGAGTTCATTCTGGCTGTGTTCTTTTCTGATAGTGAACAGTGCCACAATGGTCCTGACTGTCTGAGTTTCCCTGCATCATACTGACAGATCAGACAGCACTCCTAATCAACTTGTTCTGAGGAACTTTCATGCTGGCCACCAGGGTGGCTGACCTTTCTTTACATCGCACTTTCAGTGTGTAAGCATCCATGATTCTTGTTGTCCTGCCCATCACTTGTTGCACTTAGGTTCCTGTTACTAGTCACGGATGGAGCACATGCCACCTAATACATTTTAATTATATTTTCAGATAACAATATTGTGAAACGCTTTTTCAAAGTACCTAACTTTGAGTGTCTTATTTTGAGGATCATCTCTTTAGTTTTGTAACGCATGTATTGTTTAGAAGACAGGATTTTGTATGTGTGTGTGAAGTTTTATGTGGGTCAATGGAGTCTGTCATGAGACATAAGAACTGGCTAGGTTGAAGGATGTTTAAAATACAATAATTCTCTTTGAGAAGAGTAGACATTAGTTCAATTCAAGTCAATGCCTACTGGTGTCAGAACAAGTGAACACAATATTTCACTAGGACCATGATGTCACCCACCTAGCCACAACACCAGAGATCCTCCCCCATGTAAATAAAGCATCCTAACATCTCAGATTTAGCCAAATGGAAGCATCTTTCCCTGGATCCAACCATACATCATAATCTTCATAAGATCCCTGTTCAGATGGAAAACTTGAATTTTACCGAGAGTCATCTGAGGGCATCCATCTTATAGACCTGCAATTCTCCAGGAAGAGTTTTTAATTAGGAGGCTTTCCTTTCTGGATCTTGGTCCCTCTACCCCCAGAAGTCTGGGTTTGAGATTTTCTTGTAGCTTCTTTCCATGCTATTGAGGATGCCATTGGCTATTAATTATAAACCATATCTTGCAACTTGCTTAGAGGCTCTGTCTCGGGTCCTACGGATACAGTACAGTGTGTAAACACTCACTAGACAAGGAGAGTTGAGTTGACATTCCAAATCCTAAGCATATGTCAGCTTTGATCTGCTTTTCTTTGTGGTGGGCGCAAGTGTCTAATCTTTTTTTTTTTTTTTTTCAGATTAAGGTCATACAGCCATTTTATTTCTGTGCAAACAAGGATAGGAATCCTACACTGTGTCTGAGCCCTTCCTTCTACACAACACTGGCCACAATTCTGCAACTTCCCTGTGTTGGATGAGAGCCTGCTGTCCAGTCATGGGGTTCTGTGCCTGAGCAGCTGACAAACTGGACTCAGACTCAGAGTCACTTGGCTGGCCCAAGAGGTGTACAGGAGACAGTGACTTTGCTGTGTATGTACAGCACAGGAGCGTGGGATTCGTGCCATGGCACATCTACACAGGAGGAAAGCTATTGATTTTTTTCAGACGAAAACCAATGTCTGGAGGGATGAAACCTTCAGGGTCTCCTCATCAGGTGTAGCTCTGTGTTGTTTCCAGAATTCTGTGTAAACCAGTGATTATTTTAAGGATCAAAATTCCATGGAACAGTAAAAGTGTAATATCTGCCCCACCACTCCTGACTTCCACAGGAAGATGCTGGCCTGACAATCACTGCTCCACTGGGGGCTTCAGGGACAAGGGGCCTCCTCCCTCAGTCCCACCTATCTTGCCTAGCCTTGGTGACCAGCCACATGAAGAAACACCTGGAAGCCTCAGGCCACCTGGGGGTGTCGGGGCCCTCAGGGAAGCAGGCTCACCCCCATCGCCCCTTGGGTGGCTTGATTGTTGATCTTTCTGTGCCAGTTACGATCTCCTCTAAAACCTCACAAAGTCTCCCTTGATGAGTCTTGTGTGTCCTGTCTCTGGGTCCACTACATTGTGAATGATGCTCGGTCGTGCATCCCACTCCTCCTTTGTCATGGGTTTTATGGCCTGGATATGAGACTTCAGCTCCTCCTACAAAGTTTCTTCACTTGCCCAATCTTCTTACAGGGAGATGATATTTCCATGTCAGAGTCTTGTGAAGTAGGCGGGAGTATTTCAATTTCTAATATGTTGTTACACACACATGGGCCAGCCACTTCTGTTGAATGTGGGGCACTGCTAGAAGCTCTGCTCTGCTTACAGGGGTAATGCTGAGCAATGGGGGGCAGGGACACACTCCTGGCCAGCTTGTGTCCTGATTGTGCCAGTGGAACAGGCCCCTGCTCTCCTGAGGGCCTGATGCGGAGGAGGCATCAAAGTTTGGTTCACTGGCCCTTCTCTTTAGGGGAAGAGTATGTGTTGGGGATGGGGATCATGTAGGGCAGGGATCCACAGCCTTGGCTGAAGAGGGAGATCCATGCTCATGCCCTAGGTGTACATGTTCTTTTAATGTTAAATATGCACCCATTGGTGCATCATATTTCTTTTGTGCAGGAATTCAATATCTGGCTGGCATTGTACCTCATGTAACAGAGCATATAGATAATTTTGAAATCTGAGTCGATCTTGGTCGAGATGGTTATTTCTCACTTCCTCACCCATGGATGGTTTCAATTTCTTTGATGGAAGGCCTCATCTCTGGGGAAACCGTGAGGACTTGGTGGATCAGGTTCTCCAGTTGTCCAGAGAGGAAACGTGGAACTGCATAGGTCCCCGGAGGAAACGTGGAACTGCATAGGTCCCTGTTACAATATTGTTACTTATCTCTTTTAATGGTCTTTCCTCTAAAGGGGAAGAACCCGGTTGTAATAAAAAACAGCAAAACGCCCAAACTCCACGCATCCGACTTCTTTCCCTCATAGGGCTCACTTAATATAAGCTCTGGGGCAAAATATATTCTGGTTCCAAGTGGCACTTTCATTAATCTCCCAGTTCTGCATCTCCAGGCTAGGCCAAAGTCTATTATTTTAATATTACCTCTGGCATCTCTTACTATGTTATCCGGCTTGATATCTCGTTGTGTACAATATCTCGTTGGTGGCAGAATTTTATTCCCGAAACTATCTGTCCAAATGTTTTGTTTTGTTTTGTTTTGTTTTTTTTTTTTTTTTTTTTTTGCCTCCTCCTCAGACAGTCGGAATTGGTCTTTTACTATTTCAAATAAGTTTCCTCCTGGGACATATTACAATATGAAATGTATGTTACTTGCTGTTTCTATGACTTGGAAAAGGCAAATGATGTAAGGATGATGTAGTGTCTCCAATATTGCTCTTTCTGTCCTGATCCCTCTGATGTTCTTCTTGCTAATTGTAACCGTTTTGATGGCAACCAGAGCCTTGCTTTTCAGGTGCCAGGCCAATTTCACAGTGCCAAATGAACCCTGGCCAAGTAAGAAACCCACACTCTACTGACTTCTCAAAGTCTCTGTTTTCAAATTGCTGTCCATGAGGCTGTTCCCTGTGCTCTGGTGCACAGAGGTTGTGAGATAATACAACCTTAAAATGAACAACCTAGAAAACTCTGAAGGAGTCCCACAGGTCACCCAAATTAGCTTCCTGCTCTAACTGGACAAAGCTCACAGGCCAGTTCACAGTCTTATACCGAGGACACTCATTCTTCTATCACAGTGGTTCTTTGTGAGGTTAGAGCATGAACTTCACCATGGAGATAGGGTTATCCTGCAGTGTGGCTATTTCCACTCTGAGCAACAGGGACATTTCCACTCTCATGAAAATGAGACTATCCTCAATTATCTTCTTTAGCAGATCAAAAGACAGATATTTACTTGTTTAGCAGTTACAGGCTGCAGAGGGCATCTGCTGCACCAGGGAAGTGCATTAAAGCTGCAGCCAGAGAGAGAGCTTTGGTCAGCTCTGCACCCTCCAGCTCTTTAGGCTCATGAGCCTCCAGTTAGAGGAGCAGCACCTGGGAGGTGCACTGAAGGTCCAATAGGAGAGCCCTTGTTTAGTCCTCTTCAGGTTATTTATTGATTAATTTATTTATTCCTATCACTTTCCAAAATAAAGACAGTTTATGATAAGTGCTTGGACAGTTCAGAAGCCTCCCTCTGCAAATAAGGAGGCCAAATCAAACTGCAATGATCAAACAGGAAGGAAGCACTGGGACTCTGAGAGCAGGAAGGGCCCTGGGCTCCCCAGTAGGAACAGTTTCTTCTTGCCTCTACTACTTTACTAAAACTCATCTCTGGATTTTGTTCTGGGATCTGTTTCTTTTGTTGCAGCCTCCTGTGTCTCCTCTGAGCTTTGTCTGAAGTTCCTCCTCCTCTTCACTGTTCCTGCCTGTGTTTCTGATAGTTCCTGCATCCACAAAACTGTCCCCTGAAAGCACCATGGCTGCCATCCTGCTCACCTCTGCCATCTAGATATCCTTCCAGAGTTCCTTCCAGCTCCAGCTGCTGAGTGGTCACTGTGAGCTGCCAGTGTCTTGAATCATGCCAGTTGTACTGTATTTCTGCAACTGCTTCAGGGCAGACATCAAAACAGACTCACAGTTTTCCTCTGAGGAAGACCATTCCTTTCACTTTGGCTTCAATGATCTTGGCCAGCAGCTTCTTAAGATTTGTTCAAGAGTTACAGATGTTGGACATCTCAACAAAGCACTGAAGGACCAGGGTCAGTAAACCCACATGGGAGCTGATCAGAGAGCACTGTCAACCTATGTGGTCCCTGAGCTTTGGGCCAGAGAAGCTGCCAGAGCCTCACAGCTCCCTTCTCCTTAATGAGCTTCTCATCTGACTGCTTGAAATGGCCAATGGCCGTGGGAGGCACAGAATCCAAAAGCCTGTTGGCATCTTTGCTAGAGACATTTATTATTTCTTCTTCACAAGGAGTACCTATTTGTTAAATTTAATTCCTGATTTCTGCTTCACTTATAGTAACTGTCCTCTTCTTTGTGCTGAAAGAAGACCCCTGTCCTTCTAGTTCTGCCTATACGCCCTGAACTATGAATGTAAGACTCCACATCCTGTGATGAACAGCTCTGAACCACCATGTCTACCTTAGGCAATAACAGTGGTTGCAACCAAGACTCGAAAATTGCCATTGAAACACCCTCCAGTGTGATTTCCTTTGGCTTCTTTGTAATGTAGCCATGTACAGACTGGACATCGTGCTTTATGAATGTGTTAGGCAACAGCTCCTTGACCTCCTCCTTTTTATCAGAGAAGATGGGTGTGTGCCAGAGATGACCACTGTGCACTCAGATCACATCCCCAATCCTCACTGCCCTCTCTGTCCTGTGACACTTAATCACCAGGTGTCCACAGTTACGGCTGCTTCCTGAGTCTTCATCCCTATCAGGTCCAGCTGTTTGTGTGCACATTTTGTGTATTTCTTCAAAACATTAAAATCCCATGAGGTCAAGTTTTA
The DNA here is from genome assembly GCF_963924665.1 of Micromys minutus. NCBI lineage: Eukaryota > Metazoa > Chordata > Mammalia > Rodentia > Muridae > Micromys > Micromys minutus. Next base: position 665,845 of record NW_027667990.1, on the reverse strand, counting down.
GAGAAAAGGCAGTGTTTGGGGGTTGTCTTCAAAAGCTTTCTTATTTGCAACACATAAAATTTCTTCCACTTGATTAGCAAAACCCATATCCAAATAGTATTACCACAACCTGGGGTTCCAAACAGATATCACCCCCACTATGCACTCCTTCAAAATGACCACCTTAGGTAGTTCCAACCGAAGAACAAATTACTGATAGCTTTTTGCTGATGTCACTGTTGCCTCTGGTCACTTGATTTGCTAGTTCTCTTCTAGGTCCAGGAATAGAACCTGAGGGGCTTGGCCTCACTTCCTCTCTTGTCGCAGACCATGAAGTTTCTCAAAGGAATAGCAAAGGAGAATGTCTTCTTGGTTACTGTACATGGCTAGGCAATTAATTCTTTCCCAGTGTACACATGGTGGAATGTCCTGGCTTGTGAAGGAAATAGGAAGTTCACCCCACAATCTTTGAAAGTCTCTTCAGATATCGAAAACTTAAAGAGAGCTCTTTCTTTGTGCTCCATGGGTATTTCCTTTTCTGTCTCACTATTACTTTCTTCACTGGGAGCTTCACTGATTTTGAGTTTGTTTTAGAATGGCAGAGTCCATTCCTCAGCCTGAGGATTTTCTATCCCACATTTCTATTGGCTTCCTTCCCTTTATTCTTTCCTTTGGTCTCAGGAATGGTTGCCTCTTGATCAGAAAGCTCCTTTGTTTGAATCTCTGGTTTTAGCAGTGGCTGCTTTCTTCCCAAGGGCTCCTTTTTCTTCCTGAAGGCTTTGCTTTTAGAAGCAGGGTCGTCTTGAGGCTCCACCGTCTACTTTTTGGCATTCTTGTGTCTGTGTCTGTCTGTGCCTGTGCCTGTATCTGTGTCTGTGTCTTGAGCTTGGGGGGCAGAAGTGAGGTACAGAAGCAGAAGCATAGTTACAGCGTTCTAATTTTTTAGTTTAAGTGTGGTCAAGGAGTGAGTCTAAGGACACGGTTCCAAAGACACTGCTCCTGGTGTCAGCTGGGGCTGCAGTTTTTCTGAGAATAGCTGCTTTGTGCTTCTCTGAGAGCAGTTGCCTTATAGGGCTTATTTGGGGGCTTTCTGTTCTCTGTCTGTTGCAAGCTGGCTGCCCATCAGTATCTTGTTTGGCCACCTGGGCCATGACCTGGCCTGCCCGGTGTACACAGCCTTGAAGAAATGGCGTTATTGTTGCTAAGCGGGGGTCTTTCATAGGGGCTACATTTTTCATCCACTGAATAAGCATTTGTCCATGCAGGAGGAATATATTTAATCAAAATTGACAAAGATAACCTATAAGTTAATCTTACATTTCAAATTTATTCCTATAAGATGATATGGGTGTGCTAGCAAGACAGTGCAGTTGTGATGTGCACAGGATGCTCTTTCACAGGACTCACATGGTGGTTTCAGGCCCTACATGTGGCTAACAACATCTTTAATCTCCAGGACCAATGGATCAACATATTCCTCTATTGTCCTCACATACCAAGGGCTGGAATGGCCTGCCGTCATGTAGGCAAGGAAAACACTCATTGATGCCAAGTGAAAATTAAAAAAAAAATTAAAAAGTAAAGAAAAAACATAAGTTCCTGCCTTAATGGGCAGGAATAAAAGAAACATTGACTACTAGAAAGCAAACAGGTTAAGAGGAGGACATGTCAGTCCTATGGCTTTTTCCTGGGTACTCCCCTTCTTGTCCACATTACCTCTCACCTACAGAAAAATCTAACAAAGATCAATTAGTGCTTGTAGAACTCTTGACCTCAAGACCTGCTTTAGTGCCAGTCCTGACTTCCTTTGGTGATGAACAGTGATATGGAAGTGTAAGCTGAATAAACCCCCTTCCTCCCCAACTTGCTTCTTGGTCATGATGTTTGTGCAGGTAATAAACCCTGACTCAGACTATATGTTCGAAAGAGCCAATCATAGGTCTTCCACAAGAGCAATGAGAGCTCTTAACCACATAGTCATTTCCCCAACCCTGTCTTCTTTCTTTTTCTTCTTTGAAAATATATGCACATGTATATATGGTGAGTTTATTCCTTCTGTATCTGACTCTCTTCTTTATTATGAACATATTTTCTGTTCTTTTACAACTTTATTTTACAAATCAAAGACAAATGTACAGATTTTAAGCATTTATGCATAAAAGTATGAGAATGCATTTCTGTCAGTACTTGATTTTTTAAAAAAGATTTGATAGGATGCATTAAAATCTTACTAGTTACAATGAGCATAAAGTACCTGTAAAACCAGATGTAACCTGGAAATAGTCAAAGTTTTCTTGGTGTGTAAAGATTAAGCATAAAGGTTTTTCATTTTCTTTATTTTTTTCTTGAATTTCATATAGTCTGTGAGTTATTTCTGGGGTGTTCAGAGCTTTCTGGGGTTAGTATCTAATTATCAGTGACTGCATATTATGTCTCTTCTTTTGTGACTGGGTTACCTCATTCAGGATGATGTTCTCTAGATGCATCCATTTTCTTAAAAATTTCACATTTTCATACCATTGGTCCCGATTTTCTTCATAGACAATTTTATTGGATATTTTATGTCTTTACAGTACAAATGTTATCCCCTTTCCCTGTTCTCTTATCCTGTCCCCTGGAGGCTCAACCCCCTCGCATGCTTCTGTAAAACTGCTCCCACTCCCAATCACACAATCCCACCTCAACCACCTGGAATTTTACCACACTGGTGAAAAGGTGCCTTCACAGACAGGACCATGGGCTTCTCCTCCTATTGGTGCCAGTCAATGCCATCTTATGCTAAATATGTTACTTGAACCATGGATCCCTCCATGTGTACTCATTGGTTAGTTTTTGATACATGGGAGCTCTGGGGGTGGGTCTAGTTAGTTGATACTGTTGTTTTTTTTATGGGGCTGTAAATCCCTTCAGCTACTTCAGTCCTTTCTCTAACCTTTCTTTAATTCCTCCATTGGGGTCTCCTTGTACAATTCAATGATTAGCTGCAATCATCCTTATTCCTGGAGACATACCTATCAGGCTTATATCATCAAGCATGTCTAGACTTCAACAATAGTGACTGATTTTGGTGGCTGCATATGGGATAGATCTCGAGATGGGGCAGTCTCAGTATGACCTTTCCTTCAGGCCCTGCTCCCCTTTTGGTCAATGTCATTCCTCCTGTGAGTATTTCTTCTCTCTTCTGAAAGGGACTGATGGATCCACATTTTGGTCTTTCTTCTTCTGGAGCTTCATATGGTATGGGAATTGTTTCTTTGGGAATTGTATCCCAAACTTTTGAGCTAATATTTATTTATTGGTGAGTACACACCATGGATGTTCATTTGTGAATGGGGTACCTCACTCAGGATGATGTTTTCTAGTTCCATCCATTTTCCTAAGAATTTCATGTAGTCATAAGTTTTAGGAGCTGAGTAGTATTCCATTGTGCAAATGTACCATATTTTCTGTCTTTATTCCTGTTGAATAACATCTGGGTTCTTTCCACCTTCTGGTTATTATAAATAAGGCTTCTGTGATTGTAGTGGAGCTTATAATCTTGTTAAAGGTTTCTGCATCTTTTGGGTATATTTCCAGGAGTGGTATAGTTGGATCTTCATGTAGTACTATGGCCAAATTTTTGAGGAACCATCAGACTGATTTGCAGAGTGCTTGTAGCAGCTTCAAATTTCACCAGCAATTATGGAGTTTTCATCTTTCTCCACATCATTGCCAGAATCTGCTGTCACCTGATTTTTTTTTTCATCTTAACCATTCTGACTGGAGTGAAGTGGAATCTCAGTGTTGTTTTCATTTGCATTTCCCTGATGACTAGGAATGTTGAATCATGCTTAGGTGCTTCTCAGCCATTTTATATTCCTCAGTTGAGAATTTTTTGTTTACCTCTGCATCCCATTTTTACTAGGATTATTTTGTTCTCTGAAGTCTAATTCTTGAATTCTTTGTATACCTTTGATATTAGCCTCGAATGGGTGTAGGATTGGTAAAGACCCTTTCCCAATCTGTTGATTGCTGTTTTGTTTTATTGACATCCTTTGCCTTACAGAAGTGATACAATTTTATGAGGTCCAATTTCTTAATTCTTGACTTTATAGGATAAGTCATTGGTATTCAGTTAATGGAATCCTCCTCTATGTTCATGTGTTTCAGCGTCTTGCCCACTTTCTTTTTATCAGTTTTAGTGTATCTGCTTTATGTGGAAGTCTTTTATCCACTTGGACTTGAATTTTGGATGAGGAGATTTACATTCTTCTACATGCTGACCTCCAGTTCAAACAGCACCATTTGTTGAAAATGCTTTCCTTTGGATGATTTTAACTCCTTTGTCTAAAATCCACTGACTATATGTATGTGGATTCATTTCTGGACCTTCAACACTATTCCACAGATCTTCCTGCCTGTTTGTGTATCAAGACCATGCAGTTTTTATTATGTGGATTTTTTCAGTCCATGAGCATGGGAGATCTTTTCATCTTCTGAGATATTCGTCAATTTCATTCTTCAGACACTTGAAGTTCTTGTCATACAGATCTTTTCTTGCTTGGTTAGAGCCACAACAAGGTACTTTATATTATTAGGGACAAATGTACAGGGCAAGTTGCTGATTTCCTCTTCCCACTCATGTGTTGGAGCTCTTCCTAGCTTATTTCTTTTCTGAGCTATAGTAAACAGTGCAGCAATGAGCCTGTATGACCGAGTATCCCTGCATCATATTGATGGATCAAACAGCAGTCCTATTTTACTTGTTCTGAGTAATTTTCCTCTTTTACACCGGAGTCACTGATGATTGTGAGTCACTACTTGTGTGCTGATACTGCAACCCAGGTCGTCGGGATGAGCAGACAGTATTTTTCACTCTTGAGGTGTCTCTCCAATTTTTACAATGTAGGGTTCATGGATGGCCTTGAGGCATGACTTGGATCTTTAATCAACATGTGGTTAGGAGCTAAACTCAGGTATTTTGCAAGAACAATGATAGCTCTTAAAAACGTGACCATTTCTTCTGCCCACAAATGTTCAGAAAAGGTTTTGCACATGAATATTGTGTAGTATATTTCTTTTTTATCTCACTCACCTCCCTTTGTCACCCACTTCCCATTACATTGGTTCCATTGTCTCCATATTACACAAGATTATGTAAACTTTATGTATGTATGATGACTTAATGTGTTCATATAGAATTTAAGACTGTAGCTGGTTTGATATACGTAATGTGATTTTCCATGACTGCTTCCATTGTCCAGATAATGACTTCTGCTAATCCCATCTTGTATGAGTATTATATTTCATTTGTCCACAGCTCTGGAGATGGGTGTCTTGTTTCAATTGTTTGGTGTCATACTTCCTAGTGTAGTGAGCAATGATGTGCAATACCTACCTCTGTGCTATGTTGGCATCCATTATATACCATAGAGTAGTACAGCTAGGTCATATTGACAATCTGTGTATTCTGAAAAACCTGCATCCTGATTTACACAGTCACTAGACAAGCTCACATTACCATTACCAGTGTCTAAGGCCCTGTTGTCTACCACATTGCCAGCATTCATTGTTCTGCTTTCTTTTTGTAAACAATAATTTGGTTAATATTTAAGAGTTCAAAGGACTTGTCTCAAACATATTCATCTCCCCTTCTTCCAAGTGCTACCAAAAATGCATTGGCATTCCTACCCAACATCCTCTGTTTTGTGACATAACCAGAGGGGTTATTGAATTCCAGTCAGAGTATGAGAAATATCTTTCTAGTGGGCTGTGCCTTTACTAATTTCTCCTCTATTCTTAAATCCTTATATTCCATTCTTTAGTTTAGCAACCAATTCCATTAGCTTATTTTACTCTGTCTTCTTTCTGAGGCTCCTACCCATGTCCGGTTATCAAAGAATTGAACTTCTGCAATCAGAATCCCCTTTTAACTCACCTATTTGCCATGCCCAGTAACAACAATTCAGTGTATTCTACCCATTGCAACCTTTTCCTGTTGAAAATCTGAGATACTGATTATTTGCTGCTGTGCCTGAGTGAGTCAGAAATTAGCCACTTTAAATCAACAGTGAAAAACATGTGTGTTTATGTGTGCATTTGTGGTCTCAGCTTAATCCTGTTCCTGTAGTGAGCATTCTCTATTCCTCCTGTGTGTTGTTCCCTTCAAAACATTCCCTGTGAATATTCAAAACATAAATCTACCCACTGCATATAGGAAACAAAGAACATAGTATAGATACCATAAAGTCTAGCTTTGTGATGCAATGACAATTATTCCCAGGAATATGGAGTGTAAGGTGACTCAATGGAAGAGAGAATCAAAGACAGAATCATCATCAAAGCTAGTCCCAGCATGGGTTACAAGCTCACTAAAGCTGGGAACTTGGAGCACACTTCACAGTCTGAGAGTAGCTTAATAGGTAGATGAGTTATCTGTTACAAGTAGCAGTTTGTTAAAACTTTTTCCTGGCAGCATGGCAAGAGGTGGTCTGGTTTCAGTTGTCTTTGTTCCTTGTTTTGTGTGAGAGAGACTCTGAGGGCTTTGGGTTGATTACATCATGAAAAGGAGAGATCTAAAGAATCTGGTCAGTTTCAGGAACTTCCTGGAGCTATTTGGCATTGTTTACTTTCCAGTTTAATTCACTGCAGAAAAGAATGTTTCAATCTCTCAGGCAAAGGATACAGAAGACACTTATCTGATTCCACTCAACTCTGACAAGTTGTTTGGTCTTCCTCTTCAGCACCCTTTCCTATACTTCTCCTCTTCATATTCATATTCTGCCTCTCCCTCACCTACCTGTTAGTTCCTCCTCGTGCTCCTTACCTCTTTCCTTACCTCCTCATCATGTTTCTTCTTGTCTTTCTCTCATGTCCATATTTTATTACCCAATGAACCTAAGTCATGAAGTCTGGGTTGGCATCATTGCCCTCTCAGGGATTGCATCAAAGAAAAGACTTTCCCTTCCCTATCCCCTGTCAAGTGCCAGCCATTTCTCAGCTTGTAATTGGATTTCTTGTCCAAGTCCTCAGTTCCCTATTCATGAGATTCTTCCTGGTGAGCTTGCTTAGCTCTCATTCTTACTGTAACCATCAGTGTGTGGTTCTACTTCCAACAAATTGGTGGTGTCCTTAATGTAAACTACAACTGTGGCATTTACAGTCTTTCTAGCTCTCATCCCAAAGATCTCTGAGCTTTATCCTGGTTGACATTATAATATTTTTGTGTATGTCTCTCTCTCTATGTGTGTGTGTGTGTGTGTGTTTGCATGTGTGTGAGTGTGTGAGTGAGTGAGTGAGTGAATGTCCCTGCACATGCCACAATCCTCCTATCTTCCATTCCTCCCTATTCCATTCTTCACCCTCGCCCACGTTCCCCAATCTCAGGTTCAGTATTTTTCTGTGGAAGCTGTAGTATATCACCATTTGCTCCACACATTTTTGCCTGCACATTTTCATTATGATGCCTGTTTGGCATTGCATGCTATTTCAGCTACTCTATCAACACTGGAATTTCAATGGGACTCTTCTCTGGTATCTTGTTATCATGGAGATTATCTATATTATATAAATCTTGGAGTTTTGGACGTGTAGAACTGGCCACTTCATGTACTACAGTAGTTCACCAATGATCTAGATATTGGTGTGGGACAATTCAAATGCCTGGATCTGTGCATGAGAATCATCTGAGTGTGTCATGTTGTGGGCACTAGCCCCCTTCAATGGCAGTGCCTATGCAGTATTCCTTGCAAAGAGGAAGAGCTCTACCCTACTGCCTAGGTTAGGTGCCACTCCCAGTGTTTCAAGTATTGCAGTTAAGGAGGACATGGATGTTCCTTGACAGTGACCACAGGGCCATCTCTCCTGCCTGCCATAGATGTCAGTGGATGAATGAGCAGAGAGGGGTCTCTCCCTCATCTTTACTATTGCATAGTATACAAGAAGCAAGACCCTTGTGGGCTGCTCATACACAATCGTTATGTATAGGGCTAGCTCTGATGAACTTCCCGAGCAAGATCCAGGGCCTGAAATCCCCAGTGTTGTAGTAAGTGAGTGGCAGGGGCAGCTCTCTTGCTCTAGTCACACCAGTGTCAAGTCTGATCCTTGCCATAGGTGGTGAGGTACAAGGGCTGAGCAGGGTATCACTTTCTTGTCCACAGCACTGCTTGAGCAACAGGTGGCAGTGCCACCTCTCCCACACTTTGTGTGACTGAAGGCACACACTCTCCTCCAACTGTGACTATGGTTTATCATTGGAACTCTTGGAGATGGCTATAGAGAATGCCACAGGGCACTCTTGTGCAGTACCTGACATGCCCCATGGGGCGTTTTCCTGAACAGCATGCATATGATGACTCTTTTTAGCAGGAAAATCTCCAGACATTGTCTGAAACAGATTGTAGTTGTTTTGCAGTCAGGTAGCCCACTGATGGTTTTGAACCTGTGACTAGTCTAACCCAACTATACTGACCAGTTTTTCTGTTTTGAAGAGTAGCTTTCTTGTGCAAGACCACTCATCCCTGCCCAGAACACAGCTGACTAAAACTTGCCCTTCTTCTCAGGGATCTTACTAACTTTGGATAGTCATGTCGCTCAGGAAAAACAAAACTTGTACCTGGTTTTAGCCCTACTTGGTAACACTGACCTTCCTCCCTCCTGCATGGTGAGTTCTGCTTCCCAACTATGACTTTTTGGTATTTGTCTTCTTTTAAACCAGAGAGTGAAGCCACAAAAAAAAGTGTATTTTCACCATTCCCCAGGCTTATCTTTAACCAGGCTTTGTGCCCAAAACTTACCAGGATTATGAGGTCCCAGAAAATGTTTGTTCAGCTTATATTAGAATTGTTGGGGGCTCAAAAATATTGCTCTTGTTGTGAGGTTGACCTCAGATCTTGGGAATGAATCTTCAAAGGTTTAAATATTTTGAGCATATAAGTAGGTCCGGAAAACTGGAGATTGCTCAAATGGTTTAAAACAACCATGAGTGTGAAAGAGAAAGCAAAGAAATGATAAAAATAGACCTCAGATTGAGAAGCCATCGATACCAGGCAAGAAATAGGAAAGATGGATGACTGGTCCTATGACACTGACACTACAGAGTGTGTAATTGCATGTTGAGTGGGCCTTTCTCTGTAGCAACAGCAATGGATTTACAATGCTCAAATAATCAGGCACTTTTTTTGGAATAGCAGCATATCTAGTACTGTTAACTTTGGCCTAGCCAGCCTGCTGCCAGACATTAACTTGACAGAGCCTCTTTGAGAGGACAGAGGAACTGTGGCCATCAAATTCCCTCAACCTAGATGGGGAGACATAAGGCAGTGTCTTTGTGATGCTGCACTTGGTGCAGACAAGTTGTCTAGCTCTGAAGCATCGTGGGGGAAAGATACATTCTACCTTCTTCCCCAGGGCATGCCACTTAAGTTCTAGCTGCTCGACCTTGTAGCTCAGCTCATCCAGATGGGAATAGCAGTTTGTTTTCAGCTTGTATTGGAGCCATGGTACCTCTTAGTGAATATCTCTTTAGCTGCTGCAGGTGGAAAAGACAAGCCCCATTATTTGAACATCATGCAACATGAGACCTGGAAGGCTGAAATGCTTCTTCTCCTAGGTATATGTGCACAAGACTGCCATGCTGACATATTTGTCAAGGAGAAGGTCTGTGGGCCTCTTACTATTTAAGTCGACAGTGCTACTGGTAGCTTTTCCTATGGTTCTTCCCCTTGTTGACTTGGCATGGAATGAATTCTCATATGTCCTCTATCTGCCAATATCAGTCACTGACCAGGGGATTCTTTATAGCTTCTAAAATAATATTTAATATTTAGGCTTTGCCAAAAACGTCTGAGGTTTAAAACCTAGTTATTTGAATTATTTTACTGGGATAACAGACTTTTATCCCAGATATTCTAACTCCAAAGACAGGAAGTCACGTAGAGTAGGTACTGATAAGATATTTCAAGTATGAAACGGATGTGAGGCTGGAACCTGAGATTACCTGTGTCTGTCAGTTGTGAACAGTTGTATGACTCACAGTTTAGGCTCAGGACTCTTTATGTGGTTTATCCCAAACAATGCTTCAGTTCTTCAGAAAAACATCAGAGAGGGGGCTTGGCTCTAATCTGTGTTTGAACAGAAAATGAGTGAAAGGCTCACATTCTCTGATGATGAACTGGACTGTAGGTTTTCTATCCTCCTGTGTGCTGGGCCTGGGGAAACTGGGTTTGGCATCTAAGGCATGGTATAAGGTCAGTAACCATATGGAATGTTTGGGGCCTGTAAGCTTTGGGTGGATTATTTGAAATCCCTCTTTATATGTCTCCGTCTAGAGAGAAGTAGGAAATTATTGCTTACTCTCCTGATCTTGAGTATGGTTGGATCTCGGAGCTCAAACAACTCTACCAAGTAGTACATCAATATCAATATCCAGAGTGCCATAAAACCTCTAGATGGATGGAACACGGATTAGTGGGTAGGGATGTATTTTCAGGAAGTAAGAGGATGACTCATACCCATGATTCTCACAATCATGCCTGGCTTGGGTTCCAATTTCTGTATGGCTTCTAAAGGCTGTACCAAAAGGCAGCTTTGTGCCTTTTCTGAGATTAGACCCACCTGCCTTGTCTGGAGCCATTTTGTCTGCTTTTGTTAAAGTCTCCCTGTAAGGCAGAGTCAAGTCAGGCCAGGGTTACTGGCAGATTTCCTGGTTTAGTGAGGAATGGAAAGATAAGAGGGGATACACTTGAAGCTTCTGTCCAGGGGCTCAATGTTTTTTTTTTCCCCCTTGGAGGACAGAACACGGAGAACATCAAGGCCACCAGATGCTTAGAGATGTTGAATATATGTCGGCCATTTTCTCTGCTAGCTTGGGACTTCATTTCCCATGATACTGTTAAGTATAATTAGTCTCTGGGAGCACTGGGTCATCTGGTCAGCTGATGTTGTTCTTCCTTCCATTGCAATCCCCTTTCCTGCTCTAGTCCTACTGATAGCTCCCCCACTGGTGTCCCTGATTTCAGTCTGAAGGTTAGCTTCAAGCATCTACATCTAAATTGCTTTCCAGACCTTCCAAGGAACAGCCCAACCAGTCACTGTCAGAAAACACCTCTAGTTAAAGGCAACAGCATCACGTTAATGTCTGCAGACAGGATGGATTCACAGGTATGAAAGACCCTGGATGGCCCTTCCTATAGTTCCTGCTACATGTTTTTCCTTACTCTTCCTTTGGATAGGGATATTTCTGGGTTAAAATATTTGAGATGGGTGGCCCATCCCTTGATTGGGGACCATGCCTATCTACTGCAGGAGTTCTCTAAAGGTCCTATCTCCATCATCTCTGCACATTTCGGCTAAAATCCTTTTCACTGAGTCCTAGGAGTCTCTCATTTTCCTGTTGTCTGGGGCCCTACAGTGGCTATTTGCAATTCCTCAACACACCTCCTCCCTAGCTACATATTATTTGATGTTCTGATGTTCTACACCTTTCTCCCATCTCCTCCAGGACCTCATTCTAACCCCTCATTTTCTTTGCCTCCTCTCTTTCCAAGGTCCTCCTCTCCCTTCACCTCCTGTGATAATCCTGTTACTCTCAATGCAGAACTGAAACATCCAAGGGAACACACAAGGTGAGCAACAGGACAACATCCTCACAGGGATCCACAAAGTTCAGTGTCCCATCTCTTATGAACTAAAATCCCTCATGTACTGACTTTTACAGCTGCCCCAGAGATGGCACCTGCTAAAAGATATTCAGAAACACCATCATTCACCAAATATGAATGAGAAAAATTCACAGACTATTTCCAGTGAGACCTCTGCAGGCCATACCATATTGGCCTTCTATGTCCTATGAATTTGGTATGACAGCCATATATGTTCTGTGCCTCTATTCAGAAGTGAGAGGACATAGGTCTGGCGATATTGCACTGTGAGTGACCTTGGTGCTGAGAGGGCTGGGCAGAGCTCACAAAGGACTTGCCCCTGCAGCCCACAGTAGGGCGAGACCCCTGACAGCAGATACTGGAAAGGATGATGGTGAAAGAGTAACACTCCTCCACTGTTGGTGGGGGTTGTAAGCTGAAACAACCTGTCTGGAAATCAGTCTGTTTGTTCCTCAGAAAATTGGACATAGTCCTACCTGAAGACCCAGTTATTCCACTACTGGACATATACCCCAAAGACGCTCCAACATACAGTCAGGACACATGCTCCACCATGTTCATAGCAGCCTGTTTATAATAGCCAGAAGGTAGAAAGTACCCAGATGTCCTTCACTAGATTAATGGATAAAAAGTTGTGGTATATTTACACAATGGCGTACCACTCAGCTATTAGAAACAATGACTTCATGAAATTCCTAGGAAAATGGATACATCTAGAGAATATTATCCTGAGGTTACCCTGTTCAAAAAAGAACAGACATAATATGCAGTCACTAATAATTGGATACTAGCCCCAGAAAGCTCTGAATACCCCAGAAACAATTTACAGTCCCTATGAAGCTCAACAAACAAACAAACAACAACAACAAAAACCCGAAGGCCATAATTGAAAGCCTCATTCCTTCTTAGTAAAAATAGAAATGGTGTATAGCACCCTCTCAGACTAAGATTTCACTTGCTGATGGCTCTCTGCCCTTCACTCCACTGCTGCCAGAAGAGTTGGATGATGAGCTGTGCAACCAGTGGATCAGGCTCCAAGGATGAGAAGCCTCTGGGCAAAGCCAGCGCTACACACTAGAGGGCGCTGGAGACCTGCAGCGCATGCGTGATCGCCTTTAGGGCAACCAAGAGACTGCCATCCAGGACATGCTTCAGAAAATGGACATTACAAATGAAGATTTAAGTATAAATGCTTGGGTAGCATTCCAGAATGTAATGGATATATGATAAACAGTCTTGAGTCCAATGTTTCTGCGTGAAGAAAAGCCCTGGATTCTATTTGTCCCTGTGATCCAATGAAGTGGATGTTGTGCATGGGCATTAGAAGGAGGCTTCATTATCATGTAAACACATGGGAATCAGCCTTGGTGTTGAGGTCTTGTCTTTTGCTGTCCATTGGCTTTTGTGTTTTTGCTTCATTAGAGTACTTTATTTATTTATTTATTCATTCATTTATTTATTTTAAAAACAAAGATAAATGTACAAATTTTCAGCATTTTTCCATAAAAGTATATGAATGCATTTTTAAGGTTTTAATTAAGTATTTGTGGGTACATATACATACACACAAGTATATATGTAACAATAATATAGGAAAAGAGGGTATTAATTTGAAGGAAGAGGATAGAAACTAGGAAGGGGGCTGTAGGGAGCAAAGGGAGATGTTATACAATTCTATTTTAATTAATATATATATATTAATTTTTTGGTTAAACTTCACACAGTCTGTGAGATGTTTCTGGAATGTTCAGAGCTTTCTGGGGTTAGTATACCATTATCAGATTATTGTAATGTTAAGTGCCAGTCTCAAAGATCTGGATTTTGCGTGTAGCTTTTGGGAACCTGCCCCAAATTGATTCTGATTGGTAAATAAAGGTGTCAGCAGCTAATAGCTGGAGAGAAGAGACCTAAGTATGTTTTATGTTTTATGTTTGCCAGGCTAGAGACCATGAAGGAGCAGGAAGAAGAGCATCCATGCCTTCGAAGTGTGTGCAGGAAAGAGCCACCATGATGTAAAGAAGCAAGAACAGTTCTCTGGGCACTGTGCCAAGAAAACATGACCCAAAGGGCTAAGTAATTGAAAAAGAGAGCATCGAAGATGGAACATAGAAATTAGTAATTAGTAATTCAGAGATATCGATGGGAAAATGGATTCGAACTACATGGAGGTTATTCAGTTGCCCAACTATTATGCAGTATGAGGCATATTTTAATATAGAGGCTGTGTGTGTGTGTGTGTGTCTTTCATTTGAGAACATAAACTTTAATGTATGCAATAAACCCACACTAGTATTTCTTAAGAGATTCAAACAACACCCTGGATGTTTTGTTTCCACTTGGGAAAAATCATCCAAAACACATACCTCATGGAAAGCATTATTGCATTAACATGTTCATATATGAAGAAATCTTGTGTATCATGTACCTGTATGGGAAGCATTCCTCTATATCAGTACCTACATGGGACAAAATACTGGATATCAAGTACCCTAACTGGAAGAAATATTGTATGGATGCACATCATAGGAAACAATATTGAACCCCGGGCGCCACCGCCGCTGCCTTCGCCGCGGAGCTGCGCGGAGCAGAGGCTGCGAGCTAACCAGAGCCAGCAGCGGGCATCCTGGAGGCTGTGGCCCAGGGAGGGGCCCAAGCCTGCATGTGGCCCGCCCAGGGGACAGCCTTGGCAGACAGCGGCCCCGCGGGGTGGGGGGCATTGGCTGCCCCGGGCCCTAGGCCAGGCAGTGGCAGCAAGGGCCCCGGGTCTACTTCCAGAGTCCCACTGGGGCCGCAGGCGAGGGCCAGGGGGGCGCGGATGAAGATGGCCTGGTGAGACAACAAGGGAAGGTCACCTTCAAGTAAGACCACAAGGAGCTGCTGAAGCGCCTCAACCTGGAGGAGTGGATTTTAGAACAGCTCAGAGGAATCTACAAGAAGTTTTAATATATAAAATCCAAATGTCATGTAGTCCTGGTTATCCTCTACATGCAAGAGACTTAAGTCCTACATATCTTGTATCAGCATTCAGAAAAGTCCTTGTTATCATGTATCCACGTTGGAATTAGTCACACATGTCATGTATCAACATGAAAAACAATTCTTCATATTATTTTCCTACATAAGAAGTTGTTGTATCTTGATGTAGCATGGTGGAGTAATATCCAAAAGGGCTTCCTCCCTGCTCAGAAAGCAAAAAGAAGAGGAGGGGATGGGGAAAAGGAAATTGTGAGGGAGGGTCAGGAGAAAGGGGTGCAGTGCCCAGAATGTAAAATGAATAAATAAATCATAAATGAAAAAAGTATTCATATATAAATTTTTCATGCATAGAAAGCAGTCCTGCATATCAAGTATACAAAGGCCAAAAATTCTTATATCATGTATTGAGAGCAAGAATTCATTAAATTAGGTAGCCTGAATGGCAGCAGTCCTGAATTTGGGTTTTCCATAGGAGGAAGTACTACATGTATGTGCCTCCATATTAGTTCTTGTATTTCATGTTCTAGCATTGGAAGAATATGTGGATACGTAATACCTGCATGGGATAACCTTGTAAATATCTTGTTTCCAAATGTGTAGTAGTCCTGAATATCATGTTCCTGGATGGTTGGAAGCCCTGGATATCATGTTTTGTTTATAAAGGAGTCCTGAATAACCCTTACCCATGTGGAAAACAGTGCTGGATGTTCTGTATCCATGTGGTTCTGGATAATACATGTACAATTGAGGAGGACCAGCTTATTATGACCAGTGAGGAAAGCATTCCTGGATTTTACATAGCTACATGGAAAACAGTCTTGAAAATGTTGTTCCTGAATGAGGAAAAGTATAGAATCTCATGGACCCACCTCTGAAACAGCCATTAAGACTATTCACTTTAATATGATTAAGTATCTAAGGTCATATACCTCTATGTGAGTCAGTCTTTGGCATCTGTTGACACATGGAAAGACATACTGGATGTCATTAAAGTCACAGAAAAACAGTCCTGTATATTGGGCATCCGTACACAAATAGTACCCTGTAGATCTTGTTCCTACATGGGAAAATTCTCAGATATCATGTACGCAAATGGGAAGAGGTAAGACACACTACTTATCCATATGTAAGGCAGTCCTGACTATCATGTACCTGTGTGGGAAGCAGCCTTGTTCTTGGGATCCACATGATAATTGGTGGATATGATGGGGCAGCGGGAGAAGCTGTTCTGTTTATTGGATCCCCACATGGGAAGAAGTCCCATATTTCTTATTAATGTATGGAAAAATTATGGAAGTTGTGCGTCCTGATGGGAAGAAGTCCTAAATCTCTAAATTATGATGTGACTCTAAGGAAGTTCTGACTTCTCCAGCAGGCACCTCACTCTGTTTTCTGTATTTCTGTGAGGGGGGAGCATGCATATATTAATGTCTTGACACAAGATGTATCTCCACATTAATTTTAAAAACTTTCTTTTAAATATTTATATTTGTTGTTTTATGGAAGTACACGTATCATTGTCCTAAGACATACCAGAAGAGGGCATCAAATTTCATTGCAGATGGTTGTAAGGCACAATGTGCTTACTGGGGATTCAACTTGGAACCCCAGAAAGAACAGTCAGTGCTCTTAGCCACTTAGCTGTCTCTCCAGCCCATGTCTATACATCTTGAAGAAACATATCTTTACAAATTACACTAAAGGGAACAAGGGAAACTATCTTAAGCATGATGGAGGCTGTTCATGTTGAAGATGCCCATACTTCTGGCAGGGAAAAAGGAAGATAAACCTAACAAAACATTTACAGTCCACGAAGTTCTATAGACCTATTAACTATCAGTGTAATGCACTTATGAAGAAAATGAATAAAGATAAACAAAAAAGCCTTCTGTCTACAAAATTTCTAACTTCTATGAGACAGTACTGCGTCCACAAAGCTGAATTTGAAGTCACAAAACAAGTTCTTGAACTGATCAGCCTAAAATTTTGAAGCATGATTGACATCACACAGAAGCACAGTGGTGTATTCCTGAACTATAATGGAGATTGTTTACTCTTCTTAAGACACTGTAAATGAAGAGATGACTTAATCATTTAGCCTCTAGTAAGATATTTATTTTTCCTGTGTCATTATTTATAGTTTCCTACTTCCTGCCTTTTTGTTAATTCTCTAAAATTGTAAGTTAAGATAAAGTTTCAAGGTTAATTAGAGGATGAACAGATCTAATTTTCTACTTTCTTTGCCTCAGGCACTGGACTTGTCTGACTTCATTGAATAAATCAGCATTCTTTGGATCCCATCAGTGCTTATTAGATTTGATACAGACTGATTGTGATATCCAGAGAAAGTTGATTCACTCAAAATGACCATGTTAATATTCTCTGTGGACGTGTGTGATCTGGATAATATCATCCTGTCTGGATGGGACATTTTAGGTGGAGAAAGCCCAGAGCTCACAGGAGAAAAATTTTCATTTGCATTGGATCTGTGATACATCTATTCAGGCAGTCATGAGAGGTGTCTTTCAAAATAAAAAAAAAAACATGTCATATATTTAATTGTGCATATCATATTATGACACTAATCATTGTAAACTTTCCAAGGAACTCTCTTTGGAAACTTGTTTTCTCTAACATGCCTTCAGCAATCATTTGTATTCTAATGCCTATTCACTAAGTAATCATGGAAAGTTACTGATAGTTCTCATATTTGGTCACTCTATCCATATGCTGAGAATTTCCACTGGGACATTAGGAGGGTTAAGAAGATTATTTAGCAGCACATGGCATACTGTGATTGGAGCCTGGAAATGAGACACACCTAAGAAAGCTTATTAGAGAGAGTTCTATCAGACCTTCACAGAAGATCTAATACAAATACTCTCCAAAGTATTCCACGAAATAGAAGCAGAGGGAATTCTACCCAACTCATACTTGAAGCCACAGTTATGCTCATTCCTAAACAAAACAAAAAAAAACATAAAGAAAAAGACTTTTAGACCAATTTCCCTCATGAACATTGATTCAAATATACTCAATAAAATCCTTGCAAATTGAATCCAATTATACATTTAAATGAACATTTACCCTGATCCAGTGGGCTTCATCCAAGAGATGCAAGCATGGTCCAATTAATGGATATCCATCAATGGCATCTACTATATAAACAAACTCAAAGGAAAAAATAACACAAAAACACATGATCATCTCTCTAGATGCTGATAAAGCATTTGACAAATTTCAACAACCCTTCCTGTTAAAAGTCTTGCAAATGTCAGTAATTCAAGGCTCACCCTTACACATAGAAAAAGCAATATATAGCAACCCAGTAGTCAACATTAAACTAGATGATGAGAAACATGAATCAATTCACCTAAAACCAAGGATGAGACAAGGCTGCCCACTCTCTCCTTACTATTCAATATAGTACTGGAAGTACTAGCCAGAGCAATTTGACAGCAAAAAGAGATCAAATGGATAAAAATATTTTCAAAGAAATGGATCCAAGAGACAAGGGGGAATAGCCATTATAATATCTAATAAAATAACAAGCATCCAAATGTAATCAAAAGAGATGAAGAATGACACTTCACACTCTTCAAAAGAAAAACCCACTATGATGAAGTCCCGGTTCTCAATATCTATGCCCAAATGCAAGGGCATCCACATTCATAAAAGACACTTTACTAAAACTCAAAGCACACATTGAACCCCACACAATAATAATGTAGAACGTCAACATCTCAGTCTTATCAGTGAACAGGTAAAAAAAAAAAACAAAGCAAAAAAAACAGAACAGAGAAACACTGAAACTTATGGAGGCTAGAAAACAAATGGATTTACCTAATATCTACAGAACATTTCACCCCAACATAAAGGAATATCCCTTCTTCTGAGCACCTCACAGAACCTTTTGCAGCACTCACCATGGATTTGGGTACAAAAGAAACCTCAATAGATAAGGGAAAATTGAAGTAACCCCCTGCTTTCTATCAGATCACCAAAGATTAAGATTGGACTTCAACAACAGACAATGAAAACACACATACTACAGAACCTAAACAACTCTCTATTCAATGATGACTTGGTTAGAGATAAAGAATTAAGAAACTTTGCAGGATTCAATGAAAATGAAAGCACTCATACCCTACCTTAAGGCACACATTGAAAAGAATGTTAAGAGAAACAGTCATAGCACTAAGTGCCTTCACTAGGATTTTGGAGAAATCTCATAACAGTAACTTAAAAGCACAGCTGAAAGCTGTAGTAGAAAGAGAAGCATAAACACCCAAAAGGGGTAAATCGGTTCAGGGTCACTCACCAGGGATTCTGACGTGTAGTGACCTTTAACATGTCTACCCAGTGTGTATGATAACAGAGATAGAAACCCATGTTTCTCTTCTCTGCTAGGGCTGTTAGTGAAAGAAAATGACAGAAGGTTTAGCAATGTTTATTGATGCTTCGGAAAGGAAATTTAAGAAGAATACACAAAAACACTCAGCTGTTCCCTGACAGATGTAGGAGGCAGTTCACCACAGTTTTATAGTCTGTGGGGAAAAGTGCTGGTTAGTAGATGACCTGTTTAAACCTGATGAGACGTGACATGATGCTCCCACCACTGGCAACATTATGAACTCTAATGATATTACGTGCAGATCCCTTGAGACAGCTGCAGGCAGATATATCTGATTATCTTCTTCGTCTAGAAATGTCTGTGTAGAGGACTGTCAGAGAGTTCAGCTGAAAAGAATCTAGTCTCAGGGCTCTCTTGAATAATATTCAATACCTAGGCCTGCTGTGAGATGACTAACAGATTATAGTCCCTGTGGATTATAAAATATGGCCTGGGATGAGAGATGTTGGACTTGGATTAGGAGTTAGAATGAAGAGAGTCAATGCTGTATTGATGAAAAATGAGATTTTAGCAACTCATATGACTGTTTAGCATGGACTCAACACCTCAGGCCAGCACCTATCAAGTCAAGCTTCCAGAGACGTTCTTTCAGACATAGACAGTCTTACACCATGTCTTTGGAGTCCTTCAGTGTGTTCTGCTTTTCTCATCACTATCTCAAGGTATATGACAGAAGCCCCTTAAAGGAGGAAGGATTTATTTTGCTTCATAGTTTCAGAAGGTTCAGTATTATATAAGGGATGGCATTGTGCTTAAGGCATCTGGTGTGGTGATGAGAACCAAAAGCACAGGTTATTGATTACTTCTGTCTCATTTAGGATGTAGAAAACACAAGATGACATCCGAGCAGGTTATAACTCAAAGCCAATCTTCCAAGATACCTGTTTACTCCAGTAGGCTCTGCTCCTAAATATTTCAAAACCTATCAAACTAGTATTATTGTGGGTTCCTCTTGTGCCCACCATAATTTAAACTCCAAGTTAATTCAGAAAAGAAAAGTTTCTAATAATAAGCCATTACAGATATACACAACGGACTCTAGAGATGAACTGTGACCCTGAGTAGGGATGCTAAAGAATTGTTAAGGAAAAAAGTAAAATAAAATAAAAATAAGAACAGGCATATTCATCCGCTCCAAGTTACAGTTATATTTTTTGCCAATCAGAACTTTACTGGAAACATTTTTTTGTGGTAAATTTATATGGGTCTCCTTAGTTGGTTTGCTCAAGAGATGTGACCAGCATTCGTATTGCAACTTGCCAACCACGATGACCCTCATCCAGGTTGGTCTTGGGAAGTTAAACTTTGACCCCTTTTCTGAATGGAAGTTTTATTCAAAATGAAATCACATCACAGCTGTCCATCTGCCCCTCCTCTCTCTCTTCTCTCCTGAGAAAATAACTCTGTTTTCCACAAACTAGCCAATTAGAGATTTCGTTCCATTTCTCTGGAAAAATCTACCTGGTACAGACTGAGAAATGTTTCCTACCTTCCTTTTAAATATTTTTTGTTGATTTTTTGAAAAAATAACACATCATACCACAACAGAGCCTTGCTGTGTATACAACCTCCTTCAGAATAACCAGGTTCTTTGATTCTCTTATTTCCTCTAGATAATCTTGAGATACACATTAGAAAACATGAGGAAGTCATGATTGTTGATGAGAAGTGCACCAAGGCATGGAGAGGATCAAGCTCTCAGTGATATTAAGTGATGGTTTCCATTGCAATTTGGGCAAAAATAACCCCTGTTTGCAATTATTGGGTATTGTCTTGTTTTAGCAGGAGAAACAACTAAAACAATAGATGTTTAGGTTAGATTTTTGTGATCAAATTACATTGGAAGACCCTATGACACTTAAATTTATTCACTTTATGTGATGTAGAATGTGTCAGGAACTTTGTGGTGCCAATATGCATTGCAAATGTCCCAAGGAGGAGACGAAGGTTTACCACTCAACACTGTCTCACCCTTATTTGATGGTGAACTTCCCTAAGTGGTCTTGAAGAAACAATCTTCATACTGAATGAAGCATGGTAGCTTCATGCTTTATGCATCTCTTTACCAACAGGTGAAGAGCTGAGGCGTGGATAATGTCAACGAAGCTGGATGTGAGGACTATATGGTACAAGGAATGACCCCGTAGACTATAATTAAACCCAGATTATCTTGACGATTTCATATATACACAACACAACCTCACTCCACTATTCACAACAAGAGGATTCTAGATTCTGAGTAATCTTCAAAATCAGGTTCTGATGCAACCCACTGTGCCCACTTTCTCTATTAGTGGACAACTAACTAAACTCTTTCTTTAGTATCTTGATTACTTCACTCACCTCCAGATGCAGGTACTGTTCTGGTTGTAGGACAACCCAGTGATGCTGTCTGCTGATTCTCACAATGAATTAATTGCAATATTCAGTCTCGCCACTGGGTAGCAACGACAGCCAATGCCACAAACTATAGAATTTATAACTGGGCCTATCATAAATATGTTTTAATCACTCTGCTGTAAAAGCAGCCCAATATTTGAAGAAAAGTAAAAGGACTCTCATCCAGAAAGAGGTGAACAAAAATTCTTTGTGTAATGTGGGGGAGCTGTGGCCAACCCTCCTGATTTACCAGGAGGCAATACTACCACGAAACTCACAGAGATGTGTTTACATAAAGTGGCTGAAGGGATATCTTTGAAATTATCATTCCCCGATTTTGTCTGCTATTCAGTGCATACCACAAATTCTTAATTACATGACAAAACCCTTTCTCTATGTCCTATGGTTCCTCATTTACTGCTATAAAATTAGCAGAGCTGAAGTTCAACAGATTAGAAAACTTTGGAACAAACAGGAGCAATGGTTTCAAAAAATATGAGTGAGTTTCTGTCTTGGTTTTGTCATTACAGAGTTTGAGTAAGTTTCTATGAACCTCGGTTGGTTTCTCCATCTCAAGGAACTATTGATAGAACTGAGTCATATTATACAGAATAAACTCAGAGGCTGGTCCATATGACCAATATGGTTGTGGTTACTGGTTTTTTGCCTTAACAAATGGCAACGAATGGGAAAAGGCTTGTATTCCAATCAAGGTCTCTGGTCAAACCAAGGCAATATTTACCGTGATCTTGTTTCTTTTTGGAAAGAAGAGGCCGGTGGAACATTCTTTTACCCTCAATACTTATGAGCCTCTAATTGAGAAACATAGAATTACAACTAAAACTTAGATTGCATTTTGCAGACAAGCAGCACTTTGCCAAGAATCCAATGGATGGTGCAGGCTCTAATATCCAGACAGAAATTGTTGATAGAGAAAAAAGTTTCGGTCAATTAGATGTCAGTCTCTATTCTCCCAAGGGCTCGAATTCAGAAGAAGAAATTCCACCAACAGAGCTGATGGGAAAGAAAATTGTGACAGATGTTGCACTCAAACCTCATAAAGTGTTCAGAAGGACCAGTGGCTTGGACATTCTTCATGGCTGCTCTAACCAACAGGAAAGTGAAAGAACAACCTTTCCTATTGAGTCCAACATGGAGATCGCAGTGTGTGGCATATGACAGAAAATCAGGCATAAAGTGTTAGTGCAGATGATGAGTGAAAAGTTAGAAATGTCCTGCCCAGGTGCTTCTTCACACCAATACACACACACACACACACACACACACACACACACACACACACTACAGTTGCTGGTGATCAATCTCAAGAGACTCCTAGGAATTGTGTACATGAAAGAAAACCCCTCATTTTGTTGAGAAGCCATGGAGAATCAGGAAGGTAAACAAGGTAACAGAGGCTTCTTAACCCAATGTTTCTTCTGCATTCTACCCTATTTAAAGCATTTTCAGGTTCCTGTTAGTAAATATTTCATTGTTATATTTATTTTAAAAAGTCCATGAGTTTGGAGCCTTGATTATATGAATAATACTTTAATAATATCAATAAAATTGACATAATTTCATAACAACATAAGTCTAAAGCATAAAGCTAATCACTTTTGAACCCAGAACATGCCAGATAATGAGATTCCTAGAGTAAAATAGATGGATCATGAGATACAAGCATTTCCCAGAAGGCCATGGGCTCAAATTTTACTTGGTGCTTGAAAATCTCTTGGTAGGTTCTCCTGCCAAATGTGTCCTTACCAAATTGGATCCCAGAGAAAATATTTTCTTTATTAAATGATGCCACATGCCCAAAAACAGATGGATATTGAAAATCATGACAGAACTGCTATAAGCTTGTGTTCAAAAAAAATATTTGCATGCTGCCCATAGTCCTAACCCAAAACATAAGCCCTAAGTCTACAATAGGATGTGTGAGCTCCCATGAGCATAACACTGCTTTGATAAAAAGTTCCAGAACTATACAGAAAATTTCTATGAGGTGGAAATGTTCAGCTTCAGAAGAGAAACACAGAAATAAAAGGATCACAGAGAGAAAATGTTAGTCTACACTAAGAAGGAAAGAATCACAGGATATGAAAAACAGACTCACCACCAAACGGCAAGAAATAGGCAGTGGATCTTTGCCAGGGAGAGACTACACATTACAGGGGTTGATCCAGAGCATAACTGACAGACAGCATGATACTTAAGGGTGTGGAATGATGTGCTGATGGGTCTGGTCATTTATTCAAAAGTTGTGTCACCTTAAACAATGTGTAAGTCTCTTCAGGCCTCTTGTTCTACAATCTGAGGCAGGGGAATAAGCACCACTCAGGGCAGCTGAGAAAATGTGAAGATCACATGGCTATAGAGATGGTTAACATATGCCTGGTGTGTAGAAATTTTCCATGTGATTTGAACAACGGTTCCGTGTTGCAAATGTGAGGTGCTGCTAGGGAAACTTGATCATCATGGAAAAACAAGGTCACTTCCTCATTTTATTGGTGTCCATGGTGTGCCTAAGCTGCTCAAGTTGCATAACTGTGAAATAGCCGAACAGAGATGCCATGAAGATGGGATGGTTCCAGTGCTGCAATGACATTGCACCTCTGGTGCTCAGTGCAGATGAGGAAGAAATGCCCATTTTCACTCATGACAGATGTTCCTCTGGCAACTGAGCTAGGTTGAAATGATAGATAACCCTATGGAGAGCATCCTACACAGACTCAATTATATGTGTGTTTTAGGATGGAAGGCAGACATATGAGCAAGATAACCTGTTTGCTGGGTCTTTCTGCCAAAGAACCTGGGAAGCTAAAATGTGTAAGAGAAAAGTTAAAATAGATTCAAGAGAAAAAATTACATCTAGGGACCTGACTCAAGGTTAGTTCTAATTAAAACACACCTAATACAAAGAACCTGAATCTGACAGGCACTTCACAGTAAGTTGGATGTCTGTCCTAGTGACTTCTCCATTGCTGTGGTAAGATATCTTGGCAGAAGACACATGGGAGACAAAGGGTTTTTTTTAACTAACAATTCTAGCTTGAAGTCTATCATTGTGGCAAAGTTTTGGTAGCAAAGGCTTGAGACATTTGGTGAGGCTTAATCCACAACCATGAACAGATAAATGAATGTGTGTAGGCTCAGTGGCTTCTCTGATTGTGCTCAGTTCAACTTCTCCACTTATATAGTTCATTACCCTGTGTATATAGAAAGTTGGTACCGTCAGTGGGATGAATCTTCCTAGAGAATTAATTTAGTTAAAACAATCCCCTTAAGTCATGCTAACAGGCACAACCAGTGTAGTAAGTTCCTTACTGATATGATGCTCTTTTCAGGTGATTCTGGGTTGTGCCCAGCTGACAAGGCTAATTACTCACCATGATGACATTATTTTGTAGGTGAAGGATACAAAGCCTGGAGAAATAATGGGTTTTAGGCCAAGACTGCACAGGGAGCCCTCATGCTATGAATATAAACCCTCTTGCTCAGGGATTATCAACATTGTTTCCATAATACTGGTTGTGGTAGATGGAATGAGAGTGGCTTCTGTTACCTCACATGTTTGAATTCTCAATTATCTGTCAGTGGTATTATATGAGAAGAATTAGGAGGTGTGGCCTCGATTGAGACAGGATTACTCCCAGGGATAGTCTTTTTAGGTTCAGAAAGACCATGCCATTCCCAGTGACCACTGGCTGCCTCCCAATAGTTTAAGCCCTCAGCTACTGCTCCAGCACCATCACAGTCTGATTTCCTGATCTCATGCTTCCCACCATGAGGGCCCTGGACTATAATCCTATGGCACTGGATCCCCAATAACTCTTCCTTCAGTAAGTTTCATTGGTTGTGATGTCTCCACAGCAACAGAAAAGTGACTAACTATGATGCAATATCTAGCTGCTGACATCCTGGCCATGCACCTGTCTGTTAATTTATTGGTTGAAAGGAATTGAGGAATCCATGTATCTCGAATTTTAAACGGGAAGGTGCTTAGATTGTACAGCCAACCATGGGATTGTGTTCCTGTCAAAGTGTTTTCATCTCCTGACCCACAGGTTGGGGCCCTCCCCTATTTACCTTGCTGGAGCTCCTTCTGGCTGAGACCTGGAGAAAAAATTTATTAGGCCTTGAGCGTGACATGATCATCTGAAGCTCCCGTGTACCATAATGATGAGCAACACCCACTGTCATCTGCCTCCTCTGAGGGAGAATGCAAGAACTCAGAAACTTATTTTACTGGTTGCCATGAGAATTTTTTGCAGTGTCAGCAGAAATGCTCCACAATACACAAAGCTAGCAAAAAGCTCCCCCAAGTCTCTAGCTCAGAATCCCCCTCAGCCCTAGACTGAAGCACGGTATTACAGAGCCTTGACTCTGTTATTCAAGAAACAAAACATACACTCTGAGATTCTTTGCTATCACTCACCTTACTAGGGTTCAGAGGAGAAATAGATTGTAACCACCTGTCCAAGTGGAACAGGCATGGGAGTAGATGGAACTGAAAATTATTTCCCCACTGACCATCTTTGAATAGTCTCCAAAGCTCTTTGTTTCTTTATCTCTCCAACTGCTAAAGTAGCACTAATCCCTCAGAATGGGGATGATGTGTGTTCTCAACAGCATTGTATTCCATGCTTAGCAATTTGACTATATTTAATTATGTGTAACTGTGTGAGCACACATTACTATGAGCATGTTATAGACGACATGTGGAGTTCACAGGATAACTCGGATGCTGGTTCATCTTCTCCTTCTACATTGTTTGACCCAGGTCTCTGTTTTCTTCTGGTGCATAAAGGCTAGTTTCTGGATCTTCTCCAGAATTTACCTTTTATCCTGCCTTTCAAGCCCGAGAGTTAAAGGTATGATACCAAACCTGAACTTTTACATTAATTCTGAGGATGCAGATATAATACCTCATCCTGGTACCATTAATCCATTTTGCCATGTTATAGTGCATCTTCAATCATGTAGAGCGATTAAAGAAATTTCAAAAAATTAAGCCTTCCAATCATCTAAAATATCTTGCTATGTGTAGAAAACATAACAGTTCTACCCTTGCTGACAAGCAAAGCTGAGATATATCCCAGGAATTCCTGACCTGTTGGGAGTTAGAAACCAGGCTTCATCCACAGCTTGATCAGTAGCAAACTATACATATTGAATGTGAAATACTTGCAATTTCTAAACTTTACAGTAAAGAGGTTTTTCTCTAGAATAGTTCGTTATACAAAGAGGTAGCTCACTTTTTTTGTTTAGTCCTGCTAAAAACAGTATATCTGGGTTCTTTTCAAATATAAATATAATTTTCAAATGCTAATACTACCACCATCTTTGGGTATGATATTTTTGGAGTGATGAAGGAGTGTACACATATCTGTTATCATGTGTAACAGATCCGTGTTCTGCACTGTTCACTTGCTGTTGTATGAGGCAATCTTTCCTCCTGAATCTTTCAAGGTCTTGGTACAAAGTAATAGAAATGGTTGGGTGACTAATACAAGACAGTGGATTCAAGCAGAGATGGGGATTCACAATGGAAAATGATAGGGTGGTACAGGGGTAGCCAGAAGGATGAACCTTGAGAAAAGGGCAAAAACCGTGGGAGCCATGAGTCTGACCACCAAGAGTCGGAAGTACACAGTCCAGTCTCTTTATAATGCCACACCTATCACTGTCACACTGAGCAACCTCCTGTCCAAATTATCCTTCTTGTGCTACTTAGGCTAACATTTTGTCCTGAGACTAGAGGTAAATGGTAGATGGGGAAACTATGGAGAGTTATGTCCTAAGGAGTTGCCAAGACTTTACTCGATGAAATTTTACCACCAAGAAGATGCTGAGGTACAGGGACTGGAGATATGGTCCAGGGTTTAAGAGTGTGTTGTCCTGCTCTAACAGAGGCCTGAGCTCAGTTCCAACCACCCAATATGCAGGTTCAAACTGCCTGTAAACCAACTCCAGGGAATTCTCTTCCTCTTGTCTCTGCAGGAACTCCTGTTCACAAGCCTACACACACATAACTAAAAATAAGGAAATCTCTTTTTAAAAATATGTGGAAGAAAAAATAATTGACATTTTTAGAAAGCTATCTTTTACCTGGTCCTCATTTGACTGCTGACAAAGTTTAAGAATCAATAAATTGGCATCGTTCACCTCACAAGATCTTGTACAACTTACAGGACCAAAGCCAGTGATGTATGAAGTCTTCCACATTTTCTCCACATTTAAACACCCTTTCAGGTGAGAACAGTAGGAGAAAAGTGATTGCTTTTTCTTGGTGTGATGACTGTTGCAGACCCTTTTATTATTCAGATTTAGTAGATGAAGATTAAAGTGCTAGGTGACACTGAGCTTCGTGCATTGCAGATGAATATCATGAATGCAAACTTTTTGATGATGTATACTGAACACTGGCCACCATACTCTGATGTTTCCATGGAAACCACTACATCTCCTGCACCTAACCTCTACCTTTTCTTATTTATCGTGCAATAAAACATGAATACTTGGGCCGTAATTTGCTTGGCTTATCATCTAAACCTCTGTCCTACTCCTTCTTTCGTCATAAATGTAAGGTTCATAAAGTCATTGTCTTTAATAGCTGAGTAGTACTCCATTGTGTAAATGTACCACACTTTCTGTGTCCATTCCTCTGTTGAAGGACATCTGGGTTCTCTCCAGATTCTGGCTTTTATAAATATGACTGCTATAAACATGGGGAGCATGTGTCCTTGTTAAATATTAGAGCTACTTTTGGGTATATGCCAAGGGGTGGTATAGCTGAGTCGAAAAAATTACTATGTCCAGTTTTCTGAGGAACCACCAAACTGATTTCCAGAGTGGTTGTACCAGGTTACAACCCCCCAACAGTGGAGGAGTGTTCCTCTTTTTCTACATCCTCGCCAGCATCTGCTCTCATCTGAATTTTTGATCTTAGCCATTCTTACTGGTGTGAGGTAGAATCTCAGGCTTGTTTTGATTTGCATTTCCCTGATAACTAGGGATGTTGAACATTTCTTTGGATGCTTCTCGGCCATTTGGTATTACTTTACGAAACTCCTAGGCAAATGTGATTTATCATGTGAGTGAGCTAACCCAGTCACAAAAGAACACACATGACATGCAGACTGATAATTGGATAGTAGCCCCAGAAAGCTCTGAGTACCCAAGAAACAATTTACAGACCTTATGAAGCTCAAAAAGAAGGAAGGCCAAAATGTGGAAGCCTCAGTCCTTCTTAGAAAGGAGAAAAAAAACACTCACAGGAAGAGATACAGGATCAAATGGAAGAGCTAAAAGGATCTTTCAGGGGCTGCCTTACTTGGGGATGCACCCCATGTGCAGCCTCCAGGCCCAATCACTGTAGCTCATGTTGGGCAATGCTTTCTGACAGAAACCAGATAGGGGTGCATTCTCAGGGTCTCTGCCAGAGTCATGCAGCTGAGTATGCTAGCAGCTAACCATCGAACTGAGCACGGGGACCCCAGTGAGGATGTTGGATAAATGAGAGGGCTGTGCCCTCAAGGGAAGAACAAGATTGTTGACCAACCAAATTCTTCACAGCTCCAAATGGACTAGAACACCAACCACTGAGCATGCACTGAGAGGCCCAAGGCTCCAGTTGCATATGAAGGGCACATTTTCCAAATGTACAAGAAAGCCAAGGCACTGAGGAGGAGACGGTAATTGGGAGCTACTGCAACTTCGTGAAGACATGTAGAGGGGGGAGGGGAGCAGGGTGGGCAAAGGAGATAACATTTCAAAAGTAAATACAGAGAGTATCTAATAATTTTTTTTTAGTTTAGGGTTCTTTAGAATTATCTGTCCTGGCAAGAATTCTGCTTCCTTTTATCCTGAGCATTTTTATTTATTTTGAACACCAGTAGTGTTTTTTAAAGTAACTATATTTATAGGTTTAGATGTTGAAGTTAGAGGTGGAATGGTGGCACATGCCTTTTAAATCAGCATTCAAAAGACAGAAGCAGGAGGATCTCTATGAATTTGAGTCCAGCCTGGTCTACATAAAAAATTTAGGCCAGGCAGAGCTACATAGAGAAACCCTCTCTCATAATAAACAAACAAACAACCGTAGAAGACAGAAGAGCTTTCATGGAGATCTGCCTTCACCTTCTGAATGTCCCTGAGACATAGAATATAACAAGAGACAAGGACCTGCCAAGTGTCCCCCTGTCTTTGCTGGTTAAGCTTCTCGGTTGCCTTGTTCTCCAATCTGGATGTCCTTTAACCTTGCTGTCTTAATTCACAACTCACAAATCTCCTCTGTAGAGAGTCCTGGCATAGTCGTGGCATCCCTTTTGTCGTCTTACTCCACAGCCCTCTCAGCTTACAGCAGGCTGACATTATCTTTGTATGTGTACTTCTATGTAATCAAGTCCTGCACCATCCCCACGCCAGGGTAAGAGCTTAGCTCCTTGTTGCTTCTTGTGCTTGTAGTCCTGTGACATTTGCTGACAGCAGACTCACTGGTCTCTCAGAATCTCCTACTAAGGACCAGGGAAGTCAGGTGAGTTTCTTCGGATTATTTCTTTCTAGGATACTGAGCTTGATTATTGACACTCCCTGAGGGGCGTCTCACCCTCCTGGAATGGAGAAAGATCACTCTTTTGGCCACTTGAGGGCAGCAATAGCAAAGCATGCCTGCTATAGCAACTTTCCCTGGCTGGAGAGGGAAAGCCAACCCAGTGAGGTAGGAGGGGCTGGAGGGGCGGGTCTAGGTGTGGGGCCCTTTTTGCCCCAGCCAATGGGCTTTCCTGCGTGGCGAACCAGGCTGCCCAGAGGAGGTGCCCTCTCACTGTGCAGAGCAGTGACAGGGCTCTGAGGTTGCAGCACTTCCGCAGATCCTGTAATTGGAGGTGCCAGTCCGAGGTACACATGGGCCACCATACCTGGATGGTCGGTAAGCCACAGCAAAGTCGACTAGGTGGGTTTTCTGGCCATAGGTAGAACTCACCCCGAATCTGAGCTGCTGGTTCGTTCTCCCACATCCTCATAAGCTCCTTCTCTTTTGTTAGCAGAATGTTGATGCTGCATGGCTGTGGGATGCAGGTGCTCTGTGGGCCTGGATTGTCACCCTCTGGTCCCAGGCTGCTGTTAGTCCCTGCAGAGCTACGGATCGCCTAGGCTTTAAAAGCTTTGACTTCTGAGATAGTTAATGCAACATCCAGAAGTGTCCAGGGAAGAGCATCCTCTGGGAAGCTGAGACCACAGCAGGTGCTGGTGCTCTGCACTGGATCCCAGCACCTGCTTCATGCAGGACCCTCCGGACCTGTTGTTGCCCTGGGTCTCGGGCTCAGATCTGTTGTGTAGTCTTCTATTTCCAGCTATCCAGTGGTGAAGGAAGAAACCTTGAGGGGTTTGTTTCCCGGACCAGACAAGGAACAGGGACTAACACTGATGGAGCGCCCTGGTTATTTATTCATCATTTCCTGGGCTGGATGCCAGACACTGCTCAGCTCTAGTGGCTTAAAGGGGATCTCAGGAGTTCCTGGGGCCCAACAGGGATGATAGGATAGGAGGGATGGCAGTGTGGTGTAGAGCAAACTGCAGAAGTGGGTGGGTCATGATGCAGCCTGGAAGCCTGAGAGGTCTCTATTCAATGCAGACAGCAGAAACTGGAGAGTTTGCCAGCCTGAAAACTGGGGAGGCAGAGTCTTTGGCGACAGAAGAATTTCCGGTAGATTTTCTTAAGTGCAGATGAAAGAATAAAGAAGCCAGAATCTCAGCTGATAATTAAACAGCATATTATGCAGTATGGCCAAGACTTTCAGTGGGACATAAACTGCAAGGTGGAGGGGCTATCCAAAATGTGCACAGGTCTAGAGATCCATGCAGCCTTACGAGTTTATTCTAGAATGAAGGAGGCTGGGAAAGAATTCCGGTTGGTCCCACGGCCACCCTACTAGTGGAAAACTACAAGATAGTAAGCTGTGAAAAGCTGGTTTTCAGGCAACATAGCTGTAATGACTCTGGCCACTTAAGGCAAACTATCCGGTCAGGGCCCTGTAACCCTGGCTTCTGGACATGAATTCATGCAGGGAGATGCTACCATGTGATGCTTGCTTCTGAACTTTGTGTCATTGTATTGGTAGCTGTGACCTCTATCTTATCAGGAATAGCCCGAGGGGAGTGGCATAGAGCACCTGTGCTTGCTTTCTGATGCCTGATTGCCGTGTGAGAACTTCTCACTTACCTGGTCTTATCTTTCTATCTCCCAGGACCCAGTGGGTATGGTGGGGGTTGCCATATAGAGCCTGGTATAGCAGCAATAACAAAGACTCATGGGAAGTGAGACCAGAAAGTCATTTAATCTGTTTGCCTTAAAGACTTTATCAGCCTTGTGATCTCTCTCTCTCTCTCTTTCTCTTTCTCTCTCTCTCTCTCTCTCTCTCTCTCTCTCTCTCTCTCTCTGTGTGTGTGTGTGTGTGTGTGTGTGTATGTATGTATGTATTAGGAGATT
Organism: Micromys minutus; assembly: GCF_963924665.1. Classification (NCBI taxonomy): domain Eukaryota; kingdom Metazoa; phylum Chordata; class Mammalia; order Rodentia; family Muridae; genus Micromys; species Micromys minutus. The sequence continues at coordinate 633,963 of NW_027667990.1, read as the reverse complement.
ATTCTGCCTTGTCACCGGCAAAATTCCTCAGTTAAAAGTTCAGAGCGTAGTTACTTTAAAACTGTTAATTTTCATCAACCCAGAATTACCAAGGAGTAACATCTCAGTGAGGGATGGATTGGAAGTATATCTGTCAGACACTGCATTTATTTACAAGTAGATGCTCACGGTGAGCAGTGCTCTTCTCTGACATTGAGTCCTGGATGGTGTATATGTATAAAGAAGTGAGCTGAGCAGTAGGCATGGGATTATTCTTTCTCTGTCTTACTTGTGGCTGTGACTAGCTCCCACAAACACATGGCACCTGGATACACCCCAAAATAAGGGCTGTAGCCTGAACCTGTGAAGTAAAAGAAACCCTTTCTTACCTACATTGCTATGTGATAGTTTATTAGAGTGCTAGGATGAACACAGAACTGTTTCTGAGATTTCAGTTAGGAGTATCCTTGAGAAGTAGCTTTACTATTCAAGTGAGTAAACCTTCAATCAAACAGTTTTAAAATAAAAACACAAACATGAGCTACAAGCAGTCAATACTCCTGGCTTGGACTTCTTTCTTAGAAAGTATCTTTGGCATTTTAATTCTTTCACTCCCTCTGTTAGTAGAGGTTTGGCTTGAGTGTTTATTATTGTGAGACACCTTTACTGATACCCCAGATGACTGGAGACTCTAATTGACTGTTTGCTGGGCATGTGCACACTCTCCTATTTGTCCTACCACATGCAAAGTTATTCTCAATTTTCATTCAATAAAACCCTTTTATTCTCAATTTGTAGTGATGTCAGTGTTTCTCAAACATAACTGAGTTCCTATTCAAATTAGACTGACCTCATACGTTTCACCTTGTCCCTTGGTACACTTCAGGAGATGCTGTTATTGACGAGTCACTCATTAGTTCATCCAGTTATGAGAACAGTCAGTCTGTTTGGAAGGTTGTTCCAAGCAGGAAGATACAGGTCTGTCTGCTAAGGGAGGAAGTTGGGTGAGCATTGAGTACTGTAAAACAAAACACTGAAGAATGGTCCGTGGCTTTGTATGGCACATAGAGACGAAAAGAGTTTTGCCCGAGTGATTCTTTGTGTCTTGCAGTTCAGTGCATCCTCCTTGGAAAGACTATGCTGTGGGAAGTGGACACCTCCCTTCCCTTTGCTTCTCCATTTACAGCACTTTTAAATTTTATTCTCTTTCCTTTGTTTATCTTCCTCACTACACCACAAGCTCCAGACCATCAAAGGCTGCTTTGTCCTTGGAGACTAGCAGTGTTAAGCACATCCTTCTTCATCTGATGCGTGTATGTGTGCAAGGTTGGTATGGAGACTGATCTCAGAGTTCCATACATGCTACCACAGAACCTGCCGCAAGCTATGCCCCTGTCTCAGAGCATATAATCTGAAGAATGAAATGAATGGCACAGTGGTACCCTGGCTTTAGGCAAAAAAAAAAAAAAAAAAAAAAAAAAAAAAAAAAAAAAAACGGATAAAAGGGTCTTCCTTTGATCTCTTTTTAAATTTACTGTGTCTATTTTATTTTTTAAATTTTTTATTAGATATTCTCTGTATTTATATTTCAAATGTTATCCCCTTTCCCCTCAGTCACATCCCCCCTCCCTTCCCATTGCCTCCATGAAGGTGCTCCCTCTCCCAACTACCCTCTCCACCTCAGCACCTTGGCATTCCCCTACATGGGGAAATCGCACCTTTACTGGACCAAAGTCCTCTCCTCCCATTGATGCTAAAGAATGCCATCCTCTGCTACATATGCATCTGGAGCCATGGGTCTCTCCATGTATACTCATTGGTTGGTGTTTTAATCCCTGGGAGCTGTGGTGGGTTTGGTTAGTTGATAATGTTGTTTTACTCATGGAGTAGCAGACCCTTTCAGCTGCTTAAGTCCTTTCTCCAGCTCCTTCATTGGGATCCTCGGGTTCAGACAATGGTTAGCTGAAAGCATCTTCCTCTGTATTAATTTGGATCTGGAAGAGCCTCTGAGGAGGCATCCAGATCAGATTTTTGCTAGTAAACACTACTTGGCATCAGCAATAGTGCATGGGTTTAGTGGCTGCATATGGTTTGGATCTCCAGGTGAGACAGTCTCTGGATGATCTTTTCTCTAATTCCTGCTCCTCTATTTGTTCCTTTATTTCCTTCCATGAGTGTTTTGTTTTCCCTTCTAGGAAGAACTGAGGCATCAACCTTCTGGCCTTTCTTCTCTTTGAGCTTTATAAGTTCTGTGAATTGTATCTTGGTTATTCCGAGCTTTTTGGTCTAGTATCTGCTTATCAGTGATTATGTAACATAAGTGTTCTTTTGTGACTGGGTTACATCACTCAGGATGATAGCTTCTAGTTCCATCCATTTGCCTAGGAATTTCATAAAGTCATTGTTTCTAATAGCTGAGTAGTAATCCATTGTGTAAATGTACCACAATTTCTGTATCCATTCCTCTGTTGAAGGACATCTGGGTTCTTTCCAGTTTCGGCTATTATAAATAAGGCTGCTATGAACATGGTGGAGCATGTGCCCTTGTTAGATGTTGGGGCTTCTTTTGGGTATATGCCCAGGAGTTGTACAACTGGGTCCTCAGGGAGTACTATGTTCAATTTGCTGAGGAACTGCCAGACTGATTTCCAGAGTGGTTGTACCAGCTTACAACCCCACCAACAGTGGAGAAGTGTTCCTCTTTCTCCACATCCTCACCAGCATCTGCTGTCACATGAATTTTTGATTTTGTCCATTTTGACTGGTGTGAGGTGGAAACTCAGGGTTATCGTTTGATCTTTCTTAACTTCAGCTCAAAACAGTATTTGAGCCTAAGTTGCATATTCTATTCCCCTGCAACTGTTAGGACTGATGAGTTTGTTACACAAAAGAGACTTGGAACAGGACATCGCACTGTCTAAGCTGCTGCTGTTTACATTGTCAGTGCCATCGTCCTTCTCATGAGAATGAGGAGCTGTGGCACTAACAACCCCAGTTCTACTCCATCACATGCATGCACACACACACACATACACACACACACACACACACACACACACACACAAACACGTGTGTGTGTGCCTTTTTTTCAGTGCAGAAAGGCAGTCAGCCTGCAAGATGAGAGTATGTCCCTGAAGTTGCAACTGATTGGGTCATTCTTAATCCAGTTCCCAGACTTGGGCTTTCCAAGGTGAAGGACAAAGCAGAGCTGGGAGAATGCTGCATCTTAGACAGTTACCAAAGAGCAATCTGTTAAATCTTTGCAACAGCAGAGGAGATGGGTGGGCAGAGCAGCCCACCAGGGTGTCTCAGTGATTGAAAGTCTCCATGCTGAGATAGAGGAGAACAGCATAACAACAAATGTCCTGGCACATGGTATTTCACAACTTGCTAAGTCTCATGAGCCTCAGTTTATTCATTGGTAAATGAGGTCAGTGATTGCATTTGTCCAGAGGGGTTGGGTGAGGATTAGAGAGAGTCTTTGGATCATAATCAGCTTGGTGGGTGCTATTTGGTGATTCAGAGATGATGCTCCCTGTTGGGAGAACATCAAGTAACCATCAGGTATTCAGGATATCCTTGTGTATTAGCTGGGGTAGTCTCAGAATCATATAAACACATTAGCTGAGGATTCAGAAGACCTGTGCCCAAGCTAACCTGTGCTTCTACTAAGCTAAATGATCTTGAACCAACCAGACTGCCATGTTTTCTTGCTTCAGTCAGGTTTTCTGCTGTTGTAGCAGAAATACTCAGATTGGATCTTCTGTAAAGAAGAGAAATTTATTTAGCTCACTGTACAGGAGATGGAAAAATTCAGGATCAGACTGTTACATGGGGTGAGAACCTCATGTTACATCACAACATGGTGGATGCCAACACATAACAGAAGGACTCAGGAGCATGGGGTTTAAGCACCTGAACACAAGGTGAGCACATGGGCTGACCTATATCTCCCTGCTCTTTCGATAGATAACTCAGTCCTGCATGAGTGAGGACCCACTCATTCCTCCACCATTAATCCATAAGGACTTTGTCCCAGTGACATAAACATGTTCTCTTAGGCTCTACTGACCAACACTGCCCAGTGAGGAATTACAAGTTTTGGTGGAAAGTGACCATACTTGAACCGTGGGACACCCCATCAGGAAAGTAGCAGGAGGAGGAGTGCCAGAATGTGGGGGTTCTGTACTGCACAGACATCTCCTCCTCTGCCCTCCCCCAGTCGGACACAGATAGCTTACAAACACCCACAGACCTGGAGTCCTCCAGAAGACATCTACCCTGTTTTCAGTATGTGTGGCTTGCTCTGCATGCCAGATCCTGGGCCAGGCAGTGAGACGGAGATTTGGGGGGGGGGGGTCTGGGAGTGCAGAAGAAGAAAAGGCGCAGTTACATTGTTATTGGGGACAGTGGGTGCTGGGACAATAATACAAGAATGTTCAGAGTGGTTAGAGGTCTCTGAGAAAGTGGTAATAGAGGTGGGACATGTGTGGCAAGGAGGAAGCTAGGGAAGAGGTTCAGGTGAAATGTCTGGTAGGTGATAGTAAGGTTAAACTCCTACTCTCCTGAAAAGTGTTAATGACACTGGTGCATTTGTGTCATTGTGATCAATTGCCTCACAGATACTAGAGAGGGAAGAATTGACCCATGGTTTCAGAGCTTTGATTCCATCGCCACAGAGAAGGCAGGGTGGAACCCAGTAGCTCACATCATTGTAGTCAGGAAACAGATCAAAAGAGTGAATTCTGGGACATGACACAGTCCCCAAGGATTTATCTATCCCCTTATGGTAGAAATCCATCAGATAGGCATGTCCTCCAAAACCTCTCAAAACATATCATCTGGAGATCAAACATGCAACATTTAATCTTATGAAGGGTCGTCATTTCAAACCTTATGGATAGGGTTTTATTTACTGGAAATACAAAAACAGGCGGATTGGGAGTGGACTGTGACTAGTCATAAACCTAGTCTTGTCATCTCCAGTGGTTCAAGAGGATCTTGAATTCCAAAGTGCACTCAGTGGGGCGTGGAAAAGGTCAAGTGGGGTGAGTGATATGGGGAGACTTAACAGACTGTCAGTTGGGGAGTCACAGAAGCAAACGAAGAATTGCATCTGCTAGAAATGTTGACTGTGGGGTTTAATGAAGCAAATAAATCTGTGTCAGGGTAGTGGTGACTTCGTGTGGGAAAGGAGAGGAAAACATTCAGATCCCCAACCCATATGATTCAATAGGGTCATTACTGAGGTGGAGTTGGGCAGGAGGGGCGTGGCAGGACATGTCGAGCTGCATTTAGAACTGTTTATTGGGATGCTTTTTACCCATGCCATGTCTGCTTTCCCAAGTGTACTTGCCAACTTCCTCATTAGGCTAGCACCTGGCTTCTAGGAGCGTTGCAATTGGTCATTTGCCCTGCCCTAGGCAGGGGGCTTTTGGCCAGCAATAGAAGGTATAGGAGGATTGAAGGCCAAGTAGGCACAGTCTGGCTCATCAGGTATGTTCTCTGTGAGTGTGCCTCCATCTGTCTTTCACTTGTCTTTGTTTTTCTCATTCTATGTGTGTCACTTGCTCCCTCTGTCTACATTCTTGTGTCTACCTGTCTCTGTCTCTCTCTCCATATCTACCTATTAGATAGATAGATAGACAGATAGACAGACAGACAGATAGATGGGCAGGCAGATATAAATACAGAAATATATCTTCTCTGTGAGTGTTGAGTGTGTCAGTGTTGACAGACAAACATAGAGACAAAGACATCTACATGGGCCCCATACTATATATGTGTGTTGTCCTTTGGCAGAAGAATCATGCATATTTTCCAGATGACTTGGAATTTCTCATCATTACATTTTTTTCATTCTCAGGATCATTAAAGGAAGCCAGATCCCTTTGTTTTTAAGAAGAACGATGCTTGTTTTCTTATTCAGCAGGCTGGAAGGTTCTACCTGGTTTCCACATAGTGATGGTACAGGCATCTCATTGACTATTCTCTGCCTGCTCTCTCCAACTCCACATGTGCTACCAGTCTTGGTACCTTAGTGCTCAGAGCCAAGCCTAGGACCTTTTTCTCAAATCTAGAACCATGGGTGTATTCATAGGACACCATAACAATCAGTTTTAGACCTCATTGTTAACTGTTGAGTAGCACCAGAATCTTTCCAGAGGAGGGAATAATCCCAGAGAGCATAAACAAAATAAATTTCCAATCAGAGTGGGGGAAGCACAAAGAAGGACAAGCTAGGGAGGGAAAACAGAGGTGAAAACACCATACAGAATAAAGGGATGGGGCCTCTGTGCCAATGGCCACACTCAATGTGAGCACCTGAGAAGCCAGATTCCAATGGGACAAGGCACCATGGTGTTCTGGAATGATCACGGACCATGGCCTCAGGTCTGCCAGGGCTCAGATACTAGAGCTATGAGGAAGTGGCACTGCTAAATGGTCAGGACTATCAGAGGCCACCAGAGCTCTACAATTGAGATATAGAACTAGAAGATTGGTGATTTAAGTTATGAGCCAGAGCCCATTAAGCTGAGGGACTGTGTTGTATCTGGTCTTTGACTTTTATATCAATAAAATGGAGGTGACCTCATTTCCTACCCAAGGTTGCTGGGAAATCAAGTCGACTCTTTTGGTCTATCTCAGCAGAACCAGGATTTTAAGCCCAGTAAAGAGGCAACCCCTTTCCCAGCATAGCCATAATCACTTATATGATTATCACCACCAGCATCTGGATCACATTATACAGTCATCCCCTGCTCATTCTATTGTTGCTGACAAAAAGAAATTTAAGGAACAAAGTGTTTGCATTGGCACAGAGTGTGGGTGTGCAAACATCACGGCAAACATAGCAGCAGGAGTAGAATGTCAGATTCCATCCGCAGTCAGGAAGCAGCAAGAGATGGAGGCTGGTGCTCAGCTCTCTCCTTTTTACTCAGCCCAGAAGCCCAGCCCAGAGGAGAGTACCACCTACTCTTCCCACTTTAATTAACTCAATCTAGAAAGTCTCTTGAAGAGGCTTGTTTCCAGAACACTTTAAAGCCCATGAAGTTTACAAGGTTAACTGTAGTAGTTGTCAACCTGTGAAAGAGCCATCTGTTTTGTTTTGTTTACAGTGATTCTTTAAATGCTGAGCCCTGAGTTTTAATTTCCAGATGGCAGTGCTCTTAACAGGCACCTGTCACATAATAGACCAGCATCTCTCTCTCTCTCTCTCTCTCTCTCTCTCTCTCTCTCTCTCTCTCTCTCTCTCTCTCTCTCTCTCTCCCCCTCGATCCCTACCTCCCTCCCTCCCTCTTTCCCTGTCTCTCTGCCTCTCCCTCTCCCTCCCTCCCTCTCCCCCCCCCTGTCTCTTTCTCTCTCTTCTGTGGGGCTGACTACTCTGGCATCCAATTCACAGGAGAAAAGCCTCTAGGATTTGAACTCATCAAAAACAGAACACACTTTCATGATGATATGTCTAGGAAGTGGGCTTTACACTCCAAAGGCCCAGGACCTTTGTTAGAATCAGTGAAGCCATTCCTTTGACACATGACCTTTTCACTAGAAAGTTAAGTGTCTGTTAGCTTCAACCCAATATGAACTGTGGGTTGCCTACCTCCCATGAGAAACTTTCTGTACTCACAGTCATCAATATATTGGTGAAGCCCAAGCTATGCTATTTCTACCAATCATTTAACAAGCTAACCAAGGAAAATCAGGGAGAAAAATAATTCCTTTTAGTCTTCACTCATGGAGCAGAGGACAGAGTGAGGGACACTATATGAATCTGAAAGTGTTGCTCAGAGGAGTGGCCACTAAAAACTGAAGATTGCTATTCCCCCAAGTATGGTGTTTAGTTAACTGAGATGTGAGTCTGTCACCTAGAGAGCTTTCTTTAGCATAATGCATTTAGTCAGCACAGAAAACAGTGGAGGTAGTTAAACTTTGTCTCTGATGATTTTATGTAGATTTACTCGGTCAATGATTATTGCTACTCTACTATGTGGAGACACTGTCCTATGTGCTTAGGTGACACCAGGGGACAGGACACACAGTGGTATCTGATCTTGAGGCACTTGGATTTTTTCGGTACAAGCAGAGACTGCGTGGAGTAAATTGTAGGCAGAATATAGGTGAGACATGCTGTCGTGTTAGAGGAATCCCAAATGCCAGACAGTGGCCACCAGAAGGGAGTCAGTCCGCGAAGAGGGTGGCATTTATAATAACTAAAGGAGAGAAAGACTAAGCTGGGCAGGTGTCTAGAGGAACTCCCTGTTGAGGGAACAGCCAGTGTGCAACAAGCACTAGCAGGAAGATTCAATCTGTGATTCAGTCTTTCCTTATTGGTTAAGAAATGAGGTAGGCTTCACTTATTCCTCATCTAAATGACCCCTGCAGGAGGCCCAGGTGTCAGCTTGAAGAGCACTGTGCCAGTAACCTCAGAAGGGTGTTGTAAAGAGATCTTGTAGGGAATGATGGATCTATTCTGGGTTTTAGTGTTTATGAGAATGTATTAACACTCATAGAACTAGATAACCAGAAAGTCCATTTTCCTCCCTGTTAACTTAAAAGGCAAATATTCTCAAAATCGGTTTTATACCATTTACTTTTGATCTACTTTAGCTCCACAGGTCTGGGTGTTTCTAGATATTGCTAAAGATGAGCTCTTCTGATGCAAATACTGCAGCCCCCACCACAGTGCCTTCAGAACCACTGCTGGACCTTCTAGTGGTTGCTGTCAAAAAGGGAGTTATACTAGTGGTAAACAGATTGCTCATTAATGCCAGGCACTGTTTCCAACACCATAATTCGTCAGTTGTTACTCATAAGAACACCATGAGGTAGATGCTAGTCTATCATCTGAATTCTGCAAAGAAACCCAAGCACTGTGATTGAGATCGTTTTGCCCAGACGTGAGCAGAATGTAGCAGAGCCCATCAAACCAACCTTCAGGCTAACTGGTTGTGTCAGGCTGTGTCAAAACCAGAGGGTTGGCACTGTGTGATGTTTATTCAGTGTGTTGAGAGAGGCCTGTTCTAAACAACAACCACCATTGGAGTCTGTTCACTGCACCCTGAAGACTAAGCAAGAGGATTGACAAGATAAAGTGAGCAGGAATTTGAATCCTCTTTGGTGGAAAAGAAGTCGAAATATGCGGTTTATTGATGGATCCCAGAATGGGAACCCAGTTCTGTGCGTCTACCTGATTTAATCAAGGAAATGAGACATCTGAGCAGATATTATCTCTCTTCTTCTCTGAGCTGATGCCACCATGAGATGGTTCTTTTCACTCCACAGAGCTCTTCCCAAGTTGATGCAAAATCTGTGACCCTATGATTGTCCCTCTTCAGGCTCTACTGCCAACTTGACCTGTTTTCATCCTCTCAGCACTCCTCCTTCCCACCTCAGAGTGGCAAGGCTGCCAGCCAAAAGGTTTATTTTCCAATCTGCTGTGGCCACTCCTCCCCTCTGGTGGCATGCATGTGGCAGTGTCACTGCTTTTTAACTTGGCAGCCATTAAAGAAAATACTCATCACTTAAACACAAGAACTGTTATATTATGATACTAGAATTCTTGTGACCAAGATGGGGTATAAGTGACTGATGGGCAGGTAGCATATACAATGTGCATACCCTGGACAAATGGGTGGTCATTGCCTTGTATGTGGTGGGTCAGTACAGTGTGAGATTTTACCACACCATGTTAAGCACTGAAAAAGTTAGAGCACATGAATAGTATCTGTCTTAATTAGGGTTTTACTGCTGTGAACAGACACCATGACCAAGGCAAGTCTTATAAGGATGACATCTGATTGGGGCTGGCTAACAGGTTCAAAGGTTCAGTCCTTCATCATCAAGGCAATAAGAAGCATGGCAATATCCAGGCATAGATGTTGTAGGATGATCTTAGAGTTCTACATCTTCATCTGAAGGCTAATAGCAGAAGACTGACATCCAGGCAGCTGGGATGAAGGTCTTATAGACCATGACCACAGTCACACACCTAGTCAAACAGGGCCGCCCTTTCAAATAGTGCCACTCCCTGGGCCAAGCATATGCAAACCATCACAGATTCTTTCTGGAACTTTGAAAGAAGAAGACTTTGGATTATGGTGAATAGTGGATGTCTAAGCACACAAAACAAAGCAAAACAAAAGCAAACAAATAAAACCTGAAACCCTGGGTAAGGGATACCTGGGTAAGGTAACAGTCATATAAAGTCTTTACAGTTGGTGTCTCAGATAAAGCCAGAAAGACTTGATCATGACTCTCTTTCCTATAGACCTTCTGTAGAGTACTGCCACTGTTGCATTACAGTCAAACTCACTTTCAATATGCCTGTTTTTTAACTGGTATTTAATCACTCTCCCTCTCATCTTTCTCTTCAGAAAGTGTATTTTTCCCCAGCAGAACGGACCTTTTCTCTCCCCTTCAGATGTGACAACATCTTTCCTATCATTTACATAAATACTTTCCATTCCTCATGCTTCATCTTAAAGACCCATGGCCTACAGTTAAGTACTCAAGAGATGGCTCAGAGGCTAAGAGAACCGACTTCTCTTCTAGAGTACCAGGATTCAGTTCCCATCACCCACATGCTGGCACACAAACATCCGGAACTATAGTTACTGGGATCTAATACCTTCTTCTGGCCTCTGTAGATACCAGGCCAGCCTATAATGCTCATGTGTACAAGCACAAAACACTCACATGCATAAAATGCAAATAGACAAGTGTTGGTACAGTACAGCAGCAATGGAGAAATGGATACATAGATCCAGAACAGAGCAGTGAGCTCAGGGATAAAGCTGAGCACATACAGGAAAATCACTGTGGAGATGGCTGACTATAGGCATAAAAATGACACTGGAGCCTTGTCTTACACAATATAAAAAACTGAATGAATCAGTATAAAACTGAAAATGAAAACAATTAGAAAGACAGAAAGTGATGGTAATCCATTTTGCATCGGTGATGAGATCTGGAATATGTCTCCTAAATCCAGGGGACATATAAGTCAAAACAAACAAAGTTTACACCAAATTGAAAGAAGCAGTAGCATGAGAGACAGCTTATGGGTTGGTAGAATAATTTACAAATATCTCTCTGATAAAAGGCTATCATCCACAAACATAAGAGAACTCAATTTAACAGAAAACAAATATCTATCCTAAAAATATATCAAGTGCCTGAATAGATATTTCTTGAAATAATGCACACCAAAGATATACAAAGGTAATGGTCATCACAAAGAGATGCAAATGGATGCAATAAAACGCCTCAAACAGGATGGAATAATTATTATACACAAAATGAAAACATGGCCCAGTGGGTAAAGGTGCTTGCTACTTAGTTTGATGACTTGAGTTTGATCCCTGGGAACCACATAGGAGAAGGAGAGAATTGATTTCTGCAAGCTGTTCTCTAACCTCCACAAGCACATTATGAAGTGCACAGAGGTAAATGTAATTTAAAATGATAAAGGTAGAGCCATCAAGCGCATGGAGAATAGAGTCAATGGGAGTATAAATAAAAAAAAAAAAAAAAAAAAAAATATATATATATATATATATATATGAATTAATATAGTTGTTACAGAGAACAGTATGGTATTCTTTGGAAAAAGGGAAATGGACTTACCATTTGGTCCAGCAGTCTCACTTCTGTGCACACATCCAAAGAAATTGAAATCATCATGACAATGAGCTAGAGAGAGTGGCTCTCCCATGATCATTTCGGCATGATTCACAATACCCAAGGTGTTAAATCAATCTGCCTTCATTGTCAGATCCTGTGGGACTGGTGATGATGAAATTGTATTAGACAATTGAAAAGACGAAAATCCTGTTCCTTGTAATATGTATAAAACTGGAGAATGCTATGTTAGGGCAGATAAGCAGGGTACAGAAGGACACATGACCTCAGTTGGGGCATCTAAGATTAGAAAGCACGGAAGTGTAACATCCAATTCTGGCTACTAGAAGTACAGAGAAGGTGTGGAGAGAAAGCCGGTGACACTGATCAAAGTTGCAACTGAGAATGAGCTTCAGTCGTCCACTGTAGGGACCTCAGGTGTTAAATATTAAACAATAGCATATCTCCTATTATCAATTTGCCAAAGAGGATGTTAATTAAATGTTTGTACCATGTAGAAAATGCTAACTACAGAACACAGTTTTATTTACATAATTGAATCATCCCACAGTGTAAACATATGTTTAAAAAGTCTAACATCACATTCCAGGTAAAAATCCAGTTATGAAAATGGTCACATCCTCAGGAAGAACTTCCCAGATGTCCTATTTAAAGACACATTACTCTGAGAAAAGCCACCTAGACTTCTTTACCATCACATACCTCAAGTCATAGCTACCGGTTCATCTGTTACCAACTCTCACTTGCCAGACCTAAGTCTTACTGGGGCCCATAGTAGTAGGGATTGCATGAATACCCCTGATCATTGTTGGGGTTGACCAGAAGTTTATTAGGAGGCATGCCTCTAGAAACACAAGTTCAAGGTCACCCTGAGCTACTTAGTAAAGCTCTGTCTCAAAATAAAAAGTAAAAAGGGCTTTCCAATAGACAGAAACATTTTTAGGAGGCAAGTCTAATGATAACAGTTGAATTCTTACCAGTGTGATGTTGACCAGAGTTCCCAAAAATGGGGATTGTTATATAAACTGCATAATCTCTTCAGCTCAAATATCTCACAAACTTTTTCATCCAGAAATTGTACAAGAAGAGCACTTTAATTTCAGTAGTGACCAGTAGCTTGTTGGGATTAGGCCCCTTTGCAGATGCTGATCATGAACATTGGACAAACATTTAAATCCAAATACATGATGTTGCTAGAGAGAAACACTAAGCAGAGGAGAGCACACCATGAGGGAGGGGAGTCACTTCACATCTACCCTGGTGAAACAGAAAGCAAGAGACTCCAGCACTAAAGCAGAGGGCTTCTGTAGTAATGGTCTAATTTGTAACCAGTCAGATTATAAACTGGTGTGGGGGGAAGGGTCATCAAGAGATGTTTCAGTTTCTCTCAAGAGGATCAGCCAAGGCTTTGCTCAGACCAGTTCCTCTTTTTCCTCTTGCTGACAGTTGTTGATCAGGGTGGCGCTTGTCATAAGTCACTATGGAGAGAAACAGCACAATGAAGAACCAAACAACAGAAAGTAATTTTAAGCATCTGTATTCTTGTCAAGTGTAATACACCATCATCAAATTGGATCATATTAAACCATGAAGTTGGCCTCAGGGCTACACAGGTGGCTTTGCCAATGAAGTTCTTGCTGTATGAACATGAAGACTTGAGTTGGTGTCTCTGGCACCCAGGTAAAATTCCAGGCACCGCAGTGTGCACTAGTATATCAGAAAGGTGTGGGTTGACCAGAAAACAGTATGGGAGAATTTTCAGAGGTGATAAGAACAACGAAACCCTACCTCACCTTGTCATTGAGCAAAATCAAAGAATTGTAAAGATTTTCTTAATTTTACTCTAGGTAAATTTACAAGGATAAAATATAAACATAGAGCAGAAACATATACTTCGGTTCCATGACTTAAGTAGTCATTGTTCTGGATCTCAAAAAGATAATAAGGTTTTAAAAATTATTCTTGGGTTGATAAGATAGCAAAGGCTCAGCCACTGAAGGCATCTGACACCATGCCTGGAAATGTGAGTTCAGTCTCCAGCCCCACAGACTGGAACTAGGGAATTAGTACATGTGTAGGTGTGTGTGTGTGTGTGTGTGTGTGTGTGTGTGTGTGTGTGTGTGTGTGTCTGAGTGTGTGTGTGTGTGTGTGTGTGTGTGTGTGTATCTGAGTGTGTGTGTGTGAGTGTGTGTTTATTAGAGTGTGTGTGTGTGTCAGAGAGAATGTGTGTGTGTGTGTGTGTGTGTGTGTGAGTGTGTGTGTGTGTGAGTGTGTGTGTATTATGATAACTGGAACACACTCTATCAATAAATAAATGCAATTTAAAAAGCACAAAATGTTTATTTTGCTTAGAAATAAATTGTGTGTGTGTGTGTTTTATTTATCATAACGAAATGACACAGCCTGTTTCGCTTAAACAGCAGGAATTTATTTTGACTCAGTCTAGAAGCTGGCAGCAGAGCATTGCATGTGGGTTTGGCTAAGCCCACCTCCTAGCTTGCAGAAGGTCACCTTTTGCTTGTGTCCTTACGAGGTACAGAGAATGTCTGTTTTAAGAAGAGCTGTACTCCATCCCAGGGTTCCATCAATACCCACCCATCTCCAGCTACCTCCCATAGGCCTTGTCTCTAAATTTCTTTTCACTGGGGTCACATTACACCTGAACTTAAGAGGGGTGCCGGATTTCACAAACTTCAGCATTATACATTCAAGGAAATTTGGAAATTACAAATAAACAAATAAATAAGTGTTGCCAGAATGCATTCACTGCTGTGATTTACTTATAATTCCTTTTGCTTTACTTGTATATGGCTGTACTTATGTCATACATATCATTTTATATTATGATTATTTTTCTTTATTCAGTGCTAGGGATCCAGATCAGAGCTTTCTGCATAATAGGCCCCTCTATTGCTAAGCTTTCTGCCCCAGTCATTTAAAGTCTAATTTAGATATTTATTTATCCACCTAATTTGGAGAGCATCTCTAGCCTTCTGCTGAGTTACTCAAGCTGGCCTTGGGTACACTAGAGTCCATTAGACCTTCTGCATTCAGTGTAGCTGGGGTTCTTAGCATGTGCCAGCAAGCCCAGTCTTGATTTACCTAATATTACAGCATGAGGCTTCACTACTCAACATGCTTCATCTGAACTCTGTTTGAATGGACAGCAACAATTCTCCGGGTGACTGCGTCATCCTCTGGCTGAATATTGGATTGTGTTAAATTTAGACATGAAGTATTTACCTGTTTCTTGGATTTTTTTTTTTTTAGTATAGAATTCCTGAAAATGGAAGTTGTATGCTGTTAAAGCATATTGCCAAATTACTCTCTAAAAGTGCTCCAGTTTGCACAGCCACGAGCAATGGGCTGGAAGTGTGCTTTATGTATTTGCTTTTAAATGGGAGGTAGTTGGTTCCACTAATGTGCTTGCTGGCTTCTTTTCGACGGGTAAACAGAGTGCTGTGAAGCCCGCTTCTGACCGTGCAGAAGCCCTGGGATTCTCTGACCCCAACTTTCCAGCTCTCTTTAGCTGGCGACCTGCACTTCAAACCTCATCTGCTTGATTTTGTGTGAAAGGAGGCTTCCCCTCCATCGCAACCATGAACTTCCTCAGGAGGCGACTGTCCGACAGCAGCTTTGTGGCCAACCTGCCCAATGGCTACATGCGGGACCTGCAAAGCCCAGAGAGCTCCAGTAGCTCCCCAGCATCCCCGGCCACAGAGAGGCGACACCCCTGACCCTCGCTGCCTCCTTCTCTTCTCCAGGATCCAGCCTGTTCAGCTCCTTCTCCAGTGCCATGATACAGACCCCACAGGCTCCTTCGGGGCTGATGGAACCACCAACTCCTGTCACACCCGTGGTTCAGAGACCCAGGATCTTGTTGGTCATCGATGATGCCCACACAGACTGGTAAGCAGCTTCAGGGATAGAATCTGGGTGGGGTTGTCTTCCCTCAGAGAGGAAAGAATAGGAAGCAAATGTTAAAAGGGGCTTATGTATTTTCTGAGGCTAGCTGGAAGCAGGAGGAGTTCATCAAAGACAAGCTGTGTGTCTTGTATTCTAGAGGCCTTATATTGGCAGAGACATCTGCAAATTCCAAGTCTGGCAGTTCTTGGAATAAACAGAGGTACCAAGTCTGGAAAGTTCCATGAATATGTTATAAATGTCTTAAAGTTTTTGATACAGAAAGCACTTGCTCTCTGTCAGTGTTCTGGAGACAGCAGAGAAATCATACAACCTTTCTGAACAAGCAAAGTTCTTCAGCATGAAATACATTTCACAGTGTTTCCCAAGTTACCTCCCCTCTCTCTTTGTGTGTGTGTGTGTGTGTGTGTGTGTGTGTGTACCCTTGGGTATCCCAAGATACACCAGTCATGGGAAACTGCCCATTCTTACCCTAACTCTTGAGAACAGATTACCCATAATTACCTCACACTTCTTCATTGAGCTTGACCTCTGATAGCCCATTGGGTGGGGTTGACTAGTTCTCCGGCCTCCTCCAGACAGTAAGTTCTGAAAGCAGAGGCCTGCCCACTTGCAACAGTTGTCATTCAGCAAGTGACCAATCACAGGGGACCAGGTCAAGTACAATCTTCTAGGCCAGAGCAGGTGAGATGCTCAAGTGTGTTTGCCTCTGGGGAATAAGTCTATACCCCAAGGTTGTGATCCTGAGAGGTGACAAATACTATAAGCCTCAATAGAAATAACTGAGTTAAGGACATTGGATGCAAATATGGAGACACTGAAGCGCTATGACCAGAGAGGAGCTGAACCTGTGCAAAACAGAGTTGTTCTGTGTTGGGAGGCAGACTCGTGTGTAAGTATCTCCAGAACTCCAAAAACTGGCACCTGTCAGCACCTACTTTATCCCTGGGAAAGTAGACAGGTTGGGGGCAGACAAGCCTTTGCTTTGAAGTCAAAGTTGCTCATTTATTCAAACTGAATTCCTAATGGTCCCAATGTTTGTTGGGATTTTGTAAACCCCACCCCTCATTTACCTGGCAGTAGCCAGGTATGCTCTGCCCCCATGACCTGACACTATAAAAGGGGCTACTTGTCCCCTCCTCTCCCTCTTGCTCTTGGCTCTCTATCCTCTCTTGCTCTCCCACCTTTACCCCTCCTCTTCCCCTTCCCTTCCCCCTCCTCTCTCCAAGTGCTCTTAGCTGGCCTCTACTATTCTACTTCTCTACTCCTCTTCTCCCTCTCTCTCTGCCTCTACTACCCTATTAACTCTTCTATGACTTGAATAAACTCTATTCTGTGCTATACCCTCATGTGGCTGGTCCCTCAGGGGGAAGAGATTCCTAACATGGGCCATTCAGAGGCATCCCCTTTTCCCCCAGGCCTCGCCGCACCTCCATGGGCCATATGCCTTCCACTCTCTTCATCCTTTCCCTAACAATGTTAACATGTGTTCAGGTGATTTTGGTGGCAGGCCTTATCTTTCAGATGAGAAGTGACCTCTTTACTGTCCATTGCTTTATGCCTGGAACTCACTATGTAACTGAGACTGAATTCAAACTCATGGCTGAGCTTCCTACCCCTGCCTCCTGGGTGCTGGGATTACAGGTATGAGTCCCCACACACTAGAAATAATCTGATGTTAACATCCAGGGTGGCCTGGAAGTTGTCTCTGTGTTACCCAGTCTGAGTTGAATTCTCTTTTCTCGAAGGCTTTTGACTCACAGGCTTGCCTGTTGTGTCTGCTGGCATGTTCTCCTCTTGCACCTTCTTCAGCCACATGCTTTTGATTTTGATCAGGTTTGTGGTGTTTGCATTTTCTGAGAGCGAACTGAGACCCCAGGCCACCTTTGCTGCAGGAGTTCATGGCTGAACACTTTGAGATGTATTGTTTCTCCCAAGGGACTGGCTGTCAAACTGCCTTCCAAATATTTATGTTTACACTCATGGGCTGTTGTCAGCCTGGCACAGTTTTTACCCCCTCTCCTCAGAGGATGTTGGTTAACAGAAAGATTAATGTCTCGTCCAAGAGCTGAGAATAAGTGATTGAGAAGCATAAATCAGGAAATGGGACATCTTATTATTCCTCATGTCAAGGCACACAGGTTTTAAGAGTGTCAGGGCAGGGAAGGTTGTCATGAAGTGATATGACATTGTCACTGTAACCATGAGAACATAGACCTGTCCACACTGTGTCAGAGAGAAGAGGTGTTGCCCACAAGATCCCACCCTTTCCTGAGGAGACTGGTTGCTGTGAGGGGGTGTGTCATTCTCTGAGGGTGTAGCCACTGAGGGACTAGTTGGGATGAAAATTAAGGGAAAAAATTAGGTCCCTTTCCCAGAGGTCTGGCCAGTACTCAGGTGGAATTGGTTGGACCCACAGGTTTGAATGCCCGCCAGCTGGACTCTGTATAGAGACCTGTGTTCCCAACACACTGTTTGCAAGAAAACCTTGTGGGACAGATTGGCCCTGGACCAATAAAGAAAGACAGTAGTTTGCAGGGCTGAGTCTGAGAAGGGTCAGGAAGCAGACAGCAGTGTGTCCCTGGGGCTGGGAGGTAGGGTCACTCTTAGCCCAGACACTCTAAACCCCTTCATTATCATATCAAAGGGGGAAGGAAAAGGCTGTGGGAGCAGCCTTCTTCTCTTTTCACATCTTCCTCTCAAGAACTTCTCACAAAGGAGGAGGAGCAGGGAAGCAGCAGGACCTGGGGACAGCTGGTTGTGCCAGGATGCACTGGACCAAGGGGCTAGCCTGCCACCTGCTAGCTAAGTTCAGTAGTTGTGGCCAGGCATATTTGGAGGCTTGGATAGGTAGGACTGTGAATCTTCTGGTGTCTACAAGCTGTTTTTTCTGGAAACAGTCTCCCTATATAGCAAAGGCTGGCTTTGAACTTACAGTCCTCTCAAACTCAGCCTCCTAAATGCAAGGATTATAGCTGTGCCCCACCACAACCAGCCAGGGAACATTAATTTGGACACAGCTGGGAATGTCACTGAGAAACTGAGAGGTTAGAGAGGTCATAAAGATTTAAGAACAGAGTTCAAAGGAGAAGCCAATGAACCTGTGGTAGGAAGTCTCTCAGTCACAAACATTCAGTGAATATGTAGCTAACTCTCAGGTAAACCCATGAGCCTCAGTTTCTTTTTCCCCACCAATGGGCAGAAAGAATACCAGAAACGAAACACTTGTTCTTAAAACCCAATTAAAGTGTGAGCAAGTGATAGATGTTTCAACACATTGAGAGACTGACTACTCAAGTCAAAATTCCCCCATCCCACCCCCTGCAAGGGAGCAGCACCTAAGATTTATACGGATTTAATTAAAATACTTATATGGATTAAGAAGCTTGATGGCCAAAGTAAAAAATGTAGATGCTATTTCTCTGGGGCCACTAGCTGGATCTCAGCCCTGTTCACTGTGCCTTGTCATGGTACTACAGGCTCTGTTGGCAGACACAGAGCTGTAAGATCAGCTTAGCAGGGGCTAAGCAGAAGGAATGGCAACAGGAATCCGGAAACGATGGTACGAACCCCGCCCTTTCTGCACAGTCCTGGGGATGAAGACTTAAGTAAAGAATGCCTGGAAGGTGCTGCTGTCATTATGATTGTGTCTTGTCATCAGTGACACAGAGAAAAGTCCACAGTTCTCTGCCACAGTGTGTGCAGGTGTCAATGCCCCTTTGTAGCTTCTCCATGACTTTCATAGTGACTATGTAACTGAGACTGAATTCAAACTCATGGCATAAAGCAATGGACAGTAAAGAGATAACTTCTCATCCAAAAGATAAGGCCTGCCACCAAAATCAGCTGAACACATGTTAACATTGTTAGGGAAAGGATGAAGAGAGTGGAAGGCATATGGACAATGGAGGTGCATCGAGGCCTGGGAGAAAAGGGGATGCCTTTGAGGGGCCCATGTTAGGAATCTCTTCCCCCTGAAAGACCAGCCACATGAGGGTATAGTACAGAATAGAGTTTATTCAAGTCATAGAAGAGTTAAGAGGGTAGTAGAGGCAGAGAGAGAAGGAGAAGAGGAGTAGAGAAGTAGAGTAGAGGCGGCCATGAGCACATGGAGAAAGGAGGTGGAAGGAAAGGGGAAGAGGAGGGAAAGGGGTGGGAGAGCAAGAGGGGCAAGAGAGGCAAGAGCACGAGACAGAGGAGGGGGCAAGCAGCCCGTTTTATAGTGTCAGGTCACTGGTGCAGAGCATACCTGGCTACTGCCAGGTAATTGAGGGTTGGGGTATACCTGGCTGTTGCTAGGTAACTGAGGGGTGGGGTTTACACAATCCCAACAAGCATTTCAACCATTAGGAATGCAGTTTAAATAAATGAGCAGCTTTGACTTCAAAGCAAAGCTTGCCCCCCCCCAACCTGTCTACATTCCCAGGGATAAAGTAGGTGCTGACATGTGCCAGTTTTTGGAGTTCTGGAGATACTTACACACGAGTCTGCCTCCCAACACAGAACAACTCTGTTTTGCACAGGTTCAGCTCCTCTCTGGTCATAGCGCTTCAGTGTCTCCATATTTGCATCCAATGTTCTTAACTCAGCTATTTATTTTGAGACTTATAGTATTTGTCACCTCTCAGGACCACAACCTTAGGGTATAGACTTATTCCCCAGAGGCAGACACACTTGACATCTCACCTGCTCTGGCCTAGCAGCTTGTACTTGACCTGGTCCCCTGTGTTTGGTCACTTGCTGAATGACTACTGTTGCAGGCCTCTGCTTTCAGAACTTACTTTCTGGAGGAGGCCAGAGAACTGGTCAACACCACCCAATGGGCTAACAGAGGTCAAGCTCAATGGGTAAGTATGAGGTAATTGTGGGTAATCTGTTCTCAAGAGTAAGAATGGGCAGTTTCCGATGACTGGTGTATCTTGGGATACACAGGGGTATACACACTCACACACACACACACACACACACACACACACACACACACACACACACACACAGAGGGTAACTTGGGTAACACTATGAGGTGTATTTCATGCTGAAGAACTTTGCTTGTTCAGAAAGGTTGTATGATTTCCCTGCTGTCTCCAGAACACTCACAGAGAGCAAGTGCTTTCTGTATCAAAAACTTTAAGACATTTATAACATACACATGGAAATTTCCAGACTTGGGACCTCTGTTTATTCCAAGAACTGCCAGACTTGGAATTTGCAGATGTCTCTGCCAATATAAGGCCCCTAGAATACAAGACACACAGCTTGTCTTTGATGAACTCCTCCCGCTTCCAGCTAGCCTCAGAAAATACATAAGCCCCTTTTAACATTTGCTTCTTATTCTTTCCTCTCTGAGGGGAGACAACCCCACTCAGATTCTATCCCTGAAGCTGCTTACCAGTCTGTGTGGGCATCATCGATGACCAACAAGATCCTGGGTCTCTGAACCACGGGTGTGACAGGAGTTGGTGATTCCATCAGCCCCGAAGGAGCCTGTGGGGTCTGTATCATGGCACTGGAGAAGAAGCTGAACAGGCTGGATCCTGGAGAAGAGAAGGAGGCAGCGAGGGGCTGGGGGTGTCTCCTCTCTGTGGCCTGGGATGCTGGGGAGCTACTGGAGCTCTCTGGGCTTTGCAGGTCCCGCATGTAGCCATTTGGCAAGTTGGCCACAAAGCTGCTGTCAGACAGTCGCCTCCTGAGGAAGTTCATGATTGAGATGGAGGGGAAGCCTCCATCCACACAAAATCAAGCAGATGAGGTTTGAAGTGCAGGTCGCCAGTAAAGGGAGCTGGAGGGTTGGGGTCAGAGAATCCCAGGGCTTCTGCACTGTCAGAAGCGGGCTTCACAGCACTCTGTTTACCTGTCGAAAAGAAGCCAGCAAGCACATTAGTGGAACCAACTACCTCCCATTTAAAAGCAAATACATAAAGCACACTTCCAGCCCATTGCTCGTGGCTGTGCAAACTGGAGCACTTTTAGAGAGTAATTTGGCAATATGCTTTAACAGCATACAACTTCCATTTTCAGGAATTCTATACTAAAAAAATAATAATCCAAGCAACAGGTAAATACTTCATGTCTAAATAGATTTAAAACAGTCCAATATTCAGCCACAGGATGATGCAGTCACCTGGAGAATTGTTTTTGTCCATTCAAACAGAGTTCAGATGAAGCATGTTGAGTAGCGAAGCCTCATGCTGTAATATTAGGTAAATCAAGACTGGGCTTGCTGGCACATGCTAACAACCCCAGCTCCACTGAAGGCAGAAAACTGTAACAGTTGAAGGTTTAACGGGACTCTTGTGTACCCAAGGCCAGGTTGAATAACTCAGCAGAAGGCTAGAGATGCTCTCCAAATTAGGTGGATAAATGTCTAAATTAAAATTTAAATGACTGGGGCAGAAAGCTTAGCAATAGAGGGGCCTATTATGCAGAAAGCTCTGATCTGGATCCCTAGCACTGAATAAAGAAAAATAATCATAATATAAAATGATATGTATGACATAAGTACAGCCATATACAAGTTACACAAAAGGAATTATAAGTAAATCACAGTAGTGAATTCATTCTGGCAACACTTATTTATTTGTTTATTTGTAATTTCCAAATTTCCTTGAATGTATAATGCTGAAGTTTGTGAAATCCGACACCCCTCTTAAGTTCAGGTGTAATGTGACCCCAGTGAGAAGAAATTTAGAGACAAGGCCTATGGGAGGTAGCTGGAGATGGGTGGGTATTGATGGAACCCTGGGATGGAGTACAGCTCTTCTTAGGACAGACATTCTCTGTACCTTGTAAGGACACAAGCAAAAGGTGACCATCTGCAAGCTAGGAGGTGGGCTTAGCCAGACCCCCATGCAATACTCTGCTGCCAGATTCTAGACCGAGTCAAAATAAATTCCTGCAGTTTAAGCGAAACAGGCTGTGTCATTTTGTCATGCTAACTAAAACACAGACACACACACACACACAATTTATTTTCTAAGCAAAATAAACATTTTGTGCTTTTTAAATTGCATTTATTTATTGATAGAGTGTGTTCCAGTTATCATAATACACACTCTCACACACTTTCACATACACACACACTAACACACACACTCAAACACCCACTCACATACACACACATACTCACACACACATTCTCACTCTCACACACAAACACTCACATACACAAACACTCACACACTCACAGTCACATACACTCAAGCACATACACTCACACACATAGTCTCACACACACACAAACACACACACACTCACATACACTCACACACACACTCACACACACATTCTCTCTCTCACACACCCACAGACACACACACACACACACACACACACACCAGTCCCCTCGTTCCACTCTGTGGGGCTGGAGACTAAACTCATGTTTCCAGGCATGGTGTCAGATGCCTTAAGTGGCTGAGCCTTAGCCAACTTATCGACCCAAGAATAATTTTTAAAACCTTAGTATCTATTTGAGATCCAGAACAATGACTACTTAAGTCATGGAACTGAAATATATGTTTCTGCTCTATGTTTATATTTTATCCTTGTAAATTTACCTAGAGTAAAATTAAGGAAATCTTTACAATCTTTGATTTTGCTCAATGACAAGGTGAGGTAGGGTTTCGTTGTTCTTATCACCTATGAAAATTCTCCCATACCGTTTTCTGGTAAACCCACACCTTCCTGATATACTAGTGCACACCGCTGTGCCTGGGATTTTACCTGGGTGCCAGAGACACCAACTCAAGTCTTCATGTTCATACAGCAAGAACTTCATTGGCAAAGCCACCTGTGTAGCCCTGAGGCCAACTTCATGGTTTAATATGATCCAAATTGATGATGGTGTATTGCACTTGACAAGAATACAGATGCTTAAAATTACTTTCTGTTGTTTGGAGTCTGGTTCCTCACTGTGCTGTTTCTCCCCATAGTGTCTTATGACAAGCGCCACCCTGATTAACAACTGTCAGCAAGAAGGAAAAAGAGGAACTGGTCTGAGCAAAGCCTTGGCTGATCCTCTTGAGAGAAACTGAAACATCTCTTGATGACCCTCGCCCCAGTTTATAAGCTGACTGGTTACAAATTAGACCATTACTACAGAAGCCCTCTGCATTAGTGCTGGCGTCTCTAGCTTTCTGTTTCACCAGGGTAGATGTGAAGTGACTTCCCTCCCTCATGGTGGCTTCTCCTCTGATTTGTGTTTCTTTCTAGCAACATCATGTATTTGGATTTAAATGTTTGTCTAACGTTCATGATCAGCATCTGCGAAGGGGCCTAATCCCAACAAGCTACTGGTAACTACTGAAATTGAAGTGCTCTTCTTGTACAATTTCTGGATGAAAAAGTTTGTGAGATATTTGAGCTGAAGAGATTATGCAGCTTATATAACAATCTCCTTTTTTGGGAACTCTGGTCAACATCACACTGGTAAGAATTCAACTATTATCACTAGACTTACCTCCTAAAAATGTTTCTGTCTGTTTGAAAGCCATTTTTACTTTTTATTTTGAGACAGAGCTTTACTAAGTAGCTCAGGGTGACCTTGAACCTGTGTTTCTAGAGGCATGCCTCCTAATAAACTTCTGGTCATCCCCAACAATGATCAGGGGTGTTCATGCAATCCCTACTACTATGGGCCCCAGTAAGACTTAGGTCTGGCAAGTGAGAGTTGGTAACAGATGAACCGGTAGCTATGACTTGAGGTATGTGCTGGTAAAGAAGGCTAGGTGGCTTTTCTGAGAGCATTGTGTCTTTAAATAGGACATCTGGAAAGTTCTTCCTGAGGATGTGACCTTTTCCATAACTGGATTTTTACCTGGAAGGTGATGTGAGATTTTTAAACATATGATTACACTGTGGGATGATTCAATTATGTAAATAAAACTGTGCTCTGTAGTTAGCATTTTCTTCATGGTACAAACATTTAAGATCCTCTTCGGCAATTTGATAATAGGAGATATGTTATTGTTTAATATTTAACACCTGAGGTCCTTACAGTGGACAACTGAAGCTCATTCTTCTCAGTTGCAACTTTGATCACTGTCACCCGCTTTCGCTCCACACCTTCTCTGTACTTCTAGTAGCCAGAATTGGATGTTACACTTCCGTGCTTTCTACTCTTAGATGCCCCAACTGAGGTCATGTGTCCTTCTGTACCCTGCTTATCTGCCCTAACATAGCATTCTCCAGTTTTATACATATTACAAGGAACAGGATTTTCGTCTTTTCAATTGTCTAATACAATTTCATCATCACCAGTCCCACAGGATCTGACAATGAAGGCAGATTGATTTAACACCTTGGGTATTGTGAATCATGCCGAAATGATCATGGGAGAGCCACTCTCTCTAGCTCATTGTCATGATGATTTCAATTTCTTTGGATGTGTGCACAGAAGTGAGACTGCTGGACCAAATGGTAATTCCATTTCCCTTTTTCCAAAGAATTCCATACTGTTCTGTGTAACAACTATATTAATTTATATTTATATATTTTATTTATACTCCCATTGACTCTATTCTCCATGCGCTTGATGGCTCTACATTTCTCATTTTAAATTACATTTACCTCTGTGCACTTCATAATGTGCTTGTTGAGGTCAGAGAACACCTTGCAGAAATCAATTCTCTCCTTCTGCTGTGTGGTTCCCAGGGATCAAACTCAAGTCATCAAACTAAGTAGCAAGCACCTTTACCCACTGGGCCATGTTTTCATTTTGCTTATATTCATTATTCCATCCTGTGTGAGGCGTTTTATTGCATCCATTTGTGTCTCTTTGTGATGACCATTATCTTCATATATCTTTGGTATGCATTATTTTGAGAAATATCTATTCAGGCACTTTATATATTTTTAGGATATATATTTGTTTTCTGTTGAATTAAGTTCTCTTATGTTTGTGGATGATAGCCTTTTATCAGACAGATATTTGTAAATTATTCTAACAACCCATAAGCTGTCTCTCATGCTACTGCTTCTTTCAATCTGGTGTAAACTTTGTTTGATTTGACTTATATGTCGCCTGGATTTGGGAGACATATTCCAGATCTCATCACCGATGCAAAATGGATTACCTTCCCTTTCTGTCTTTCTACTTGTTTTCATTTTCAGTCTTATACTGATTTATCCAGTTTTTTATATTGTGTAAGACAAGGCTCCAGTGTCATTTTTATGCCTATAGTCAGCCATCTCCACAGTGATTTTCCTGTATGTGCTCAGCTTTATCCCTGAGCTCACTGCTCTGTTCTGGATCTATGTATCCATTTCTCCATTGCTGCTGTACTGTACCAACACTTGTCTATTTGCATTTTATGCATGTGAGTGTTTTGTGCTTGTACACATGAGCATTACAGGCTGGCCTGGTATCTACAGAGGCCAGAAGAAGGTATTAGATCTCAGCAACTATAGTTCTAGATGATTGGGTGCCAGCATGTGGGTGATGGGAACTGAATCCAGGTCCTCTAGAAGAGAAGTCGGTTCTCTTAGCCTCTGAGCCATCTCTTGAGTACTTAACTGTAGGCCATGGGTCTTTAAGATGAAGCATGAGGAATGGAAAGTATTTATGTAAATGATAGGAAAGATGTTGGCACATCTGAAGGGGAGAGAAAAGGTCCGTTCTGCTGTGGAAAAATACCTTTCTGAAGAGAAAGATGAGAGGAAGAGTGATTAGATACCAGTTAAAAAACAGGCATATTGAACGTGAGTTTGACTGTAATACAACAGTGGCAGTACTCTACAGAAGGTCTATAGGAAAGAGAGTCATGATCAAGTCTTTCTGGCTTTATCTGAGACACGAACTCTAAAGACTTTATATGACTGTTACCTTACCCAGGTATCCCTTACCCAGGGTTTCAGGTTTTTATTTGTTTGATTTTGTTTTGCTTTGTTTTGTGTGCTTAGACATCCACTATTCACCATAATCCAAAGTCTTCTTCTTTCAAAGTTCCAGAAAGAATCTGTGATGGTTTGCATATACTTGTCCCAGGGAGTGACATTATTATAAGGTGCGGCCCTGTTGGACTAGGTGTTTGACTGTCGTTATGGTCTATAAGACCTTCATCCTAGCTGCCTGGAAGTCAGTCTTCTGCTAGTAGACTTCAGATGAAGATGTAGAACTCTTAGATCCTCCTAAACCATGTCTGCTTGGATGTTGCCATGCTTCTTTCTGCCTTGATGATGAAGGACTGAACCTTTGAACCTGTTAGCCAGCCCCAATCAGATGTCATCCTTATAAGACTTGCCTTGGGCATGGTGTCTGTTCACAGCAGTAAAACCCTAATTAAGACAGATATTCATGTGCTTTAACTTTTTCAGTGCTTTACATGGTGTGGTAAAATCTCACACTGTACTTAAAAGACCTCCGAAGGGAGACCCTCACTCAAATCTCTGGAGAGGTGTGCACCCAGTGAGGCACCGAGACCAGACTTGCTGCAATCGCATGAGGAAGTTTATTGAAAGTGAAAGAGTGAGATCTCAGGCCAGCATGCTGGGGTCGAGACTCATACACCACGCAGGGGTAGAGGAGTTCGACCCCGGCCTGAACTTGTAACAGTCTTATAAAGGCAAAAATCACAAAGGAGGGGGAGGACAGGGGGAATGAGGAAATTCATAAGGGGAAGAATAATTCATTTTTTATCAGTACACCCCCAGGCACACCTAGGGCGTTGGAACATTCCACAGAGGTCATCCGGACCTTCTGTGGTATTTTGGGAACTCAAATCTCAAGAAAGTGGGATTTCCTGGGTGGGATTTCCTGGGAGCGGCAGAGGAAATCCCTAGGGCAAGGAATCAGTGTCTTTTGACAACCTTTTACTCTTCATTCCCCTGTTTTTCTTTTTGTAAAAAAGCTCTAATCTTAGAGCGATCCCTCAGCTTCTTGTAATATCTGGTATTGTTGTCTTAGGACCATTACCTGTCCAGCAGTCACCCTTTCTTTTATAAAAGCCACCAGTCTATTGAGGATGCATGGTCCAAAGGTTAGGATTAGCATTAAAATGAGTAAAGGCAGGACCAAAGCAGAGACTAGCTTAGAGAACCAGGGTGACTGGTTAAACCAATTTTCATACCATCCTTGGTATGTTTCTCTCTTTTTTTTTTTATGTTTTCTAGTCTTTCTCTAAGCTTTGCCATAGAATCTCTTATGACACCAGAATGATCTATGTAAAAGCAACATTCTTCTTTTAGGGCAGCACAGAGCCCTCCTTCCTTTAGAAAAAGCAGATCTAATCCCCTCCTGTTCTGTAGCACTACCTCTGATAATGAAGTCAATGACTCTTCTAGTTTGGTTATGGACTGTTCTAATGCTCCCAGGTCCGTGTCCATAGCTGCTCTGAGTTCATTATAATAGTAAGGTTGTTGGATGAGGGCAGCTGCCCCTGTTCCAATTCCTGCTGCCACTCCAAGTCCTAACAAGACAGCTAAGGTCAAAGTAGTGGCAGTTTAAAACAACAAATGCACTATCAAGCAGATTGAACAGGCGGTCCTCAGTTCTCATAGGGAGATAGGAGGGTGTGGTCAAAAGGGGATAGGAGTCCTCCTTTGGTGACAGAGTGAGACAAGGAGGTCTCTCAGGCCTGGGTGCAGTGTTATCAAGCACCGAATTGGGGCCTACGGGTCGTGTGGGCGGACTCTCTATCTTTATCTTAATAACAAAAATGAATCTAGGGTCCCCTCTGCCAGTATAGACTCTCCATCCCCAACGGTTTCCTCTTACCCACTGACGATCTTGTTTTCCCTATGGGGTGAAGCTGATATTTAGAGGGTTACAATAACTGTCTTTGCACGGTCCCTGAGGGCTACCGGAGCTTTCGGAGGCACACCCAGTCCTATAAGCCAGGTATTTGGATGGATCTCTTTCCCCTTTCTCTGGCTCCCCTGGCCTACGACCCTATTAGATCCCAAGCGGAGGAAGGGTTCCAGTAGGCTTCTCCCGTGGTCTCACATCCCCATTTACTACAAAAATAGTCTGAGGCCCCTCTCTTCATTTCCCTGCTGTGTCCCTGTCCGGGGCAGACATAGAAGTCTGCTGCCTGAAGGTTGGCTCAGTAAAACTGTCCTGAACACCCCAATGTGATCCCTATGCCATGAGGGACACACTGTTCCTCTGGGGGTGGCTTTTCTAAATTGGTATAACTGGAAAGATCCCAGGCCATAGAGCCGGCTGCTAACTTACAGACATTGGGTGCAAGATCAGGCCACCAAGTCCAAGGGGGGTGCACTGCGGTTGTTGACCACACGACGTCGCCCACTTCATTAAGCACTTCCCAGGTTAATTTTTGAGGGGCATGGGGGTTATTACCCAAGGTTGGGGCTATGACGAAGGCGCAGCTTAAGAGAATTGTCACCAGCTGCCACCGTACCCAAACAGCAATCCCGTTGACCTTGACTGCCGAGGGTGTAGTCAACAGCACCAGGTAGTGTCCCATCCACCGGGGCTCAAGCATGCCAGCGCGATGTCATCTGACCAGGACTGAGTCTCCGACCTAGAACCCGTGGGGCACCGCGGTGGTTCCTGGAGTGTAGGCTTCTTTGATTCGACTCCAGATCTGTGTTTTAATAACTTCTAAGGCCTTTAAGTGGGCAAATAGAGCAGAGGAGGAGGGGGAGTTAGTGCCAGGATCCAATATCCCGCACGACTCCATTAAGTGGGGCGGTCCCCCATGTAGGATTTCATAAGGGGTAAGGCCGAAACGCCCCGGCGAGTTTCGGACTCTAAGAAGCTCAAAGGGGAGGAGGGTCACCCAGTCTTTACCGCCGGTCTCAATAGCTAATTTAGTAAGGGTCTCTTTTAGAGTTCTATTCATTCTTTCTACCTGTCCTGAGCTCTGGGGTCTGTAAGCACAATGCAATTTCCAATTAGTCCACAATAAACAAGCTAATATTTAACTTACCTGGGCAACACAGATGGCCCATTGTCTGATCCAATTACCTTAGGGGTACCAAACCTAGGGAAGATCTCTTCAGGAATCTTCTTAGCTATGACCGCTGCTGCCATTTCTCTCTTTGTGGGGAGGCTTTTACCCGCCCAGAAAAGGTATCTATAAAGACTAATAGATACTTACATCTATATCTTCTTGGCTCAGTTCTGTAAAATCCACTTCTCAGTAAACCTCAGGTCTATCTTCTCTCCTCCCGGCCTTCTACATACATTTGCTTTCTAACATGGCACACAGCTATCTAGTCAAATCTGGCACAAAAGAATTTGACCTCAAGACAGTCTTTACAAGTTTGTCTACCTCTAGATGAGTCCATTGATGCATTTTCTTCAAGTCCAGTGCTGTACACCAGGTCCTGGATAGGGCAATGAGCTCAACAGGTTATAGGGGTTAAGTACTGTGAGGTGGAGTTCTGCCACCAATTTGTTTACCTCCCAGAGATCTTGAACTGTCCAGCAGTCGTTGGTTCCATGTTTCCGCACCAGTAGGAGAGGCACACCTCAGGATGATGGACACATACGAAGTTGTTGGAGTAACCGAATGATGAGTGTCTTGATCCCGTCTCATGCCTCCTTTTATATGGGGTACTAACGCACCACTAGCCTGGACTTTCAGCTCCATATGGGCAGGGGCTGGTTCTTAGCCTCCCTCATTCCTGCAGTCTCCGCCTAGGCCTGTGGATATGCCTGCAGCCACCAGTCCTTTTGATCTGAGGCAGGCTGTTTAGAATTGGTACTTGTCCTCCAACTGGATGGTTAGAACCTGCACAGGCTCCCCTTCTGGACCTCTAACCTGTGGTCCATCAGAGTGGAAGTGAATCTGTGCCCCATCTTGGTCAGGAGGTCTCTCCCCAACAGGGTGCAGGGACAGTCTGGCATTACAATGAATAGATGGGATACCCAGCCCACTCCGAGATCCACAGATCTTCGGGTAGTCCATAAATATTTAAAACTTTGGAGCCACATGTTCGGGCCTTCTGTTGCTGGTGTCCCCTTTTTTTCTTGTTGGGGCAATTTTTTTGTCTCAGTGGCCTTCTTCTTTATAGTAAGCACATTGACCTTTGTCAAGAGGCTCCCTCCTAGTGCCAGACTTGATTCCTAACTCCCTGGCCCTTCACTACTGTGGCCAAAATCCTAAAAATTCCTTTTTTGTCTACTACCCTCTGGTCCTCTCTTTCCTCTGCCTTCTGCTTCTCTCTTTCTCGCTTCTCTTCCTCAGTCTCCTCCTTATGAAACACTTTCTCTGATTCCTTCACCAAATCCTGCAAGGGTTTTGGAACCCCTCTAGCCACTGTAACTTTCTCTTAATATCTGATGCTGACTGCTGTATGAAGGCCATAGCCACCTCTGCCTGCTGACCCTCAGAAGTTGGGTCAAAGTATAACCCCTGTAAGCTTCAATTAAACGTTCAAGAAACACAGACGACAGTTCAACAGGTCCCTGAAGAACCTCTCTTACCTTAGCCAAATTTGTGGGTCGCCTTGCGGCTCCCTTGAGACCTGCCACTAGAGCCCGGCGGTAAACCTTGAGACGCTCCTTACCTTCTGCAGAGTTGTAATCCTAGTCAGGGCGGATCAAGGGAAAAGCTGCATCTATAAGATTAGGGAGATTGGTGGGGGTCCCATCTGGTCCTGGAACATTTTTTCTAGCTTCCAGGAGGATCCTCTCCCTTTCTTCCGTAGTAAAGAGGACCTGCAAAAGCTGCTGGCAGTTGTCCCAAGTGGGCTGATGAAAAAACATCAGGGACTCAAGGAGTCCCGTCAGGCCCGAGGGGTTCTCTGAAAAATAGGGGTGGTTATTTTTCCAGTTATACATATCGGCTGATGAAAACGGCCAATACTGTAGCGGGACTAGTTCTCCCGGAGCTGGGGCGGGTCCATAAGCCCGTAATGATAGGGCAATAGCAGAGCCAAGCCCCGCGCCATTTCCCCCTGGGCTTCGAACCCGGGGGCTTTGGGTCCCGGCCGCTGGTCCTGTTTCAGAGGTCCTCTGGTAGTCAGTGGGAGTCGGCGCCTGTGGGGACTTGCATGAGAAGCCAGTTGAGGGTATGGGGGTGGAGGGTTGTCGAGGAGAAAAAACCATTATCAATTTCAGGATAGATCTGCGTGGGGGCCGATGGAGCAGGTGCCAGCTTGTTCGAGGCCACGGCCACCGTTGCCATTTCTGCCCCCGCTGTCCAGGGTCTCACCCAGAATGTCAGGTTTTGGACGAGGTCCTCCCACACGATGATGTATGGGACCTGATCGGGGTGTCCCCCTGAAGCCTGAAAAACAATTCGCTTAACAGCGGAGATAAGAGATAGATTTAAAGTTCCCTCCGAAGGCCATCCTACGCAAAAACTTGGCCATTCGGAGGAGCAGAAAGTTTGCCACGGTCCTTTCCTAACTTCAACAGAAAGATTATGGGCCCTTGTCCTAACGTCCGTCCAATGGTTCAAAGTCAGTGTTAGTGGGGTCGTCACAGTCTGGCCCATTTCTAGTTCTGACACACACACACAAAACACTCACAGATACTACAAAACAGAGAGACAAAGTCAGTCGACGACCTCGAGTCGACCCGAAATCCCGAAAAGAGCCAGATGGCCCAGAATTGGCCCTCTGACACAGATCGTCAAGGAGAAAAACTGATCTCCCGACTTTTCCCGTGGGGGTCCACCAGGCATCCCTGGTCCTCCCCCTGTCCTCCTGGGATGTCTCCCAGGGTGAGCAAACGGTGGACCCTGGACACGTCTATCCCTGTCCACTCCACTCCTCCCTTGGAAGAGCAGACTTGGTTAGAGCGTTTGCTGCGATCGCACCAGACCTCTGAACAAATCACAAACACAGAATCACAATCTGGACAATCCACAAACACAGAATCACAATCTGGACAATCCACAAACAAAGAGTCACAACAGGACAACAAGGAAAGAAAGGAAAGAAAATCCTTACCTCCAAGTAGGTCTAGGGCCCCTAGGTGGTGGCGCAAATCCAGGACGAGCCCCCAAATAAAAGACCTCTGAAGGGAGACCCTCACTCAAATCTCAGGAGAGGCGCGCACCCAGTAAGGCACCGAGACCAGACTTGCTACAATCGCATGAGGAAGTTTATTGAAAGTGAAAGAGTGAGATCTCAGGCCAGCATGCTGGGGTCGAGACTCATACACCACGCAGGGGTAGAGGAGTTCGACCCCGGCCTGAACTTGTAACAGGCTTATAAAGGCAAAAATCACAAAGGAGGGGGAGGACAGGGGGAATGAGGAAATTCATAAGGGGAAGAATAATTCATTTTTTATCAGTACACCCCCAGGCACACCTAGGGCGTTGGAACATTCCACAGAGGACATCCGGACCTTCTGTGGTATTTTGGGAACTCAAATCTCAAGAAAGTGGGATTTCCTGGGTGGGATTTCCTGGGAGCGGCAGAGGAAATCCCTAGGGCAAGGAATCAGTGTCCTTTGACAACCTTTTACTCTTCATACTGACCCACCACATACAAGACAATGACCACCCATTTGTCCAGGGTATGTACATTGTATATGCTACCTGCCCATCAGTCACTTATACCCCATCTTGGTCACAAGAATTCTAGTATCATAATATAACAGTTCTTGTGTTAAAGTGATGAGTATTTTGTTTAATGGCTGCCAAGTTAAAAAGCAGTGCCACTGCCACATGCATGCCACCAGAGGGCAGGAGTGGCCACAGCAGATTGGAAAATAAACCTTTTGGCTGGCAGCCTTGCCACTCTGAGGTGGGAAGGAGGAATGCTGAGAGGATGAAAACAGGTCAAGTTGGCAGTAGAGCCCGAAGAGGGACAATCATAGGGTCACAGATTTTGCATCAACTTGGGAAGAGCTTGTCGAGTGGGAAGAGCCATCTCATGGTGGCATCAGCCCAGAGAAGAAGGCAGATAATATCTGCTCAGATGTCTTATTTCCTTGCTTAAGATCAGGTAGACGCACAGAACTGGGTTCCCATTCTGGGATCCATCTATAAACCGCATATTTCGACTTCTATTCCCTCAAAGAGGATTCAAATTCCTGCTCACTTTATCTTGTCAATCCTCTTGCTTAGTCTTCAGGGTGCAGTGAACAGACTCCAATGGTGGTTGTTGTTTAGAACAGGCCTCTCTCAACACACTGATTAAAGACAACACAGTGCCAACCCTCTGGTTTTGACACAGCCTGACACAACCAGTTAGCCTGAAGGTTGGGCTGATGGGCTCTGCTACTTTGTGCTCACGTCTGGGCAAAACGATCTCATCTCACAGTACTTGGGTTTCTTTGCAGAATTCAGATGATAGACCAGCATCTACCTCATGGGGTTCTTATGAGTAACAAGTGACAAATTAAGGAGTTGGAAACAGTGCCTGGCATTAACGAGCAATCTGTGTCCCACTAGTATAACTCACTTTTTGACAGCAACCACTAGAAGGTCCAGCAATGGTTCTGAAGGCACTGTGGTGGGGGCTGCTGTATTTGCATCAGAAGTGCTCATCTTTAGCAATATC